>NC_064874.1:50161902-50216902 GCF_943734745.1 Anopheles darlingi
GTGCCGAATAATCAATAAACATATCATACATGTTGTTTTTGTGGTGTCATATTTTTTTTACATTCCTATTACTATCTTTTAAACTTATAAAAACGAAGCTCTCCCCACCATGGGCTCCCTTCAAAGTGGAGCAATAGTATCCTTGGCATTCATTCAAAACACCAAATAAAGGATCTAACATAAGAGGACAGATAACAAAGGCGTAAAAAGAGGCATAACAATAGAAGCTTTACAAACAGGTGGTTGACAAAATGGTTCCATGTCCATTAACGCCTTTTAAATCACTACCATTTAGCGGTGCAAACACCGGAACGTGGTACGATGCAGGATAACACAGTAATCACTAGTGCCAGCCCTAGTGTAATTCTCACACCGGCCAGACCTGTGCGTGACAAATGGGTAGGGTTAATTTTGTACGTCGATAAGCATCATAATCAATTAAGGAACAATGGCGGCTAAAGCACACATAGTGGGAAGGTGGGTCACGAAAAGTCCGTATAAAAACGGGTAACTCTAGCCACTCGCCAGTGCAGATGTAGCGAAGGTGTAGTAGATTCGTCAACAGTATCCTGCTAGTAGATTGCAAAGTGACTTTGAAAATGAAGCTTAAACTAGCAATAGTGCTGCTAATAACAGTGAAGCTAGTGCATCATTTGAGCAGTGGCAACATTAGAGTAGAGAGTACGCTGGTACACTGTCGTTCTCCTACGTTTCTTATCTACGAGGAGCTGGTCACGGCGTATCTGAAAGGGTTCCATTCTATAACAATCATGGTGGGAAGCGGCGTGGCGGATAATGCGGTTATGGAGGCGATCAAATGCAAATACGATCAGTTGGTACATTCTTCGTACAAACTGTACACAGTTGACAAGTGAGTAGCACTCAAGCCAAGTGAGTTGTGCACTTTAGTAGTTAACAACGTTGTCTTCACTTATCCTAGCTATTTGAAGCTGGTGGACGAAGACCGTGCGAATAAAGCGTATGGCTATCACCCTAATCCTTACCCCTACTGGGAAGCATTCCACTGTGAGGCCAACAAATCGGTGACAACGGAGAAGCTTCTACCCGCGATCGCTTTCCGGAATCCGATAGCGCGAGTCATTCTGCTTATACGTGGCCTAGCTAAGCACGATATGCTGCAGCTGTTCCGGGTGGCATGGTTTGAGTATAAGCTGCTCAACATTCTGCTGCTCAGTCGTGTCGATGCAAGGACACTGATGGTGTGCCTGTTTAATCCGTATCTAACGGAACCGTCCGTACTGGATGATCGCAATATGTTTTGTCATCGGCTGAGTGTTTTGGCCGATGTATTCAACTTCAACAAGCAGGTAAACCAATTCATCCGGGACCGGATTCGTAATCTGCATCTATACCCATTAAAAGTTGCAATCACCGATGTGGAGTTAATGTCAAAGGCAGTTCGTTTTCGAAACAATTCCATCTCCCAGTACGTATACCAGTGCCTTTGTAGTCTGCGGTGTTGATGGTCGTTGATGATGTTTAATGGTCGCCCCCTTCTGATGGTAGAATGTTTCATTTGCAGTTATCAATACCTAGACGGAGAGATGGTTGAGATAATGCGGCAGCGAATGAACTTTTCGATCCAGTACATTGAACTCAACTATCAGGAATCGGTCGGATTTATCACCTCCAATGGTAGCCTCGGTGGTACGCTGGATATGATTGAGCATAATACGATCGATCTGGCTGCGAACTCGCGAACCATGATGCAGCACCCGATGCGAAATCTGCAGTATGTGCACTTTCTGTGCCCAATCCGTTTGGTGTTCGTAGTTCCGATCAACTTCTACGCCAATCGCTTTAAACTGGTCTTCTTCCATCGCTTTTCGTTGCAAATGTACATGACCAACATTGGCCTCTCGCTGACGTTACCATTGCTGCTGGTGGCTCTACTGCGCCGTAAGCTTTCGGTGGGTGCGTATCTCAAGGAAGCCTTTCGCACTTTGGCCATTTTGTTTGCGACGAGTGTGCGATTACCGCGGGATCACCAACGAAGGCTGGTACTGATGGGCCTAATGTTCTACAGCATCGTCGCATATTCGGCCTGGCAGGGCGTAACGATTATCCAGCTGAACAAGGACGAGGAGAAACTACGCAACATTCACACACTGGAGGAATTGCTGGAGAGTTCGCTGCAGCTGCAAGCCATCCTAAGCTTCGGCAATGTCATCCGAAGCAAGATGTGGAACAGTACCGATGTCCGCGGTAGACTGGCGGTCCGCATCGAGGTACAAACGGTACCATCGAACACAAGTATCATTCCGCTGGTGGCGGACAACCGGACGGTAGCTGTACCGATCATTGAGTACTTTACGGAAGTAGTAAAGTCGCGCTACTTTGATCCGGTGCGGAAGGAAAGCAAACTGTACATCATTCCGCAGCCCTTCGTTGAGTACATGACCGCCATGGCATTGCCTAAGAACTCGCCTCTCTTTGCCTCGATCAGGCGCGTCACTATGAATTGCGTCGAGAACGGTATCGTCCATTATCAGCTGTCACTCATCCGCACCAAGGGTGTACTGTTGCAGATTGCTCAAAATCGCAACAAAACCATGCGCCCCGATTCGCAAACCCGTCAAGTGAATCTCTTCAACATGCGCAACGTGTTCTTCGTATATATCGTCATGAATGGTTTGTCCATTTTGGTGTTTTTCCTCGAGCTCCATCGGTTCCGTACCGTGAGGCGGCTGCGGGAACAAAGACCAAGGAGACGAACCCATCGATCTCGATCCATCATTTGGCCATATGTTGAGTGAAATGGTGTTTAACACGACGTATCTGTGCTAGTGATATTTTGGGTGAGCTCGCTGTAAGCATTTTTAAATGTTCCCGTGTATTTAATTGCCTCCAAGTATTTAGCTACAATTTCCCAGAATCGGTATTGTTTTGTTGATTTTAAAACTATGAGACCACCAACGATGGATATCACTCACCGCTCTTCCGTTTAGTTGGGCAATTACTTTTTTCTTTTCTTTCGGGATGTCCTTGTTTCCGCTAATTTCATCGCACTCGCTGGAGCATTTGTTATCGAATGGATGCGCATGCGCCCGCTTAACACCCCAGCATAGGCTCTTGGGGTTGGCTTTTGGGGTTGGCTTCAGCATCAGCACACTTGTTGATACGCTTCCTTGTGCGTTGGTGCTGTTGGTTGGCGGTCAGGCGTTTGGTAGTCGAAATTTGAGAGCCAGCAAAAGTCACATGCAACACGAAGTTACTGAGGCTTAACTGGCAGTGTCGTAGTGACGGAACGGACTGTAAATTTAAAGTGTAAGCACGTGTAGGAGATAGATAGGTGTAGGATAGCGGGAAAAGGTACTTTGATTGATTTGATCTCCCCCCGGAAAGCCACAATATGGTATCGCTGGATGGCCCAGTTCGGCGCCAAAGTCGTGCCGTGGTTGCTTTGGTCGTTTACATTTCTTTGTTTCTGGATAACATGCTGTTAACAGTGATTGGTAAGTTGAGTTCTTTGTTCGAAATGTAATACCTTCCTAGACCGATAGTGATTTCTTCTCTTCTCGGTGCTTCTCTCGATCTCGGTCACTATAGTCCCCATTCTACCCGATTATCTCGTGCAGTTCCATGCCAATGTACCGGAAAGCGTTCTCTACAAGAACTTTAGCCTCCATTACGTGCCAACGCTGATCGGGGCCGGTAGTGGAGCGGGTATAGATCAACCGGTACAACCCGAAATTTCACGAACGCCAGCGATCGAGGAGGAAAACGGATCCATCGGTATCCTGTTGGGGATGAAGGCTTTGGTGCAGCTCGTTGCGAATCCCATCGTCGGCAGTAGCACCGGACGGTTCGGATTCTGTCTTCCGATCGCCTTCGGTACGTTCAATCTGTTGGTGGCTTCGTTGATTTTCGGTTTCGGTACGTCCTACGGATCACTGTTTGTGGCTCGGGCTATACACGGTATCGGATCGGCCTGCATCGGTGTCTGCGGTATGAGTCTTGTCGCCCAGCTGTACACCGAACCGGACCGTCGATCACGAGTGATGGGCACCATCTTGGGTGCGATGGCCGTTGGAGTGCTCGTGGGATATCCATTTGGTGGAATTGCGTACGAAGTGGCGGGTAAAGCGGCACCATTCCACGTGATTGCCCTGCTATGTTTGGGCAATCTGGTGTTGCAGTACTGGCAACTGGAATTCGGTGCGATTCGATTAAATCCCCTACCGAGAGATTCATCGACGACGGTTACAGAGGAAAGATGGGTGACCTGGTGGCCCTTGCTGACCGATCGGTTGATCCTTGTCATCGTGGGAGCCATCTGGATTTCAACTTCGGCCATGGCTATCCTGGAACCGTGTCTACCGATCTGGATGATATCGCATCTGCATCCGAAAAAATGGCAACTAGGCACGGTGTTTATACCCGATTCCATCGGATACTGGGTAGGGACAAACTTCTTCGGTACCGTCGCATATCGCTATGGGCAGGTTCGTGTTTCAATAGCCGCGCTACTGCTCGTTGGTATCTCCTGTGTGCTGCTGCCATCGGCTAGCACCGTGGCCGGATTGTTGTTCCCACATTTAGGACTTGGACTGGGTATTGGAGTAGTTGATGCGGCATTGGTGCCCCTACTGGCCACATTAGTCGACAATCAGTTAGCATCCCGGATGGATTATGATCCCGAGCTAAGCCCCGATGAGGAGAGTGGTCGCCATGGATACGGAGCCGTTTATGCCATTCAGCAGATAGCCGTCAGTGTAGCCTACTCGCTGGCTCCTATCATCGGTGGAGAGTTGGTTCCGGTGATTGGCTTTCCATTCGTACTACGCGCACTTGGTATACTGAATCTTTTCTACGTACCACTGCTGCTATGCTCTGCTTTGCGAAGGTCGTTAATCAACCCGATGCTGACTACGACTAAGCAAACCGATCTGCCCCTTGCCAATAGTGAACCATCGTCCTACCGGCGGTTCTACAATACCGTGGAATGAATGTGTCCGTTGTCGGTTTTTGGAAAGGCTCAAACTCAATCGAGTGAATAATCACATTATCCTTATCTGTTAAAACCAGACGCCATGTCCTTGCCGCTTTCCTTCATACCACCTGCCATCATAGACCATTCATCTCATTCACGAAAGGGGACCAACGGCAGAAAACACGTTTTTGGTTTTGATTTTTTTTTACGAAACAAACACAACTACTAGGGTAAGGACTTTTGTCGCATCTTTTTCAATATTGTGCCACAACACCTGTTTAATCACTTGCTCGAGTTCGCATCATTTTTTGTGTTTTATTTTCGATTAGAGAGACATTAAAGAGCTTCTTATCATGAGTGAGTCTTGTTTGCTGTTCTGTGCATTCGATAATAGATAAAAAGCATTGACGTCGACAGCTTTACCACAGTTAATCAAGTTTCAAGTGGTGACTGCGCAGCGATATGTGTTGTACTTTCTAGAAAGAAAACATTGGATTTAATCACATGGGAAGGTGGACTTGTGGATATTATTTTTGGAAATACAAGCAATATCGTTAAAAACTGTATTCTTCGATTATCGAACGATTTGCGGATCTCGATTTGTATTTATATGAGTTTATTTCATTTTTCTTTTCATGATATGAAATAAGACCTTTTAATGAAATAATGAAATGTGAGAAAAATCTGAATAAAACCCAAATATTTAAAGAAAGGAAATGTTAAAGGCCAATAAAAGGATACCTTCGAAAATAGTATGACCGTATTTTGATATAATTCTCAGATGGAAGCGCTTGGTGGCGGAATGTTCGAAATTCACTTGGAGTTTGCGAAATTCATTGAAACAAAATAGTTAATGTTGTTTTTTATCAGAGAACCAGAATTTGTGAAGAGTTAGATTCGTGTCAGATAAAATATTTTAACAGTTGTTTGTTCTAAAAGACTATTGGATGGTATTGTCCATACCATAAAATTATATTGGTAGGTAATGTATTACCCGGGGCATGAGATAATCGTAACCCTTGTTATTTAATGTCCAAGATATTTATTATATTTTCTTTCCCATCGCATTAGTAATACCGAATAATATCGAAAAAATCGTAGAAAGTAGTTTGAGTTTTAAAGCACACGAATTTGTATTCTTTATTTCGGTACGATAGAAGAGTGAAAGCATTACAATAAAACATAATAATAACGAACAATGACTTTAAGCCATGGGATGATAACGTAATAACGGTGATCGTTTTACAATAAGAATAAGGATAATGATCACAAAGCACGATTGCACTCGGAGTTAACAATGCACTTGAATATCAAACATGCACCAGCATGCGTCTACAGGCATCGAACGAGACTTTGGAACACGAATGATTCGTGTTGTTGGAACATTTCTTTAAACTTTGATCGTTGACTGTTGTTAGGCTCGAGGCGGCTATAGAAATCCTTAGCCGACAGTATGAAGTTATTGATTTCCCGTTCATTCAGCTGCTGATATGATGGCAACGAAAGCACTTCTGGCAGCAGCTTGATCAAATGTGGGTTCAATGAAGCAGACAGAAATATGACGGTCAAGCACCATACCGATTTGTTCACCTGGGGAAAAGCTAGAAAGTTGGGCAACGAGCAGAGTAACCATTCTTGCAATAGGGGCAAGTACGATGCATCGATAGCGGAACGGAACAGCTGATAAGTGACGGTGGCGATAATGTCCGGGTTCGGTTGGTTCATCATCAGCTCCTTGAACACTTTCGTGATGATCTCGTTCGGTGGTAGCAGATCACGGATCAGCTGGCAGAGCACATCTCCAAACACCTTGGCACCCTGCGGCGTTGTGCTACGAATTTTGGCAAACAGTATCTCGATCTTTTCAATCTGTTGCACTATTATGTCCGGTTCGTCCTGAACGATACCATTGCACCGTTCCGTACTTTCCAGCTGCTCGTTGCAGCTAGTGTAGATGCATGTTACTAGCAGCTTCAAGGCAGAGAGCGAAAACATTTCGTTGTCTATCTTTACGAGATCGATCGCCAGCTTCTCTATTTTGTCGTGCAGCATACGAGGAACCGCGCCCCTAATTACAAGTCGTTCCAAGCCCTGTTTGAGATGAAGTGTCGTTGTAAAAAAACATTAATGCGTAATGAGACATTCACTCGAGAAGCTTAGTTATCAACTCACGTTCAAAATGCACAGATAAATATCCAAATTGTTCGTCCGTTTGAGAATATTGTTGGCCGAAATGATACTGTTGGAAAGCAGGTTACAATCGGGAACGAAGCGGGACGTATGTTCGATCAGGTAGAAGTTCAGTGTCCAGACAAGCTTTGCGTGCAGATCACTGAAAGCGCCTGCACTTTCCTCGATAATACCGTGCTTGATAATGTAGTTTACGGTAATGTTGCGTACCAGTTGGAGTTCGTCGTTTAGTGAACCGATCGAGCTGTTGGTTTGCACCAGGCATTCCAACAAACTGATCAACCCCTGCAGAGTTGCATTCCGGATGTACAGTTGCGTGCTTTTCAAGTAAGAAGGAATGATTGTGCAAAGATGCGTCAGTTCCGCCATGGAGGGTACTAGTAATGCACTCAAACGACACAGTAGATAGATAATATGCTAGAAAGGAGAAACATATTTTCAATTGAAGTTTAGATTATTGAGGCACTCTAGCAATTCGCTAATTACCTGTTGCGATAGTGTATCCTCCATCGGAATGCGTTCTTGCAGCTTCAATAGTAACGTATTCAGCCAGCGTATCTGCTCTCGATTGTCAATGATCTCACAAAACGATAGCAAATGTGGCAGAATCAGGGATGGGTCGTCTTCGAGCAGTTGCTCTAGTACACCGTAGATGAGCTGCATTGAGCTGGTGACGTCGATGTTAATTTTTTCCACAAAATACTGCCAATTGCGAACCGACAGCGATGCCGCCGTTGTTCTGCCGTCACTTTCGTTCGATCGTTCCATGATCTCCCAGAAGTGTTTCAACGCCAACTGATTGCGATCGAAGCGTATCGTACCGACACTGCTGTCACCGGTGGAATGCAGATCATCAATCACAGTAATCATTAGTCTACGCTCCAGATTCGGCTGATAGAATACGTTGCTTAGTGGAATGAGTAGCTGAATGTTGTGCAGTTTCTTTAACCTGAATCAAGAAGAATAAATTGTATGTTCAGAAGTTGCTCTTCTCTAGTCTGTACATGAAGCTTACCCTATTCTATCACAAGCAATTGTAGGATTACGTGTGGAATGATGGAATTTGCCTCCGCTGAAACCAATCCAAGGATAGCGGTAGCAGGATACCAACAGTGCCATTACTGCGTGCAGGCAAACATTTTTGATTTCGCGCTGTTCCTGCAAGCTAACCAGCAACGCATCTTCTTCCGTACGGTTGATCAACACCATCAAGCACATTAGTAACTCCTCGAACTGCTGCCGTGATGCATATCCTACTAGGTTGACCCTGTGTGAGCACAGAAAGGTTTAGACGCATGAATTTAATACACATGAGCGAAAGGGCGCTTACCTTTTTAAAAATAGTTCCAACAGTTCGATGTCATACAAATGTTCTATCGGAACCTTCGGTAGCTTTGGGTCACCGTTCTCTAGTGATTCCAGCGACCCATAGCTGGAGTACAGCTCAGTTGGTGTCAATGCGTACATATAGAATCGATCGAGCTTCAGCAAAGCAATCCCAATAGATTGAATCAAATTAAGCATTTCTGCTCCGAGCGAAAGCTGTTTGTCCATCGTGTCACGGTCAGTAAAGAGTTCTGCTAGAAAAATTGCCTTCAAATACACATCGACAGTACCATCCGCACGCGCTACAAAAGGTACAAAAACATCCGGATGACGGTGACGTTGAGGGAATTGACTGTCGTGTAGCGATCGTTCGACAATGGTGTAAATGGTATTCATGTACAGCACCGCATCATCCCGGTACCGGTCATTTTGATTCAGCTCATTCCACAAGGCGCGTTGATGTAAAATTGCGTTGATACAGCTTAGATAGAGTTCATTGCGTGTGGTGTTCGATGGGGGCTCCAGTAGTAGAGTGCGTGCACAAACGCTGGCGAAGGTTAGTATTGTTTCGAAAAAGTTCGCTTTAAACAGATGCTCCTTCACGAATCGATCAACAAACTTGCCCTCGATGTAGAACAAACAGAGATGTTCGAGACGCTTCAAGTATTCCAAAAAGCAGATGATTACCTCGGCACAATGCTCGTGCTGGACAGTGACTTCGTCGCCGCACTCTTTCAGTTTGCGCATCAATATAATCAGTGACACTTTCAACATTGGATGTACTTTCAGATAATTTAAATGAGGATTGTATTGCACACAGTCGGTACAGAATGTGCGGAACATATTATCGAAGGCGACTGAAAGGACGTCACGCAGTAGACGTACGTTTAGTGCATCTGTAGAGAGCAGATTGATCAGTTTACTTTCGTATTTAATTTCATGAATAAGAGTGGCGATCTGGCGAGGCTTCGTGTAGGATTTTGTAGTGCAATGGTAAGTTACCTGTCGAAGGTACCATGCCTCATCGATTGTTTCGTGCTTTAGTGCTTCGACATCGATTGATGGGGGACCAGCGCATTGCATATCGATTGGTCTGATCTCAGTACTGTCGTAATGTCGCAGCAGCTCAAGAACGGATTTAAACAGTTTAGGAAATTTCCGACGTTTTTCGACAGACAGTTGGGACAATAGATAGCTATAGTTGGTCTCGGGAAGAAGGTTGGTCACTGTTTCCTTATCCGAATCAGTAGTGAGCTGTAACAGAGCGTCCAGCTTGTGGCCTAATATGAGGGCAGCCTTACGTGATGTCACGATATTCACAGCGCCAAGTAGATCGCCCAATTGATTCGTCATAAGCCGAAGCGTGCTCAGCGGAGATTTTTCCAGTAATTTGAACTCTGCACTACTTATCTTACCTCGCATATTCGATGCGATGGCCATCACAATGTGTTTGCAGAATTCATCGTCCGTTATTTGACACAATAGAAACGTGAGAAAATCCTGCAGAAGTAAACGTGATTCACTCTTCAGGAGGACCAACACGTCGTTTCGGCTCCATTTGGATTCGTTGGGATTGTTTTCCAGCAGCACTTCCATCATTAGGGTAACCAATCTGTCATTCCGAACGTTATATGTAGCATTTCGTAGTAACGTAAGCACCACCTCCGAGTCATAGCCATGATTGACCAGCAGTTCCGTCAGGGGCCTAGCAATGTGTGGTGACAATCTACGCCAGCAAATCAACTCCAACGGGATCTGTTCGACCAAAACGCGACTAATACCACTGAACGTTTTCAGGCTACTCAATGCCTGGATGTACCGACGCACTGTATTTTCTGCAAATTTCAGCTCCTCCACCGATGAGTTCAGCATCAGTTGTAGTTCTTCTATTCTAACGAAACATTCTCGTAGATAGCGAATAAGTATGTCCACCAGACTTTGCGTAGCTTTTTGAACAAGCTCATTCGAACGATCGCTGCTTCCAGTTCCATTTGCTTTACAGTGATACAACTCAACGTGATGCAACAGAAAACACTCTTCGGTGCGCAAAAACACGTTTCGTACGATGAGCTCCGCGTGGATAACACGCTGGTGAGCAGTTAATGAGTCATTGCTCATTGTACTATAGAGGATCTCGATGAAACGAAGCATTGTTTTGCTTTCTAACAACAAGTTTGCACTGAAACAACCCATCAGCTGCGCTAGGTTCGAGTAAGCACGCTCATTTCGCACTGCAACCTTACCACTATCCAAGGCTTGCAATAGAGCAGCTAATACGTCTGGTTCAAAGCTTGCATCCTGGCCCGTCTCGAGGTCGTACCATCGCTCGCTGTACACGATCATAGGCAGAATATGATAAACTTCCAGTTCTTCGGGAAACTTGATCAGCATGTTAATCACTACTTCCTTTTGCGTGCAGCATTCTGTTAACTCAAATCCTTTTGAGCTCGTACCGCTACCATTGGAGGCGCACAGGAGAAACACTTCGTGCGAAAGAGCCTTCACGGAAGCAATAGCTGTCTGCCGGATCAGATGATTGGCAAGCAGATTATCGCAAATGTTTATGATCTTTGGTACGGTTACTATTGGTTTATCGCGGTTTAAGGCGCTCAGCTTGAAGAGAAACCGCACAACTTGTCGCATTAGGTGCTCTGCATCATCGACCGTATCACGCTCGACGTATTCAACGTGCTTCAGAATCGTTTCCACGAAAATGCTACTCGCATCAAGCAGCTGATAGTTGATGTTGAAGTCAAGCAGCTGGCACAACATCTCAAGAATGTCGGCCTGTACCGACGATTGCACTCTTCCGAACATCTTCAGGCACGAAATAACGAGCGGTTCGAAAAGCTTTACGTACGCACCGATTTCTAACGATACCGCTTTGGTTTTTGGTTTACAAAAATCGTAGTAGCGAGTGAAGAATTCTTTAGAAATCACCTCCGATCCATCGGATATCTCCGACGCTCGCTGAAAGAAGGAAATCTCCGCCGAGCGATTGACGAAATTGGATTGAAAGATAAACTTGAGTAAAAATCGAGTGCAGCGTACGCAGTATTCCGGTTCGAGCGCTATAAACGAGTGTAGGTATCGTAGTACTTCTTCCACGAATTTCATACCGTTGGTCATGGTCGAGATGGACTTCATCTCTAGCAGTGTCCATAACGCATTGATTGATGCTCGTAAGCACTCAAACAACTTTGTACCCGCATCCGCATTGATCGTTATCCTGTAGCTTTCCAGCGAACTGCGTACTTGGTGGTAAAGTTTCATGTAGATGGGTTCACCACCAAAGTATCCGAAGCAGTTAATTTGCTGCAACTCTTTCGAGTTCATAAAGAGATCAGCCTTCTGCATTCGGTTAATGACTATTGGAGACATGTTCGAAAAAAGGTGGTGATAGATGTTGAGCACCTTCAAAAGATGGATGATGAACTTATTCAACGTATCAGCGTCAGCAGCTGTGGATGTGGAACGCGTCGAAAAGACAACTGTGGACAACAGATCGTTGAGTAGAGGGAAGATCAAGAAGGATCCGGAACTGTTAAAAACACTTACCAATCGTTAAATGCGAGCAGATTTGCAGAAGATGTGTATGGAGCGTGACATCAAGGAGAGTCATTCCGCTCATTTCTAATAACAAGCTTAATAATACATTCAACATATTATACTCATTCCATAGGTCAACGTATAGCAATGGGTTGTACTTCGATATGAACAGCCACAGGAAGTGTAAGATACCTGACTGTAAACGGAGAGCATTAGAAAGATTAGTACACATTTGAAAACTTCACTTGTAAAAAATTATCAATACCTGTAAATTTTTGTCACTGATTCTTAGTAACTGATTGCTAATCTTGTACATAACCAGCCTTACGATTGAGTTAGATTTTCCTTCTTGAAGCGAATCCGTAGTATATGGATACTGTCTCCGATCGAAAGGCTGTGCGAAAGTGCTTAGTATGTGCTCGTTGACGAAATCTTCTACAACAGTTTGGCTCAAGATGAGTGAACCTTGATCTCGTTGGCATATATCCAGCATCTGCAATATCCGATCGGCCGCATGGTTCCGCACACGAATATCACTATCGCCAAGTCCAAGAAGAAGCTGATCGAGGAAATGATCGCGAGTATAGTACCCAGGTAGACCGAGTCCTTCAATGCATTGGAAGTCAAGTTGCACAATAACATCATACAATTTGCACTGAACCAGCCAATATTTGGTGTTTGTCATCGTCGTTAGCTGATTAAGAATACTACGCGCAGAGGCGATCGACTGCTGTGATGAAGCAGACGCAAAACGATCGTCAAGCAAGACGTTTCCACTTCCGTTTGGAAATGGAGCTCTCGTCGTCTCCCCGTCATGGCGATCTATTATATCCTGGCTCAGCATGAAAGCATTGAAAAACTGCTCAACCGATGCAAGCGACTGGTTGATAACCGTGTGTATTTCATCTGACAAACCCTTGGGAAAGTAATTTGAACGATTAGTTACAAACGAGACGCAAGTGTATCTGAGAATCTTTTCCTGTCACTACTTACCTTCAGCACAATCTGTAACAGTTTAAATTCCGAAAGAAAGCATTGCAATGGTGGCGGCACTTTGGTCTGCATGAACTCCCGGTAGTTTCCGGTGGTATCGACAGCCGCTCGTAGGTAATTACCAACGATCGTTTGCACATTCCCACGAAGCGTTGGATCAGCATTGTCGTAAAAGAGTAGCACATCGGCCAGCGATTGCTGGGGTTCGTCTTCGAGCTCTTTACGATCGGATACACTGACCGCCGTTACACTGATCTTGTCGCCTTCACGCACGCAGTTGCCTTCGCTTCTGACGGTGGTAATGACTTTCGGAACCACTAGTAGTTCCCGTTTGCGTGCCGGGCCGGTCGCACCGGTATCAGGTTCCGATTGCGAGAGAATGGCATCAAGATCACGGCTTAGTTTCTCATTGTTTCCAATCGATTGAAAGTTTTCTTCGATTGATTTGAGTTTCGATTTTAATCCTTGGTCTAGACTGAGAGACATTGGAGAGAAGTATTCAAAATAAGTCGTGCTCGTACACTCTCCAAAGTGATCCTCTTTCATTTCCAGCAGATCAGACTCCAGCTTAGGTGTGAGAGATGTTTGTTCACACTCTACTTTTAGGTCTGAACACGCGGTAGCCTCCTCTCCAGAGAGCTCATTAATTGCATCTTCCAAGTTTAATATTTCGACCACCGCAAATTCCTCTCGCAGTGCATCCTTCTCCAGTGGCAGACAGAGTAGTTCCGGTTTAAGACGGACGCAAGCGGCTATTATTTGCAGCGATAAACTTTTGACTGAGACGCGCACCACAGAGTCAGCGATGAGCTGGTGCCGGTTACCGGCCAACAGAAACCGTGAACAGAGCAAGCGAGCAGTAAATTCCAGCAAATTCTGATCGTAGATGGCGCCAATGAACAGCTCCCTCCTGCCGTCTTCCGTTCCTCCATCGTCGATGGCGATTTGTGAAACGTCCAGAGGAACTTCCAGTGTATCCCGGGATAGCGTCGGTGTTGGGATGTTGGGAATTACCGTGGCTACTGTCGGTGGCTCGGTGTCGAGATCTATTTCCAACGTTACATCCAAATCCGCTCGCACCGTTTCCGCGTTGGACGATATGTGACTGCTGGCCATCGAGTCCATCGAAAGCCGATCTTCTTCCGCATCATCCGCAAATGGCTTATCGAGCGTTTTGCGAAAGAACTTTGTCACCGATTCGGCCGCATTCGAGTTAGTCTGCAGAAGTGTATTTAGAAACGAACCAATAGAATCCGTTGATTTTTGGCTTTTGAGAGAAAGTGTATCTGGTGCTGGTGCTGATGCTGGCGCTGTGCACGGTGAACTTCCAGCGCCTACTGATTGATCGAGCTGTAGTGCTGGGGCCAGTCGGCTTTCGGAATCGAGTTCCATGCTTTTTAGCGAATCAAGCTCAATGTCGGACGCAGACGCCAACGAACGATCGTCAGTGGGAACGGGAAATTTCGTTGGAGTAGAGGTGAGAGGAAGTGATCCCGGTCGCAGTAGTTGATCTGACCGAGCATCGGTGCTAGACTTCCGTGACGAAAGTAAGCTCTCGCTGATATTGATCTTGAAGATGGAGTTTTTTAGCGTCTTGCGCTTCAGTAGCATCTTTCGGTGATCGCCCTGGTCCGATAGCAGCACCTTTCGGACAGCCGGCTGAACGTGGTTCAGTATAATCAGCAGCACTTCCAACGTCGCGTTGATGGTGGTGTGACTTCCTTCGCGCAGAAAGTGTAGGCAGAGGTCATACGTTTCGATAGCCTTATCCACGCGGCAACTTTGCAACACAATTGGCAAGATGCCGCGGAAGCAGCCCATGACTCCGAGCACCGTGTTTGGTTGTTGGTGAACCGGTTGACCGCACTTGAGCAGCTGTTCGATGCATCGATTGAACGCATTATTGGCGTAAAACTCCGGATTACGCGAGCCTTTCACGAAGCTGAGCGTATTTTTGGCTGCACAGCGTCGCTTGGTCGTACACTCGGAGGCGAGATCTTCCAGAAACAACTCCGTCATCTTCAGCACTTCTCCGTCCGTTAGGTAGCCTTCCAGCTGGGAACAGAATGTCTCGGTAAAGGCGCACAAGCTCTCCTGCAACGCTGGTTCTCGACGTTTGGAGATGGAGTAGATGCAGGGGAGCAGGTTTTGTGCGTATGTTCGAGCCTTGCGGGGTCGAATTGACCCACAATAGTGCGCAAAAAGAGATAGTGCGATCCGCAGAGAACGTTCGTGGCCGTTCTTTTTGATTTCGTGGTACAGATCGCGCTGGATGCGGACAATATTGCCGTTCGTCTCGCAGTGACGCACAATTCGCGACAAATTCTCCTCCGCCGCCATCCGTACGCTCGAGTCATGGTCCTCGCAAAACAGCAACAACAATCCGAGCGCCCCGGTCAGGTGGCCGTAGTAAACGGGAGAAGTGGCCAGAGCTACTCCTTGACGAACGGCGATGATGTTCTCGCTGATTTGCCCAAACTGCTGCACCTTTTCCTTTGAACTGCACTCCGTGGTTTTCAGGATCTCGATGGCTCGCTGAAGCGAACCGAACGGGTTCAGCTTCTCCATCTTTGCGGTCCTCAAATCTTTGTTTAAGATGAATCAAAGGATAATTTTTACGTGGTCCGCAGAAAAATTGGGTTCCGGTGGTGTTGTAAAAACATTTAGAATGCTTTTCGACCCCGACCCCGACTTTTCGGGGATCTTTCGCACTGCGATTCCCAAGTTTCTTACACTTTCTCCACTTACTTTTGCAACAGGAACGACGGGCGGTGATGTAAATGAGGCTAATTTGCTCTTATCATCTTTATCTTTACCACGAAATTAACGGAAGTTGTTCAAAAAGGTATAAATTTCCTTAAAACCTCAAAATCCTCAACCTAACCTCAAAGCCAAAACAAAGGTACAGTGCGAAGCAGGAAAATTTTAGCTAAAACTATTGAAAAATTTGCTCTTTTTTGGGAGGAATGCTCATATTTTATCGACCATCACTGTAAGCGATCACAGTCAGCGCCCTCTAGGCGGATGATCGTTTTTATCGTGTGATTTGTGGTCAAAATGAGATTTTTTATCCCACCGTGCCTTAATTCAAATAAGGACACTGAAAACGGTTAACCGTCAAAGGTCGGAACGTGCTTTTTTCTTTCGTTTTACTAACTAGATGGATTACTGATGTACGAACCTGAGCCCCTTAAACCACTAGCTTGGTTTCCCGTTGCCACCCTGCAGCTGTGTGCTTATTTCGAGATGACTCGCAACGAGGGTCTGAAACGACTACATTTTTTGTGTAACGTTATTCAAACCATCTTACGTACTCATCAAGGTCGGCCCGGGTCGCCAAATAGTCTAGGCGGATGTCTGAGGAACATTGTTTCCCCTTTTACGCCTGCACTTGCTGGGTAAACTCTCACCGTTCCAAGCGTGTAGCCTCTCCATAATGCGGTCAACGCAGTTGCCTGGGGACAGAATATGCTCAGGAGAATCAACATCGCCAACGCACGTTCCACATTCCACGACCAGCGTAGCGAGCCAGTGAATGCACGGCTTCGATCAACCGCTCCGCCGTATCTTTCACCTCGGCAGTGACCGGTAGGACCATATCATCATACTGTGCAGAACCAGGGTGATGGCTGACCATCTGGCGTTGTTAAAGGCATTCTTTACGTCGATCGCAGAGACAGGCGACTCCCGGCCTTTGGCGAATGCTGCTAGCGGTTTCGGCCAACATCTTTGGCGTGTCAACGGTAGACCTCCCCCTCCTAAAACCAAACTGCCAACCAGAGACCCCGACAAGTCTCACATGGTGCGCTTTGGTGCCGAAGTTTCCCCATTGCAAGCTTGTAAATTCCCCAGGGGTTTACCAGCCTACGCGAACAAATTCACATTGAAGAACTTGGTTGGCCAGCACGATTTTGGGAGTTTTGAAGGCGAACTTACTTGTTAAGGTCTTCCCAGACTGTAGCGAAATGATCGCTGTTGGTCAGTTCCTGATTTACCCGCCACTCCAAGCCATCCGCCTTCCACAGACTGCAGTGGGTGACGTCAATGATTGACTTGTCCCCGTTCTTGCTGAGCTTTCTGGTGTTAACGTTGTTGGCCAGCACCAGTCTGAGGCGAGCGATCGTCTCCTTCAGTCGATATTTGGCGCAGCGACCATCGAAGCCGCCTAACAGGCACACACGACGACACCAGCCGCCAGGATCGCGATATCCGTCATCGTCGTCGCCATTTGCCATCGATTGCCGCAGCCGAACTTGGCCACCTCGCAATGGTTCAGATTCAGCTGCATGAAGCCTGACGGGTGCGGATATAATGGAGGCGCATGGTATTTTGCAAAATTGGCTTCGATCACCGACACAAATGATAAAATAATGCTTAGAATGTAGCGATTTTGATAGTATCATAACTCCATAAAATATTAAACGATATAGTCTGTAAACCGTGGCTTTCAGTCGACTCAGGGCAAGTTTGTTAAATAATCAAATTCAAATTAAATCTGAAGATCTATAAATACGGCTATTGGTTCTTTTCGGGAACGAAATGTGTTTACAACCTCGGAACCGCTTTTATCCCAGGAAGCAATGGTAGGGCGGGCTAAAAGGCTTGTGGCGTTACCTCCACAGTTGAATCAGGACTGCTCTCGCCTCAATCTTCGTGACCGTCCAGCGTATCAGAACGAGAGTCCTCTAAGTCATGAGCGCGTAAACCCGAATACGTAGGGACAGAAGTACTACTACTACTACTACACGGACCAACTCTATCCAACTAGCGGCTAACTGTCGTCCGGTGGCGAATCGGCCCATTTCTTTCGCGGGCAGTGTGCTAATCCGTTCGCGTAAGTGACAACGGCCCTTCTCGGTGGTGGCGGCGGCATCCGAGCAACAGAATACCTGTTGTAGATGGGAACAGGGCTTGCGGCGCTGATAAATTGGCTGCTATAGTTATAGGTGCGAGCTGTCCAATCCAGGAGGTGTACGATGCCTGTGTCGCTGCCATGATCGTTGGAGTGTTTGTTTGTGCATGTTACGCTCTTCCTAGACGGCATACAGCCAAATATGAGAAGATGCGCGAAGAAATGGTGGACATTCGCTTCTGATGTTGTTCTTTGATAGGAGTCTGTTCGCAGAATCTTTCAAGAGAGAGGATCACGGCGAAACTCTTAGTGGCCGCACTGTAGTTGAGGCATGTGATGCAACAATGGTAAGGAAACGAGTCGGTACTACCAATCGACAGCCTTGATGGCACCAGAGCAGAGTGTTTACGCAACAGTAGGAAGTTGCTGCGCGAACAAAAACAGAGGAAGCATAGCAAGCATGTAAGGCTTTTCACAGGGCTGCCAATGCAGTGGTCATAAAGGTCTGGTACCCGAAGCTAGCCCAAGAGGGAGAGACGAATCTTTGGGGAGGGACCTACAAGGAACAATGAAAAGACTCAGAAGTCCTAGTGTCCCGCGTAAAACCTGTCCTGAGCGGCTTAGATTATTTGGGGCGTAATTTTGTTCCAAGTGTCCCCGATGCGAGCTACTCTATACGAGGTACCAAAACATTAGGGTTGCTCTAGGGTCACGCTCGGGGAGCTACAACAAGTGACTAACCGAATAGTATCAAGTAAGGATCCGAGACCGGATGGCATTCCGAACATTGCCCTAAAGTCCGGGCTGCAAACATGACCTGCTGACTCTCGTTACCAGGAAGTTCCTCTTACGACAGGTGTATCTTCTCTAGAACATAATGTTCGATGGGCTCGGTGGTGGCTGCCTATTGCGTCGTTGATTGTCGGCTTTGTCGATGATATGGTCCCGACAATCTGTGGGCAGTGCTTGAGGGAAGTGGACATTAAAATGAAGCGGTCAGTAGAGGTAGTGAGGTCGTGGATGAGGTGTGAGGCCGTTGCTCATCACAAAACCGTGGCTTGGTCGATGCTCATCATAAAACCGAAATGATATGAGGAATGCACTTGATGCTCTGAGGTAATGATGCGCAGAAGCGGGGGACTCAGTAGCTCAAAATAGCGTATACTTGCTACTGTGGTGAAGCTGATAGAACGGTGCGCATGCCAGGGATGGGATAATGCATTAAGGCTGGACAAGAGCTGTGTGATCCCTCAAAGGGTACAACGCCTAGCGGCTATCAGAGTCACGTGCGCTTTCCGCGGTCAGCAGCAGCCCGTGTGATAGCAGCAATAATGCCTATCACGATCCTGATAAAGGAAGACAGCGAGTGCTATGCCAGGCGCGGCTATCCGGGTACCCGCACGCAGGTTGGTATGCCGAGCCATATCTAAAATAAAATAAAGAGAACTGCATTCAGGTTTGTAGCTTGATTAACTGCCAGGGGCGCTCTCCTGCCACAGACCGCAAGCGGCGCGTGCGGAACGTTCCGCCGCGTACGAATAGAATGTATGGGATTGTACTGGGCAACACATACCGCACGCGGACGGCGCGTGCGGATCCGTGCGGACCTTGCGGCAAAATGCAAAAGTTTGCATTTTGACGCGGCGAAACGCGGCGAAACGCGGCGAAACGTGACAAAATCCGGTGGATTTGATTTGGCAGTTAGATGTAAACAAAATGAGTGTTTGCATTGTGATCATGGAATCATGTTATTGATAATAATATGTATAGTATAATATGATAATTAATAGAAATTTAATATTTTGTTTTCGTTGACAATTCGTGTTTTCGTAAACATTGTTTGGTTTATATCGATAGGTTCAACGCTATAACGGCCGTGCCGCGCCGCACGCACCGCAACCGGTATGTGTTGCCGCTTCATCCGCGGCGAACCGTTCCGTCCACGCCGCAAGCTCCGCTTGCGGATTGTGGCAGGCTTAAACATTGTTTGGTTTATATCGATAGGTTCAACGCTATAACGGCCGTGCCGCGCCGCACGCACCGCAACCGGTATGTGTTGCCGCTTCATCCTCGGCGAACCGTTCCGTCCGCTCCACACGCGCCGCTTGCGGTCTGTGGCAGGCTATAAAGCTACCTGTCTATTTAAAGTACCTTGGTCGTGACAACTACCGTTCGATTACCGTGAAAACAGCAGATAGAAAACAGCAATCGTAAGTGGAATGTGAGAGGCCAGCATGCGACGAGCCTTGATTTGTGACCACGGGCTTAAGCTGCTTTCACATCGAGCGCGTTTAAACGCCACTAATAGACGCAGCAGGTTTTTTGACGCAGAAAACACGGTTGTATCACATCAAAATATATGGAAGTGTTCACGTAACGCACCGAAAGCTATTTTTTGGAGCTTTTGAAGAGCTTAAAAGTTGGCGTTTTTTTTCGAATCTGTAAAAATCTACAGATTGTGGCAAGTTCTGAGCCGACTGTAGCAGGCTACGCAAGCAAGCCAGCGTTGCCCTTTGGTTTTGCAATTTGTTTTGGCAGGAATGTGTTGAAATCCGGGTAATAACTGTTTTGCGTGAAGATTAAACTATTTATCATGATTTGCTAAGGTGGCGGTAGTGATATGATGCTATTTTTCGTGTATTTTAAATCGACCTTCGCGCAACCTAGGTGTGAACAATAAATTAAGCTTTTGCGTCGAAAAACGCCAACTTTGGCGTTTTTAAAAACGCGTTCGATGTGAAAGCAGCTTTAGGAGCTACATCAGGTTTTGCAAACATGAAGCCCGAAAGTGATCCAAAGCGTTCAAGCTCACCATCACATTCGCGCTAACTCAACATATACAAGGATTCAGGTGTGACTCATTGGAACATGTGGTCCCGCGTAACGGCCCTACAACATGTGTTTTGCCGTCTAAATATGTGACCGCTTGTTGTTTTTTAAATTCTGCTTTTTAATCATCGGTGAGCAGATAGCAGAATGAGTAGCGGTGTGGTCGACGTTGGGTTTGAATCATTGCAGAGCATTACTGAACACAGCACATCGATTCGCAGTAGGTTCTGTCGAATTAAACCTTCTTGTAGCTACCAAGGGGAAGGGTGACCATTTCGCAAAAAGCGGCCAAGCCAAGCGACTCCCCACTCCAGAGTCGGGAATGTCAAAATAGAAGACACAGATCGTGCAGAAGCGTGATAATTTAAGTTCGGTATGACGCAAGAACGAGGGCCAGAGCACGCGCATTCTCAGGTGATGGTGAGCTTTTTTTAAACATTCAACAGAACGGACGAGCCGTATGGGCTAGGATATTTTCTTCACTGCCCATCGCCACATCTCGGGCTTGCTCGGTTGTGTACAAATTAGTGCGCAATCCACTCGATCATGGGTCATTAGCAATCTATCGCCGTTCTTGAGGACGCGTGTGCTGTTGTTGATCCGAGTGAGCGTATGCCGTTGTTGGCTCCTCTTCCTTAAGGAGACTGCCGTTAATTTTCCAGCGCAAGCCTCTGCAGCGAGCGGAAGTCTTCTACAGCCTGGACAAATTTAACTTATACTACCTACACAGATATCTGAATACATGCAAACTATTTACAACATATAAACAGACAACATATACACAGACAATGCAAGGGAAAAGGAACGAAGATATGGATCAGAGGGATGGCGAGTTAAATATAGGTTTTTGTGTGCTCCCTTTGCAGGTATTAATTGAAATACCGTCAAACGGCACGGACCATAGGGAACCGCGCGTATAGACAGTCAACGAAGGTGCCACATCATTGATCATCAGACCATTATCCTTCAGGTCTTTAGAGCCAGTGGCTAGTTTTGTTTGGTTTTATAACTCTGCTACGGGACATCCAATACGGGTATCCAATACGTTCAGCCTGACCGGACGGCTGTTCCGGAACGAGTAAGATGACTTCTTCGGGGATAGTGGTCATACCGACCGTCACGACGGTGCTGCTGCTGCTGCTGCATTCCGGAACTGGCTTCAATCTGTCACCCGAGCCGAACTATGTATTTCACGAACCGGCCCTCAAGATGCACAAGAATAAGGTGCGCAGCTCTAACTTTGGCTACGCGGTCTTCCTTCGAGAAAGTAGGTAAGTCAATGGCTTGATTTTGGAGGCCGAACGTTCATTCTTCGATCTGCATTTGCATTTGGCATTTGCGTCAGCAGGAAATCGTGAGGAATGGCTCCTCATGATGAATTTCAGCGGACACGAGCACACGAGTTGCTATATCGGCAGTAGTCTCGATGTGGCCTCTCCTACGCAAGTGATCATTAAGGACCACTCCGAAGCATTTTAGCATGTTGTAATTAGCCAAAGATGAACCTCTGGCTCAGTAGTTAGACAGGGGTGCGTATTACAGTATGAAAAAAACGTTTTTTATTTTTTGACATAATTTTTTTATGTTCGGTGAAATCAGTCAAAACTTAAACTTCTTGCAGGGATGAATAAACTTTTTTTTCATACTGTATATCCTTTGTTGATTTTTCTGGCTGCTCTTGAATGACGGAAGCCCGTAAAAGTATTCAATAATCCTTGTAATGACTATGCATGAAGCTATCGCGATCTTTCTACGAATTAACTACGTTGACGTTTGTGGAATCCCTATAATCGTATTAACCTATCACTGACACAATCACTAATACTGAAACAATAGCCTAGAAAACCAAAAAGGACTCTCTGTTCTACTTTCAGCGTGCTCGTTGGCGCTCTTCAGGCACAATCCGACGTACCGGCTCAGCCGAAAGTAACCGGAACGGGTGTCGTGTACCAGTGCCAGTTCACCGATGGCAGCTGTGAACCATACTACTTCGATCGGGTGGGTAACACGCATCAGGAGCAGTCAGACTTTGCGTACGATTCGGAGAAAAGGGATCTGGACGCCAGCGTGGACGGGCACGGAGCCGATGGTGATTGTGTATCGAAGACGTTCGACGAGCTGTGGGAGTGCTATCAGCTGCGCGGCGTATGTCACGTGTCAAATGGAACCGAGAGCGACGAACCGAAGGATATGGGACAGGTTGTACCATTGCGTTCGAAAAGTGAGTTAATAGAAGCGATATAATAGAAATTAAGTGTTGATAGTAACCACATACTAAGCATTAATCTTCTTACATTCACAGATAAACGGTTGCATAAGGATGCGGAGCAGTGTACCAGCGCGCACCTAACGGACGATGGGAAGGAGATCCTGATCGGTAAACCGGGAATTTTCAATGGGCACGGCACTGTCATCCGTTATCGGCGGCGCATCACCGACGATTGCGGCGGCCTAAGTCGGCGCGACTCTACGAACGGAAACCCACGCCCAACGAACCGCCACAAGTGCGGTTACTTCAGCGATGTCCCGATTCCATACTTCAACCACATGCAGAATGATTCCTACTTTGGTTTTGCCGTGAGTTCAGGACGCTTCCTTCCGGACCAGACGCTACTGTACGTGGCGAGTGCACCTCAGTCGAACGATCAAGTTGGCGAAGTGCTTATCTTTGATATTGTGAACGCGGACGAGGCACAGATTAAGGTACACTTCACCATCACTGGGCAGCAGCAGGGCGAGTACTTTGGCTATTCGCTCCTAACCGAAGACTTCAATGGGGACGGGTTTCCGGATCTTGCCATCGGTGCACCGATGCACAGCCGAACGGGCGATTATGACACAGGCACAGTGTACGTCTATTGGATAAGCGAAGGAGAGTGGAACTTTCGACAGCAGATTGCGCTTACCTCAGCCTACGAGCAGAGTGGCCGCTTCGGGACCAGCCTTGCCAAGCTCGGTGACATCAATATGGACGGTTACAATGGTAAGTGTTGCGATGAGTAGCTTCCATCTCTAGCGCACCGATTAACCCCGTCGTTTGTCTCATTCCAGACATTGCCATCGGTGCTCCGTTCGAGGGCGATGGAGTCGTTTACATATTCCTTGGTTCCGCCGATGGTTTACAATCGAAGGCAAGCCAGCGGCTGACGGCACCAGCCAATGAGCTTCGTTGGCCCGGGAAACCCCTGTTTGGGCATGCCATCTCCGATGGAACCGACATTGATGGGAACGGCTTCCCAGACCTAGCGATCGGTGCCCCTAACAGTGAAACGGTGTACGTCTATCGAACCTATCCCGTACCGCGCATCGCATGTGATGTGTACTCGTCAAAGCATGAGCTCTCGATCGAGGACACCATGTTCGATCCGACCGTTTGCCTTACCGGGAGCTTCACTGTTGATCTTTACAAGCCGGTCGAGCTAAGCTACAGTCTCAGCGTCGACACTCAGATGGGCCGTGTGACGTTCCTCGATGGATCAGGAAGCGCTAGTAGACGTAACGGTACCATCACCCTACGTGAGGACTCGCCCGATCAGTGTCAAAAAATCGCAGCTCGACTGAATGCGACCTCGGCCAGCATCTATCTACCGATCATCCTCGAGCTCAACTACCAGCTGCTGAACGCGCCTCCAACGAACGCATCCAGTGATGTACCTTTCTGTGAGAATTGCGTTATGCTTGATCCGAATGAACCAGCTCGGCTAGTTCGGAAGGTTTTTTTCAAAACTGGATGCCGGGGTGAAGTTTGCATGTCCGATCTACAGTTGTCGGCCCGGTGGTTAGACATTGATAGTGAAGGAGAATACATTCTGGGCAGCACGACGAAGGCTTCCCTCGAATTCACCGTTTACAATGATGGTGAAAATGCGTACCTACCGCAGCTGAATGTAACACTCCTGCCAGCTGGACTTACCCTCGCCAATCTGACGTCCGAGTGTCGCCAGACGGTGACGATCGAAAGTGTAAATTTACTGTGCGATCTGAACAGTGGACTTCTGCTGAAGGCGTCCCACACCGCTAAGTACACCCTGGAGCTGGATATGACGAAACTTGAGGGTGGTACAGTGTCCAAGGCAGAGATACGTGCAGAGGCGCTCAGCACTAGCGAAGAGTTGGTACCGATGGATAACTTTTACGAAACGACACTGTCACTGCGGGAGTACAGCGAGATCGAGTTCGTCACGTAAGTCCAAACAACATCCTCATACCACCAAGACAACTGATCCATTCGTTGCTACGATGTATGCTTCTTTTGACCATTACAGGAATTCCTCCCCGGAGAAATCCCTCGTGAGACTGGAAGGCATGCAAGATAATGAATTCGAGCGGAATCTGCTCAACAATGGTCCGAGTGTGTTCAGGAATTTCGAGATCACGCTGGATGTTCCGCTCGTTTACCACAAACCGAACACCGGTGGCCAAACGTACAAGTTGATCGACATAAACACGATCGTTGTGAGCGCTTACTATAGCAACAAAACGCTCGATTACGCATGGATCCAGAACGGTGAAGATCTGTTACTGAACCCGATCGATCATGGGTTGATCGCTGCACAAACGAACATGATCGATGATATATTGCTTAAACTGCCTCCTGGAAGGAAGCTACTGTTCAGCTGCTTTGACGACATTGACTTGTACGGCCAGTGTGCACGGTTGACAGTAGCCGTTGATCTCTTCCCTCCCGGTAATGTACCGATTGTTTTAAAGCTTAGCTTTCAGCTCGATCTGGATGCGGTCGCGAGTGCTCTCCATGAACCTGAAGACAGCTTTGTGCTACTCATGATGGGCAATGTGCAGCAGAAGCGAGATCCAGCGGGAACAGCGGAGCATTCGCGCTTTGAGCTAACGAGCAACAAGCTATTCGGAAGCACCCTATCGACACGTAGCATACCGAAGTGGATTCCACTGACAGTGTTGATTCTTCAAGCGAGCATCCTCGCCGTATTGACGGTCTCCCTCTTCAATCGAATTATATATAAGCGCATTAGAGAATGGTTCTTCATCCGAGCCAAGAAGGAGGAGATTGAGACACACCAGCATGAGGTAGTAACGTGGGGTTGGGAGTGAAATCACCTTTCCCTCCAGCCAAATCACGCACGTATCATTTATTAATTTATGATTTCTCCTTTGCACCCGTTAGAACGTTCCTCTTAATGAACCAACTCCGCCCTCGAGTAGTGATGGTCCTGTGGAAGTGAACGAGGGAGTCCGAGAAACGATGGTATAAGCAACGCGTATTCCTACATCCTTCAACACCATAAAGAGGAATGACACACCATTCACAGCGTCATACACCTAGCACTTAAGTACGGAATGCTTTATATGGGTGCGGAGTGTGGAGGGAAGACGTGCCGAAGATGCTACCTCGTGAATAATACTATTCATACAAATAGGCACCGAGGCGTTGATGAGCGCGTAGAGGTCCAGGCTGCGGCAACCGTGCTCGCCTCCGAAGACGACTAAAGCCCCATCCATTTAGAATCTGGACACACAAAATATGTCATATCTCAGCTAAAAAATGACGTATAAAGAAAAGAAAGGTGTCATTTTGTAGGTTTTACTTTGACATCACCTAAAAATGTTTGCACAGTATTTTAGGTCACATCATTTGCACTCTTGTTGCACATCACCCTCATTTCAGTGGGTTTTTATACATTTCTGATATAATTTTTAAGTTTCCTCGTGATAATTGTTCAATAGAAATCGATGGAACGAAAATCCAGCCATTTTGGTGGATTGATAATTTTCCCTATGAAATCGATCTATTTATATTTACAAATTTATCTCCGTAAATAAAAAAGGGCAAATTTATCTCCGTAAATAAACCAAACCCTTCCTAAACCATTCCCTCTATGAATGGCAAAGTATTTTTTTGCCCGGTATTTTTCGAAATGCATTTTTACGTTTGTTGCACCGTCCATCGAAATGCATGGTTTAATTTCAGTAAACACATGTTCATACAGATTCCTTGCACGGATTTGGCTATTTTCTAGTTTTTATGACCTTAAAATTTCTCTTAAACATATTTACCGAACTGTTACGACGTCTATCGTGAGTTTTTCTTGGTGGAATCACGCTGGGAGATTCCAGGATTGTTAACTCTCTTTTGTCTGCAGAATCGGGCATTTGTTACACTTTTTCGGCTGTTTTAATGTGCTAAAATCAGGAAAAAAGTCCCTCAGTAACGTTATGCATACGGTATTTTTAGTTAAGTTTGAAAATTTCAAGTCTTCTGCAGTATTTTCTCCAACCAAATCGAGTTTTAATAATGAGTGTCCGGTTTTTTTCGCCTTTCACGTTCCATCGGCGATAACTTGTGAAGGGGTTGATCAATTTTGATAAAAATTTTACCACTAAATAAACAGACTGCTACCATTAAAACGCTACCATTGAGCGCATTAAGTACAAACGTGTGTCCAGATTCTAAATGGATGGTGCTTTACCATCCGGGTCTTATGATGTCCTTCTGGCTTCCACCTGGTGGCTCGACGAATCGACCCTCACTTCAGCACACGCCCTGCGGATTGAATTTCGCTATACAACTCAAACCGTTTACCGTACTATAAGCGACTCTTAAATTAACGCCTATCGCCTCTACGTTTCCTGAGATACCTGTCGCGCTAGCAGTCCAGGCACTCCGAGAACCGCAGATCCTTCTGGCGTTACGCCAATTCTCGGCGGGGCTCCTCGAACTTTCCTACCTCCCTCTCCCTCGGTAGCGATTTGGCCACTTCCACGGATGGCGTATATCACCTCTTTGCCAGACACTTCACTGGACTATTCGACGACCCGGCATGCTTCTCTCTGTGCCTCACCGATGGACTTGTTCACACTCCCCGCGATCTCCTTTCCATCGATGCAGTACCCATCGCGGAGGGCAGTATCTTGGCGGCCCTGAAGGCATCTGAAGCTCTCCCACTCCCCTGCTCCTGACGGTATTCCTTCGGTATTTGGAGAATAAACTCATAAAATAAAATAAAAAACCAAATTGGTTTCACCTTCCTTCTAATGTTTATTCAATGCCTAGAAATAATTATATTTCAGTTTCTTTTCAGTTTGGAGCTGGGAACGGTTACCTGTCTGACAGTCTATGCTAGATAGTCTATTTTAAGTCTTATCTGTTCTACAGTTCACTAGGGAAAATAGTACAAAAGGATTAGATGTTATGCGTTCGTTTGGTCTTATTACCTCGAAGAAGGATGGACAAACATTTGAAAATCTTTGAGGTACTATTTCTGAAGGGCTTACATCTCGCATCTCGACACGCATCATGAAGGCCATCGATCATGTAAGATCACTCCATAAAAATTGCTCGTCTTCTGTGATCCACGTTGGCTAACAACTATTGTTTCATCATTATCGCTTGCTATTTCAAATAACGTACCACTATTCAAAACTCGTTAAACCTTGATAAATGTACTTGGAATCTCTTCCATGAACATTTCAATATGATTCGCTTAAAAACGTTTAATTAAACGACGAGGCTCCTTTACAGCTTTCTGCAAAATTAAAATATGTATTATCGTTATCTCTATCTGCAGTAGCAAACTCCATTCATTCTACTGTCATTCCAGATCAGCTTTTCAGCAAACTGAATTAGCGAAACTGGATTGATCGAGTAGAGTGCGGGCGGAACAGAACGCATCACTGACGGACACTCTTGCGGGGAAGGAGATGACCCGAATATCCCCGGTGGATGATACCTGCAGTGAGTTGGTGGTGGTCCGTCCTCGAACTCCTGCCGCAACTTGTTGTAGCTTTCCCGTGATCGGGTTGTACGTATCGCAACGAACTCGTGCTAAAATGCAGGACGTTGTGTTCACGTAGAATCCGACCCGTTGAGCTTCCACGTTTAGGTCACGGTTTACCAGCGTTTGCAGTATACACTCGTTTATAAGCTTATTTCCGTTGACTCTACGAATGCACTGAACGAACTCGCAATGTCCAGTGTAGCAATTGGAGTTAAACGAACCATCCGGGGTGATGGTCGCAGGACGAAAGCCCGTCACAATAGCCTGCGGGAAAGAGAAGACTCACTGAGTAAGGATCGAACGTAAGCGTCCTGACCAACGTACCGCCAAGTTAGTTGCACAAAGGGCATAGCTACTATTCAGCAGATACAGAGTGGCACATTGACTGATTGCAGACAGTTGTGCGGGGCCAGCCGCCAGAGCTCCTGCACGAAAGAAGCACCCGTAGCAAGCATCGCGCGTAGTGATCGACATCGTTTGTGTTGCGTTGCAGAGCAAATTGAACAGTGATAACAGGCGATTATCGTTTGCAGGACATTGTGGCCAAGGTTGGACCAACTGAAAGTCGAACCAATGCACCACCGCTAAGTAATACAGCACCAATAACAACGTTGACAGGCTCCAGTACATTCTTGTACATTACCGGGCGCTCACACAAGACCAACTGATGCTGTTTTCCACCGCGGTACCTCATGCAATGCCGACTGAGCGAATTTGGCCAGCCGGCTGGAACAGAGGGCAATTTGCGCCATCACTCTACAGCCACACGCGGTACAGAATGATGAAGCATGTTTGTATGGACAGCTCTTAATGGTGTTGATGAGAGACCCATTAGTTTGTGAAAAAGTGGAGAAAGTTTAGCTTTCACTAGAATGCAGAATGAGAATGGTGTGGAGGGATGTAAAAAAAAATATTCCATCACCTTTATAAACTCACATGACGACCTGTTGATTGTTCGGTATGTTCGTTGTGTTCGAAATAGTATAGAGCTTTTTCGTTTCGTTATTAGTCATGCTGCAGTTTTTATAGAATTCCCGTATGCCAAAAATCACTCAACGTCACTCTTTCGGGTCGCTTATTGTTTAAGCGACCCACTAAGCGACCCGCTAAGCGACCCAACTTCGAGCAATCAAGAAAGGGCTTTTGCGCATGTATTGGTGTCATTTTCGACGCATTTTGCGATGGTGTGTGTGTCATCCTGCCGTATCGCTGTACCCCGTAGCCCCGCCCCGAAGCATATTTCGGATCAAAATAAAGCATGCGAAAAACTATGATTTCAATTTCACCAACTTTATTCATAAGCGTTTTCACTAATCTAACACACAATTCTCATTTGTTAATCACTTCACGAAACACTGCACTTACACGCAACACTTTTCCGCTCTTCTGCTGCCTGCCCTTCGCGTTGCTTGTCGGAGCGCCAACTCCTCCTGAAAAAACACAAAACATGTACATTCACGTTGAACGCGACGCGATCACCACGGTTGATACAAATAGCAGTTAAATTACTTACCAGATCATACACGATCTCGCAGACGTCGTTACTGCGGGTGTTAAAAAGCCTGCAAAGATAAGAAACCACCAAATATACGAAAATTATGCGTATTTTCATGAAACTTACCAAGCGCACGATCACCGACGCTCCGGCCATCTTGAAGGCCGAAGAGAACTGGTTTACAATTTTCTCTTCCTCCTTTTCTTTCGCCACCTTCGGATCGGGCTGTCTCGAAAGTTCGTTGGTATCACATAACACTTAAAAATGTTCAACATTGCATAAAAAAGTGTTGGAAATGCAATAAAATGCAATGTGATATGTTGTTTTTAACTCAATATTAGTTTTAACATAGTTTTGATCGGTATTTCATGTATTATTAACGGAAAAACTTGTGGTTAAAAAAAACACAGTTTTGTTTCTCGGAGAGACTCTTTCACGAACCTCACGATCGTTAGATCTGAGAGAGAGAACTCTCGCCGTCCCTTTCGCGCGCGGCCTTCGGCTATGGTTGCCTGAAAAGTTCCCAGATAGCTGATCATACCCGAAAATGCTAAACATTGCACAAAAAAGTGTTTTAAATCGGATGAAATGCAATGTTACATATTATCAATAATTAAGAATGGTTTTTAAAAATGTTTTGAGCGGTGCTTGATGCACTTTTCAATGAAAAACCTGTTCTTCACTTTCATCACTCTGGGGAACTTTTCATCGCGCCTCAAACTCGATCGCACACAGTTGCATTCGCGGTGAGCACCGCGTGTGCCTACACGGCAATGGTGAGACAGCACCAAAACAGCCTTAGGAGCGCAAGAGACAGCATGTACTCGAAGGAAATATCCCTCTGCTTGAAAAAATATCCTTGTCATACGGGTTACCCGTATGACAAGGATATTTTTTCAAGCAGAGGGATATTTCCTTCGAGTACATGCTGTCTCTTTCGCTCCTATGGCTGTTTTGGTGCTGTCTCACCATTGCCGTGTCGGCACACGCGGTGCTCACCGCGAATGCAACTGTGTGCGATCGAGTTTGAGGCGCGATGAAAAGTTCCCCAGAGTGATGAAAGTGAAGAACAGGTTTTTCATTGAAAAGTGCATCAAGCACCGCTCAAAACATTTTTAAAAACCATTCTTAATTATTGATAATATGTAACATTGCATTTCATCCGATTTAAAACACTTTTTTGTGCAATGTTTAGCATTTTCGGGTATGATCAGCTATCTGGGAACTTTTCAGGCAACCATAGCCGAAGGCCGCGCGAGAAAGGGACGGCGAGAGTTCTCTCTCTCAGATCTAACGATCGTGAGGTTCGTGAAAGAGTCTCTCCGAGAAACGAAACTGTGTTTTTTTAACCACAAGTTTTTCCTTTAATAATACATAAAATACCGACCAAAACTATGTTAAAACTAATATTGAGTTAAAAACAACATATCACATTGCATTTCATTGCATTTCCAACACTTTTTTATGCAATGTTGAACATTTTTAAGTGTTATGTGATTCCAACGAACTTTCGAGACAGCCCGATCCGAAGGTGGCGAAAGAAAAGGAGGAAGAGAAAATTGTGAATCAGTTCTCTTCGGCCTTCAAGATGGCCGGAGCGTCGGTGATCGTGCGCTTGGTAAGTTTCATAAAAATACGCATAATTTTCGGATATTTGGTGGTTTCTTATCTTTGCAGGCTTTTATCACCCGCAGCAACGACGTCCGCGAGATCGTGTATGATCTGGTAAGTAATTTAAGTGTTATTTGTATGAACCGTGGTGATCGCGTTGTGTTTCAACGTGAATGTACGTGTTTTGTGTTTTTTCAGAAGGAGTTGGCGCTCCGTCAAGCAACGCGAAGGGCAGGCAGCAGAAGAGCGGAAAAGTGTTGCGTGTAAGTGCAGTGTTTCGTGAAGTGATTAACAAATGAAAATTGTATGTTAGATTAGTGAAAACGCTTATGAATAAAGTTGGTGAAATTGAAATCATAGTTGTTTGCATGCTTTATATTGATCCGAAATATGCTTGCCGGGGGAGGGGGTGGGGGGGCTACGGGGTACAGCGGTACGGCAGGATGACACACACACCATCGCAAAATGCGTCGAAAATGACACCAATACATGCGCAAAAGGGCTTGTTTGATTGCTCGAAGTTGGGTCGCTTATCGGGTCGCTTAGCGGGTCGCTTAAACAATAAGCGACCCGAAAGAGTGACGTTGAGTGATTTTTGGCATACGGCCCGTATGCCAAAAATCACTCAACGTCACTCTTTCGGGTCGATTATTGTTTACGCGACCCCATAATCGACCCGATAATCGACCCAACTTCGAGCAATCAAAAAAGCCCTTTTGCGCATGTATTGGTGTCATTTTCGACGCATTTTGCGATGGTGTGTGTGTCATCCTGCCGTACCGCTGTACCCCGTAGCCCCCCCCCCCCCCCCCCCGCAAGCATATTTCGGATCGACATAAAGCATGCAAAAAACTATGATTTCAATTTCACCAACTTTATTCATGAGCGTTTTCATTAATCTAACATACAATTCTCATTTGTTAATCACTTCACGAAACACTGCACTTACACGCAACACTTTTCCGCTCTTCTGCTGCCTGCCCTTCGCGTTGCTTGTCGGAGCGCCAACTCCTTCTGAAAAAACACAAAACACGTACATTCACGTTGAAACACAACGCGATCACCACGATTCATACAAATAGCACTTAAATTACTTACCAGATCATACACGATCTCGCGGACGTCGTTGCTGCGGGTGATAAAAGCCTGCAAAGATAAGAAACCACCAAATATCCGAAAATTATGCGTATTTTTATGAAACTTACCAAGCGCACGATCACCGACGCTCCGGCCATCTTGAAGGCCGAAGAGAACTGATTCACAATTTTCTCTTCCTCCTTTTCTTTCGCCACCTTCGGATCGGGCTGTCTCGAAAGTTCGTTGGAATCACATAACACTTAAAAATGTTCAACATTGCATAAAAAAGTGTTGGAAATGCAATAAAATGCAATGTGATATGTTCTTTTTAACTCAATATTAGTTTTAACATAGTTTTGGTCGGTATTTCATGTATTATTAACGGAAAAACTTGTGGTTAAAAAAACACAGTTTCGTTTCTCGGAGAGACTCTTTCACGAACCTCACGATCGTTAGATCTGAGAGAGAGAACTCTCGCCGTCCCTTTCTCGCGCGGCCTTCGGCTATGGTTGCCTGAAAAGTTCCTAGATAGCTGATCACATCCGAAAATGCTAAACATTGCACAAAAAAGTGTTTTAAATCGAATGAAATGTAATGTTACATATTATCAATAATTAAACATGGTTTTTAAAAATGTTTTGAGCGGTGCTTGATGCATTTTTCAATGAAAAACCTGTTCTTCATTTTCATCACTCTGGGGAACTTTTCATCGCGCCTTAAACTCGATCGCACACAGTTGCATTCGCGGTGAGCACCGCGTGTGCCGACACGGTAATGGTGAGACAGCACCAAAACAGCCATAGGAGCGAAAGCGACAGCATGTACTCGAAGGAAATATCCCTCTGCTTGAAAAAATATCCTTGTCATACGGGGGGTAACCATAACTCAGGCGAATGTATTTTTGTGTTTATTACATTTTTTTATTTTCCTCCACAATTACACTGTAGGCCGCAAGGGTTGATATTTTGTCTCACTTTAATATTATCTATTCACTCAATCGAAATGTGATCAATCTTCGTTGTATCTGACTCGATATTCCATTTTCACCCAACCCATTCTTGGTAAGTAGCATCTCGACAGCTCGACCGAGGCGCCCTGATGTGTCAAGCACAAGCAAATCAAAAGTAAAAAGAAACTTATGGAAAAGAAAATCTTCTACTGTAATATTAGTTAATCTTCCGTGATTTTTATGCTTTGTTTTCCATCCGCCATGTAACCCCCATATAATGATATAATATTTATAAGTACTTGTTACAATTCCTTCGCCCTTTCGTGTAGTTCCCGCTTGGTACGGGGATTTCAGTGCTTAGTAGCATGACTTACAATTCATGTTTCGCACCGCAAACTTCCGGTAGGTTGGTTACAATCGGAAACATTCGCAATACGGTCACTACAGCATGGGAAACCCAAGGGTTTACCTGCTGCTATTCTTGTGATGTACCGGCCCGACTAAACCGGGCAACATAAGTTTATGTTTATGTTTGATTGTTTTCGAGTTGCAACATAGAATATACAAAAGTAAAACACCCAGGCAGAAAGGACAGGAGCTGCGCTGCTCAGCTGCGGTAGATTGTATATATCTCTCTTAATACTATAAGCATGTGCACTCTTGAGCACGGTATTGCTATGTTGAACGGCTTAGTAGTACAGTTTGTATGCTGCAGCCGAAAGAAATGGAAATCTCGACCCAAAATCGAAGCTACTCATATGAATCAAATTAGATAAGAACAATGTTGCACTAAAGATTGGTTGTCCATTGGGCGGTTTTCTATTTTTACGACGTTTGATCAATCGATTAGCGACTCTGATTTCTGGCATTGTCTTGAACCGGAAAAAAGCTTGCGCCACTGTTAGTGTACATGTAGTCGAATATGCAATGTATGGAATCGTGCGCATTTTAGTTGGCTGTGGATGGTTTTTTTTTCTCTGGTGGAACCATCAATACAACACTCCGGTTATAGTAAACGATACAAATTATAATAAAACAAAATTAATGAAATAGCTTTTGCTCGTTGTTTTACAATCACAGTTCACATTGATGCGTTCATTGTCTTATATGCTTCCCGCGTCTCGCCTGCAGCTGCCGGTCGTCCTGTTTGCGTCTAATAAAATGTTAATCCTCAACGCAACAGCAGACACGCATTTTTTTCTGCATTATGCGTTTGCACCAAAATATGCGCTCTAAGCGTTTGTAGATTCAAACACACATGCACGCACGTACGCACTTCACACAGAGTGCGCCCGTTTTCACACATACAAAAATACACACATACATTCCCATTCATTCGCGTACGCTATACCCTTCCTGCTGCTACTGATACGCTTTATACTATACTATCAGCGTCTCTAAAACCGAAAAACTACAACTCCAGCAGTCGATATACGGTGTTTGCCGCTGGTCCCGTTGGTTTCACTGAATATATATATGCTAGCCCTTGTGTCATGCAGAGAGTGCTGGACCCGAGACCCAGAACAGGGATTAAGGATAAGTTGTTTGGGGAAAACTTTAGCTAGGATTATTAGGGCGAAGGGTGAGGAGAGGGGGTGATGGCTTCAAGAGGAAGGTGTGTGCGAAGGGAATTCGAAACCGAAGTAAATTTGAGCAAATAAGAAACGAAGCATCGTTTCACACATGATTCCGATTCCGATGTAACGAATAATGGAAAGATAAGGTGTTTGCTGGAGTGAGGCAATGGTGCTCGCTCTAGCCACGCTTGAACTTGAGCACGAGCACGGTTACGATGAGGAACAGTGCAATCCAAGCAATCGTCGATACGAATCCCATGTACACGTCTGGCTCCATTATGCTCCAGCCGCGTGCTAATATGGAGCGGAGCGAAGTGGTGGCCAGTGTGAGCGGCAGGCAAAGCGAAACGTACCGCAGTACAAGTGGCATTCCCTCGATGGGCCAGATAACGCCCGAAAGCAGGAGGGTCGGGTAAAAGGAGCCCAGGGCGAGCTGAATGGCGTTCCGTTCGAGCTCGCAGATGGCGGAAATGACAAATCCGAAGCACATACCACACAGACCCTGCAGGATGGTTAGCACCACGATCCATCCGATTTCACCATTGTTCGTTACACCGAACACTACGATCATGAAGATTAACACCAGTGCCGTTTGGCCACACATCACCACGAACTGTGTCATGACGTGTGATAGTAGAATTTCCGTCGGTGTCACTCCAGCAACCCACGAGCGATCCAAAAGTCCCTCCGTACGCTCAATGATCAGAGCCGACGATGTGAGCGCCACTGCCAAGAAGAACACGATACTGCAAGAGACGAAACCAAAGAGTCAGCATGAACTAGTTGATAGCGATAGTGTGGCTAGCTGGCGAGACTTACGTTAGAATCACACCCGGTGCTACAAAGTCCGTAAAGGACGGATCGTTGGTGCCATAAATTGGAGCCTTGAACTGGATCGGAACATCGCCAAGCTTGGGATTGTTGTCGCATACGCGGAGAAGTTGCTGTGCAAACTCACGATACGCCACTTGTAGATCGCGATTCAGCATGATACCGATCTGCTGATTGGACATGTCCAGCCAGACGCGAATCTCCGATTGGTCCAGTGTTTCATCGTCCGCATCGCGACCTTTAAATCAGAATCAGAAAAGTAAGAGAGGATGGAATGTAGTCTGCGTTTGGGAAAAGCAGAAGACGCGAACGTACCCAGTGCAATACGTGCCACGAGTGCATCGGTGAAGTTGTCCGTAAAGTAGAGCGCACCCCAGGCGTTGCCTTCGCGCACTGCATCCAACGCTGAGTCCAGGTCCGTATAGTACTCTTTCACTATGGTCGAGTTTAGGTGGCTTAGGTAGCGACACGATAGACTGGTAAAGCTACAACCAGGATCAAACACGCAGTCGGCACCGATCGTTGTATTCATTTCACCGTTTACGATGGCCATTTTCAGATTGGTTGGGTCGCGTCCGATAGCTAAGCAGAACAGTATCACCTGCATCACGGGCAAGGCGAAGATGAACAGCATCACACCCACATTTCGCCACATACGCAGGAAGTTCTTAACAAGCAGCGCCTTAATTTTGCCCTTCGATGTGAACTAGTTAAGTTGCGTTGAAAGATAGAAAGAACGAGAACAAGGAATGAACACCCGTATATAGCGGCTGTAGATGTTTCAAGGCTTACATTTGAACATCCTGAACACTCGGTACAGTTATCGCAGTCAACGGTTTCGCTGATTACACCCGGGGCCGATCCGTTGAGTCCGTTGATCTACAAAAAAATCGAACCAATGATTAAACGATGCAGTAGGACATATCGGATCGGTATGGCAACTTACAGCGATGGTAGATCCGTTACTATCACTGATGAGCACCTCCTTGCTCTGATGGAAGTTGAGTCCGACCACTCCACTTTCCTGGCTCACGTAAACTGGATTGTCTTTTTTGTTTCCGAACGCTAGTGCCGACAGTGAAATGTTGTTGCTGAGGATGATATAATCGCCGGAGGTTAACTAACCGGAGCCATCTAGATCGTTTTGTGCAGTGCAACCGAAGACATACCTGATGTTTAGCTCAGCTGGTGCGACATTGGCTTGGCCTTGCTTGCGAGAAAGCTTCAGAAACACGTCTTCCAGGCTGCTGCAGCGGTACATCGAGAGCAGACAGGCGGGTGATTCCTCCGCCAGCAGTCGTCCTGATCGCATCAGACCAATCTATCGGTGGAAGGCTGTTAGAACAAGCGAATCTGCATGACGTTTTATGATCGTGCTTACCGTGTGAGCCTGTCGCGCTTCCTCGATGTAATGTGTTGTGATGATAACGGTCTTTTGGCCAGCCTTGGTGATGTGTACCAGATGATTCCATATACTTTGTCTAAGTAGCGGATCCACACCGACGGTCGGTTCGTCAAGGATGAGCAACTCTGGATCGTGCATAAGGGCCACCGCGAACGACACTCGACGCTGCTGTCCTCCGCTGTAGCAAGAAAGTGAAAGGAAGACATATGACGATTGAAACTCAGATATTGTGTGCGCTCGTTTGATGTTCACTTACCTCAAGTTCTTCACCAACCGCGACTCCGATGGCAGATCAAGGAAGTTGAGTAGAAACTGTAATCGCTCAACGATTTCGGTCGTGTGCATACCAAAGATCCATCCGAAGTACATCATCGTCTCTCGGATGGAGAACTCTCCGTATAAAGCTATCTCCTGTGGCATATAACCAACACGTGCACCAGGGACACCGGATCCTGTAGGATATGAAGAAGGGGAATGGATAAGACATTCGTTCATAAATAATGCGATATGCTCAAGTCGGTCAGCGGTTCTTACCCTTGGTTCCGGGTTTGCCTCCCAGTACCCATATTTCTCCGGAATTGAGTCGCTTTCGTCCAACTATACACGAAAGAAGTGTTGTTTTACCACATCCGGATGCTCCTAAAAGTCCATAACTGAGAGGAAACGAGTTCTTATGATATAGTTTTTCAAATTATAACAAGCACGGCCGGTAAAGATGCGAAGCTCACGCTCGACCATCGCGTAGTCTGATACGAATTGCTAATTATTCTGTCCTCGGCGACGGAACGATCACTGATCGCTGATTTCGCTCACGTACGGAAGATAAATGATGCGTCTTTGGAGAGTAGGGGAGGAATGCGAGCGAGCATGAAATGCGTTCTACGGGGTGGACAGCAACACGATGAACGATGATCGCCAAACACAATGATACGAGTTTCTTCACTATTGCCGGAAGGCTCTCTAGGAGACGAATGGCATGTGTCGGCCGAGGTGTCGTCGATCACCCAATGCCATACCCTTAGAAGGTGTGCGCATTAAGCTGATTTGGGACATCGTTTGCTGATGCGATGCATGGCTGAGAGTGCATTCAGCGAACATTCTTTTTATTCAATTATTCGCGATTAACCAGAGACAATAGAGCACAGAGCAGAAGATCGGAGCAATGAGCAGTATGCGATGAATGCCTTGATCTTCGGTCTTTCCGTTCGCTGGTGGTCTCTTAAACCATAAGGGAATGTGCTTTGACGCACACAATTTCAGAACAATGACGAGACTTCAGACATTACATTGCATGGGTTAGGAGATCGAAAGAACAATGATGTTAGGTGGTCAAAAGAACAATGAGAAGATTGGACCGATTCAGGCGAAGCGAAATTTGCTCTCTTCCCCAGTAGGAGGATTTAATCAAGTCACTACCGAAAAGTAAGGTTTGGAACCATTTCATAACATTATAAATCATGCGATTTGTGGCGGTAAATCAATTTGATAGCGGCATTAAAAGCCAAAACCAAAGATAAACTATAATGTTCTGGATGTAACAAAAGGCAAGGGAAGTCAATGACGTTCTGAACTATCCGAAGCACCGAGATAGTGAATCGACTTAAGAGGTAGTATATCGCCGGAGGACCTCCAAAAGAATGGCGAAATCCTCTTCAACTGAATTAAACATTAGCTGAATGAAACAGATCATTCGATTACCATATACATTAGGGTATGGCTGGGTAGAAATGTGCTGCAAATTAAAATTCAAAGCTAATTTCGCGTGATCGTGACATTTAAAACATTTTCGACATGTTACGAAATATAACAAACCGATGTTCCATTGTTTCACAGCACCACATGGTCCGGAAGCTGTACCATCAGGGGTTTGAAGGACATCCAATGCGTTCCCAATCTTAATCTAACACACGCATCAGCGTTGACACAGTTTTAAGGACAACCATCGAGCATGTTCAGTTCCTTAAACGTTGATATCGAGTGAAACAAATGAAATAGGTCGTACATATTGAATGACAGCTTCATCAGTCGGTTCCATGTGTTTGACATGACATCGGTTTCATGCATTTCGTGACTCAAGGAATTTGTATCGAATGAGTATATCATGCTATACAACTGATTAAAACTACTACGTCATACGTCATCTGTATTTAACCAACGTCTGCGTTACCTCGCAGCAGCTTATGAAATGCCCAAAGTAAAGAAAATCAAACTCATCGCAAGTTAATTTCGCAAGTTGTACAATCAATTAATTTTCCAATCAAAATCCTCTTCCATGATTACCGCCTGTGTTTGAGAGCCGTGGATGATCACGATCGCATTCTATAATGGATGCGGTGGAAGTATCGCTTCAAAGAAGAGCGCCAAATTCCATTATTTGACCGATTTGGCACATGCCCATCGATCCACGATGGAGTTTGAAATCGCTTGTTGAACTTCATTTCCCGTAAGGAGAAAAGATATCGAGAGTCTCGCTCGAAACGAATTCGTACTTTAATCGAGCCATTCTTAAGCCACGCACGTTGCGAAACGTGCATGACTGGACGAGGAATGGGAATTTACGGAAAGGTCGCTGGCGCTGTGTACTACTACGTCATCAGTATGCAAAAGTAGCTAGCTACACTGGACTGGTTCGCCTCTGTAATGGCCGTTTCTAGGCGGAACATCACCGTGGATCAATGGATCGTATCAAATGTCTCGAGACATCGTGGAAAGTTTCCGTCCTCTACTACTACTTCGGGGAAGGGTTCCCAGGATCGCTGAGTCAACGTCGTATCGCATCATGTTTCGATGCGAACGTGAGGAGAGAGATACTTACATAGTTCCTTTGGCTACTGTCATGTTAAGATTCGATAGAACTTGATTTGGTTTCTTCTTGGTGCCGTAAGATTTGAACGCATGCCGTACGGAGACGGCATTCTGCTGTCTGCTCCACATCGTCCCTCCATCGTCGATGGTCGCAACGCTCGTCTCGCTGCCGCTAGAAAGAGAAAGAAACGGAAATTGGTTGGAACATTAATAAAAAATAATCCATGATTTATCGTGACCTGCTTGACTTTATTAACTCAATAGCCTTTAGAAACTTAGATCTCGTTGTAATGGAACTCGGAGCAGACCGTGAACTGCATCCGGCTGCGTGTTTTTCCGCCACACCATCGTACGGAAGGGGCAATTGTCAGCTAATTGTAATTACTCATCTACCCTTGATCTAACTACAGTGGGACGGAACGAGAGAGCGAGAGAGCACCGTGTGCGTGTATTCACTGAGGACCTTTGGATTCAGTTCGTCACCGTTCACGGTGTGCGGACCGTCGTACATTCGGTTGTGTGTGTTGCGAGCTGGAATGTTAACGACCAACTGGCCGCTTCAACTAGGTCTAGGTTTTCCAAGCTGCAAAGTGGTTCACCACACAACAGGTGAAAGGGAAATTGGGTTCATAGCATTTGATGAACCACCGGCCACGGGAGATTACACGAACAAGACGAGTCCGGGGAGGGGAACGAGGTCACAGATAAACTTGCCACCATTCGATTCGGAACCGGGATGCTTGGTGATAATTTCTTGCAGGCGATTTTCGGTACCATTGGTTATGTAAAAACACGTTCGAAAGCAGGGAGGTGGTGTGGCTATCGCAAGTAAAGCTATCACATAACATACTTGGCGTGGTATTGACCCGATTCGCGCTGACGGTACCAGGGTACCCCCAAATGTGTCACCCAAAGTTTACACCATCTTCACGAGTGGGAAAGTTTGATTTCTCTTTACCACTGGCCTTGGCTCGGTTACCATGTGGTAGTATGTGCTGCCGTGATTAGCACTCAGGGTCAATTCCCTGTCGAAAAAGCAGGAAAAGGCCACCGGAACATAATCGATCCCAAATGGCATTTCCGCCGTTCTCCATTTTTTGAGTGGATTGAAAATACCGATAAATTGGCCATTATTAAATCTACGCTTGCAGCTGGGTACTTCCTCGGTCACTTACACTGTTAAGGAAGGTAGTACTTGTTGCTTTCAAGGCTTCAGGTCTAAGAAGCTTTCTAAAAATGCTGGGTACTGCTCAAGAACTAGCCTCAACAGGTTCTACCAGATAGTCAGATAGTCCTAGGTTTGAAGCGGCAGGGGGGTGGCTCTTGCAGGCAAGATCGTTGGCGTTGGTGCAGCGAACCTTTCAAGGACAGAAGGAGAGCATTGCCCGCCAATACCGACTCATCTGGTGTCCGGAAGGTGTTGGAAATGGTGAAATCGGCATCCTGCTCCGCGTTGCCAAGTTACCAAGATGTGGTTTTTCAACCGAGCTTGACAACAAGCCGGATTCAAAGGTGACCGGGTAGCCATGATTGTGGAGTTTGGACTAAAAATAAAATGCAACCTTCTAGATGCATTCCCGGAGCGAAGGTTCGTCGCTGGAGAGTCTCCGTAGGAAGGGTTCGTCGCTTGCGCGAATCTTTTGAATGTTTGTCCGATAATCGCGTGGTTCAATACTGTCCAAACAAGTTTTGCAAATTTGTAAAAGCAATATACTTCCCGATATGACCATTGTTGGCATTTCCATTAGCTTCGCATAAAAGAGATTGTTGAACATGGACGTTCTCTGCTGATTCAGGTGTCCCGGCGTTCTAGCAACAGGTAATTGCCAGGGGGAATGAGGAAGCCATTCTGTAAAGAAGATGACCGTCAAGGTGGTAGGAAGTACACGAGCCAGACTGTCCGTGCGTGACTACCTGTTAGAGGATGGCGAATATTGTGTCGCCAGCCGATATTCTTCCTTCTGCGACACAACCATTTGCATTGGTTGGTGCATTTGTATCTTAATGAACGTTTGCTAGAAATTGGCTGACAATAACGATTATCCGTTTCATCATTAGATCCAGACAGTATTTTCGTAAAATAGGGCTAGCTAGGGTAAACGCTTCGGGCTGGTCCCAGGGACCAAAGGTTCATTAGCATCGAACTTTAGCAAACGATGTGTCGGCCAATACATCAAAACCTTTGCGGCGCAAGAAAGCAAATGAGCCGTATTTGTTGTTATTCCAAACGACTTCCAAGTTGCGTTACGCTAAACGGTTGCCATTGAAGGCAGAGAGTTGCGGTGTGGTCGGATGTACCTAACCTTGAAGATGTCCGCTTACGGTAGAACGATGTTCTGCCAGTGGCGGCTGCGTGGTGTGGCGTGGCGAAACAAAAACGCTAGCCAACAAATGGAGGGCCAACCAATCCTCAATTGGTTTTGCGCGTATACCGAGCACACGGTATACGCGGTGCGCGCTAATGGCGGTAGAAATCTGAAACATTTATTTACCCTCTTGCGACCTCCGCCCCGCACCACGAGCGAGCGAACGCGCGTTTCGATTCCCTTCAGGCATACTTATGAGGCCACCTTGCTGTCAACCGGTTTCTAATCGTCCGAGTCCAAGTCCACCGACGGCACAGCACCACCGACATCACACTGGGGTTGTGTCCAGCCTTGCCTTGACTCGCTGTGGTGGGTGTTGGAGACTCGGTGGGCCAAATTTCACCCCAAAAAACGTGCTTCATCATTACCACCCGCAGGTTGGTGGCGCAGATGGTGATGAGTTCGCATGCCACTGTGCAGAGTATCTGTCTGTCTGTCGGTCTGTCTATCCGTCTGTGCATGAGCAGGATCTGAGGAGGATCGTACGATCTTTGAATATTGATACGATTGGTGCGTGAAGCTCACGACCACTGGCGATCATCGTCCACGGACAGATCGGTCGATCGTACGCACACTGTTACACACGCAGTAAGCAAGTGGCGAGTGGCCAGTGTGGCCCGTCACTAATCGCACTAATTGATGGAGGGACGCGCCGCACAAGGCTTTCTTTCATTGCTCGATCCTCTTAGATACACACACACACACACACATGCATGTGTCGTGAGCGACAGTCCTTGCAAAGGTATACTCGCCCAGTGCAACGATCACGGATCACGCTGGACAAGTAAGAGTGGTGCGTGACAGCGTGAAAGAGAAAGAAAGAGACACTCGCACACACGTACGCGCGCATGGACGCACGCACGCACGCAAACCTGAACGAAACCGAATTGACCTTCGGAAATGTAGGCCGTCTCGTTTGGGTTGTATAACATGCTAGCGGCGCTGAGCTGCGCGCTAAGTTGCGCACGCTCCGTCCTGTGTCTTGAGCGGTTCAGCCCTCGCCGCCGTCGTCGTCGTCGTCATCACCATGGCCATCATAGCGATCATCACGTCGCGTTTTTGGGGGTCTTTGGCGCTTTGAATGCAGAACTGGCGTTGGGTGGATGTTTTCGGTTCGGCATCTTTGGCACCATGAAGCGTCACCGAGTTGCCCTGCACAATGCCCCTTGGCGTTCTCATCGGTGCCAAACTACTATCCAGCTCACTTACAACACGCCAACGATCACTAACGATCATCAGCAACGGAGCACCCGTTTGCCAGCGGATTACTACTAGACGAGTGTTTTTGATTATTTTTTTCCGCTGCTGTACATCTGATTGTTGTGACAAATAGTGCACCGTTGTTCCATCCGCCAGAGGGCAGATGGCGTAACGCGCACGCGAATGATCACCATTACCACCGCGGAGGACAACTGGAGGGAGTAGAGTGCGGTGTAGAGAGTGGTCGGTTGGTGCTGGCAGTGGCATGGTGGCCGTGCTTGCCCTTTTCTGCACCATCTTAATGTGGCGTAATTAAGCTATGAACACGGACCAACGAAGTCGACGACGACGACGACGACGGCCGACGGCAACGACGGCGGCATTTATAGTTCGACAGCAGCAATAACAACGGCTACAAACGAACACAAAATCAGGAAAAAAAAACGACGATGAGCAACCACAGCCCTCTGGCCGGGAGAAACAAATATTAAACGTGTCGGCCACGATGTACCAACGTAGTAAAACCCATTAACCGCTAACATTGGCGGTGGGAGCAAGGCGTTGGGATCGATGCGATCGTGTGGCTTACCAACAGGGAGATTGTTGCCTGTTGCTGTTGCTAAATGTTGTAAAACATCCCGGCAGACGATCGAGCGAACATTGCATCGTTCGTAGTGAGCTGATCGATTGGCTGCATGACGGGCGCTCAATTACACGATCGGTTTAATGCTCATTTGTAGACAACGGATCACAGCGTGTTTCGCGATGAGTCTAATGTAAATGCTCATATCAATGCCGTTGCTTGCATTTAAATCATATTCAATTATGTCATTATCAAGAAAACCTCTGAATCAGAAGATAGCAAATGATACAATTAATTTGGTCTTTCAAGTGAGTATCAAACACATTTCCAATCTTTTATGAGAAGAATCAAACAGACATAATACCAACAGTGGACAATTTCTTCTTTAACAAACAGATGCGAATAACTTCAAGCGGATATTTCATTCATAGAATTGATTTGGATTTTTTTTGTGGAAGTGGAACATGCAACTGACGTAGGCACACATTTGGATGGTCTCTTGAAGTCGCTCAGATTCTTTAAATAGTTGAAGTCAGTTTCGCAATTGCCACAATGTTATATTGTTAGCGAAATCTCCGTAATCGTATTTTCATATTTGTAAAATATACTACGATTGCAGAACTACTAAAAAGTAGCGGACATTTTCTCAACATCACGATCACCTGCTTTCACAGAAACGTTCTCTCCGCAAACAAACACCGAACCGTAAGCTTTGGACGCTGTGTGCGTCCGTGGTCTAAAATTACACGAGATTACTTCCGGTCTACTTACGTTATCAACATTTTGTCATGTATTGCTCTGCGTCGATTAGGGAGAACTTGTTTGACGGCAACACCCGTCGAGTACGGTTTTGTTTGTGAGTTTTCACTTCCGTTTCGAGTTTCGACGCCTGATGGAGGTGGCAGAAGAGTAGTAGGGGTAGGTTCTTTTCACTTTAGATCACTTTGAACACGGGTAAGCCAACGTGTGTGTTGACACGCGGTACTATTCGGTCCGCGAAAGTGCTCGCGGAAGGAAACTGTAACGGAAAGGGAATCCCCGTTGTTGTTTCCTCCCTTTTTTTTGGGTCCTGTTCGCTACCAAAACCTAAAAGACTGTCCCGGGAGATCAGCCTACTTAGGAATGGAACGGAACAGAAGTTGTGCGAATTCGCGCGTGTATGTCACTATGGCGATTCAGACGTGTTGTTGCACAATTCCAATCAATGCGAAAGAGATTGATGATTGCTGGATAGAACAGAAGGAACGAAAACGAAACATTAAATCGCTAGCACAGAACGATACCACGATATCCTACATTACAATCAGCACTGAGCACATTCAGGAGCGTTCCACATGTACACACTTTCGTTTCATCAGAGTTCTACTATCGCACTGAACTCCGTAATGCTAGCACACTGGACAGGCAGGCAGATCTACCGCACCGCACCGCATCACTCACACCTCCCACCACCACCACCACACCACACTGTCGATGGAACCGATGAAGATGTTGACGATGGCGAAGGAAGGAACAAAGGAAGATTGCTCTGGTACGGTGGATGCTGAGAAGGTGCTACTATACACTCGGTAGAGAGCTCGGTAGAGATCGTAATCGCAACCGGAATCGGCAAGAAAGTGAGAAAATCATAGGCCCCACTCAGGCCGCATTCTGAGATCGGGTTCCGCATTCGTTTCGTATCTCGTTTTTGCGGCTCCCCTCCACGCTGGCACTGGCACTGGTGGCTCCGTGATCCAGGTGTTCCGGGGTGTTTCGGCGGGATTCTGCGGTTTACTTCCGATCATTCTATGCCGCGTGCTTAACCGCATCGTATCGCGCAACACGAGAGCGCACAGGCCCCGTCAGTTCAGCTTACTCTCCTAGGAAAAACCCTAGATCGTTACAGCCCTACTACCTACCACCATTACCACCAGCACCATCAGATCATCAGATCGATCGTATCGCTCCGCTGGTAAAAAAAATCTGGTATCTCTGTGTACCCCTGCACGAACCATAGATTTCGTCATTTTTCCATTCCGCCAGCAACGGATAGCGCATGTAGAAAGGTATGTAGCGAGCCGAGTCGAGCCGGGCGATCAATTTGCTTGGGGGCCACAATTGAGCAACGAAACCACCGAGCACAACGAGCCACCATTCCACCACAGACCACAGCATGTGTGTGCTTCTGTACAAAAATCATGCCACAAAAAGGGGTGGACGAACCACGCACACCACACCACTCGGACGACACACACACACACACACACACACACACACACACAGACGATCGTGCATGCAGTACGCCACCTGAATGTATCAGAGACGGGGCACACCAACACCGCGCAGCGACGTAAATCGCGTGAAGGACATCTTGTACAATTTGCTTGCGAATCACAACATTGGACCGACGGTTCGTTGGTCCGTTGGTCCGTCGCCCGGTCACCGTGTAGTGAACAAGCGTGGTCGAAGGTTCCGAGAGGCGCGAGATACGTTCCGCCAATTCAAAAGCGTCTTTCGAGTCTCCGAGTGGAACCGAGTGGCCTTTGCGTGAACCGTGGTTCTCCTTCCCAACCAGCAGAGCTCGCTGCTTTAGAGAGATGGCGAAAAATCTCATTACACAGAGCAAATGAAGTCTCATTTGGCTTAGAGGTCTGTTAGTTCTTGTACACTCTGACACGCTGAGTTGCTTGTTTTACATCGACAACTCATGCAATCGTGAAGACGTGGTTCGTGGTGGCGTTTGATTATGTTCTTTGAAGTAATTCGTTTTTAGAATCCTTTTTTATGGAATGAGGTAAATGGTGGGAAAACCCAATGGAACCACCACTTGAAACAAGTGCCGGAAATAAAAAAAAACATTGCATAACAACATTAACAGCCCATAGAATGAATCTAACGAAGGCAGGCGACGCCATCGCCTCGATGTCTAGGAGAACCGCTCAAGTCTTTAAAGCCACATGGTCTGACCAGTCTGCGAGTGGTGGTCTCCGAAATGTGGCAGACAGCTGCGGCCATCCTGAAAGCGCCCGCCCTGGACATTTGATATTAGCCAATGTGTAGGGATGTCTTTAGCATGCTATGGTGGCTATGGTAACGTTTATGCAAATGACATTTTCCTCGATCCTCGCTACCAATCTCGCAGTCGCATTCCGAGTCGGTTGCCTCCCCGGAAAACCAGTTCTCTTAATGTCCGATTCCCCTTCCCGATCTTCGAGTCCCCTTCGCAGCGTCCAGATCGCGTCTTTGGCGCGGCATGATGGCGGCCTCACGCAGCGCAAGTATGGTTCATGGTGATTGGATTTTTGTGCGTTTTTGCATAATTTTGTCCATCTTTGTCAAATCTGCGTATCGGTTTTTCGGGAACACCTCGGATACACATGGCAAGGCACGGTTTGACACGAACACGAAAACGTGTTGCTCCGTACCGGCAGATTCCATCTTTTGCATCTCGAACGTTACGTCAGCGTCGCAAAATGGCTGAATTCACTGCAATTGAAATTCATTGCGCAAAGGACAGGTTCTAGAGCCGCCGAAGGCCAGGAAGTGTTGTTGGCTTTTAGTGTTGGGTGCATTTTTCCGAACGGTGATAGATTACGTAGGCTCTAAATAGCTGAGCAAAATCGCGTTAATCAATCCAAGATCCTAACTTTGCATTAGCATATTTAATGTGCGAAGCGATACGAGCTGGTCGCCGTCGCTTCCGGACTGTCCTGAGTTCGGAATGTTTGGTTTCCTTGTCTGCTGTGGACACAAAGGGGACTGTGACTGTTTGGGCAGTTGTTAAATGAAGTTGCATTCGAACGCTTCCTGTATCTTCCGAGGAATCCGGCCAGCTGTCCGGGCTTGCGATCACTTCCTGCTTGATCACTATCGCTTTCTTATTAGCTCGCAGCAACTTCTCACCCAGTAGCAGTAGCTACGGAGTTGCCTATCGCTTAGAATCTTGCCAACAAATCGTATACAGATCAGTGATCGCGGGTCAATCCCGGTGGCGCAGCGTGACGTACATCGCGTGCCCAGCAGCACAAACAACCGCTCAGCTGGATTTTCCCAACTCATTCTCGAGCTGTTTCGATCTCGAGCCACTTCCACCTCGAGCCACGAGACGTCGAGGCTAAGCGAAGCAAGAGAGAGAGAGGAGGAGAGATCAGACCTTCCTCTCCCTCTTGGCGGAAAAGAGGCTTTGGCTGCGTCAGGCATTTCTGAATTGTCGTCGTTTTCACTGCTGCTGCTGGCCGTCGGGCGTAACGTTTTCGTGTGACGCATTCGACGCACAGCTGAGCCTCCAGGAGGAGGAGATTGAAGGGGTGCGATTGTGCGAACGGAGTTCTCATCACAAACATCACTCGACGCATCACTCCGCGAAGTGGCCCACACCAAGAGTGGTCACCAACACTCGACACCAGAAAGCAGAAACTTCATCCAACAACAATAGCGGCAAAAAAGGCCTCATTCACCCCCTCTCGGCCGACCTCAAGGAGACACGACGCTTTCGCGGCAACGGTAGTTGAATGTTGGAACCGTCGTTGTGCAATCATCAGCAGATTCTGCCAAGTGAGGGGGGTATAAACATTCGCGCCAATAGCAGGCAGCCACCATCGTTACAACCACCGTTGCTCAGCAACCAGTCAAAGCAACGAGGAGACTCAGACACTAACCAACTGACCAACGATTTTGAGGGCACATGCCACAGCCAACAATCCGGTCAGCCGAACGCCAAGGAACGGGCAAGGGGCTGCGTTCGATAAGGATCCAAGTGGCATCGAACATCGGCACTCGCGTGCTGGCCTGTGGCCTTCCTGCGCACGGTGCACGGTATTAGTTTTGGTGTGCGCAATGATTGTTATTATGCACGATATGTTGTAGCCTGCCTGCTTGCTGTTGTCCACACATACGACGCGAAACAGTGGCGCACGCTGCTAGTGCCCCCTTTCGCAAACCACCACCGACGCGTCTCTCTCTCTCTCTCTCTGTCTCGGTCCTCCCTCCCCATGCCTTGCCACCCCTTGTTACCACGGAATGGGTGGGCAACGCAACGCGCCGGTGGTAAGGCGAGCGATTATCCAATTCGATTTGAAATCGTACTTATCTAATTCTACCATTTTTGCACACCCCAACACTAACCCCACCACGAACACTGGTGCGGTGGTGGCGGTGGCGGCAGCGGCAGCGGCAGCGGCAGAGGTTTGCGTATGAGCACTATAGGCGCTGGCTTCTCTTTCTGGTGTGCAGAGGTGAGGCCAGTTGTTGCTGCTGTTGTTTGTTGTTGGTGTAGTGTGCTGCGCAATCTGCGCAATCTCTTCGGCTCTGCGCTGCTGCTGCTGCTGCTGCACGCCATGGTGAGAGCCAAGCCAGGTGCCAATGCACCTCATCGTCGTCGTCGGTGGCGGTGGCGGTGGCGGCGGTGGTGGCGACTATTGGCAACTGGTTTTGGTGGACCACGCGAACTCAGTTTGCTGCCAGCGTGCGCGTGTGTGCGTGTGTGTGTGTGTGTGCGTGTTGGGGCAGCCCCACGATCGGGTTGCAGCACCACGCATCGCATCGTCGCACCGTTGACGATCGCGCCGCGCTCCGCTGCTGAGCAAATCCTAGCTAGGAGAAGCCAAACGCGGTGCGCGCGCCCGCGCGTGTGAAGGCCTTTGGCACTTTCGATTTCTGGCATTGCACGGCACGCATCCGTTTTCATAAGGAGAACCACTAGAGCCGTGCTGGTGGTGGTGGTGGTCGGCTCTGTGTCTTTGTGATGGCCGCAGTAACCCCAGTAGCACCGGACCACCGTCGTACCATGTCATGGCATTGTGTGCTGGAAAGTGGACTATTGCGTTTCGTAGAACGCCCGCGTTTGCAAACCACACACAACACACACCATACAAACACACGCACGCACGAAGAGCCTAGTGATAACTGTAAAATCCTCTATGCAAACGGTCAGAGGGGCACCCCATACCAGTGGCCATGTTTGGGGATGCTGCGTTTAGAAATGGTCTGCTTGTTGACATTGATACAGTCCGTCGAGTCCGTCGAGTCGAGTAGCGCAGTAGTAGTAGTAGTGGTAGCGGCAGGGTGCTTCACTTGATTACCACATAGTACGGCGGTCGCTGAACGAGTTTGAGGTCTGAGAAAATGAGGTGGAACCGATCGCCAGTTGCTTGCTTTCAAACAGGCAACAACCAACAGTAGCAGTGACCATTGGTTCACGGCAACGAGTTTGATTCTGCTGCTTATGATTCATAGTGGATTTTCAAGGATTTGAATGCATTTTCCGATACGCAGAAGCAGCATCCGATCGCTTGATCACACACACACACACACACACACACACACGATCTCGAATCGATCGATCGGTTGACTGATTATCCGGCATTCGCAGCGCATTCGCACTGACAACAGAATTTCTTGTACATAATAATTTGTAGCCAATTGCTCGTGTCGTGGCCTGCCGGAGTGGCCTTCCCCGCAGTGGCCGCCTTCCCTCTCTGTACTCTGTAAGCGACGGAACATTCCCTTTCAATGGTGCTGGTCACTGGCACGGTGCAGCTCGATTCTCGAGAGGCTCGCAAGCGGCGTCTAGCGCAATCGTTAGATGGCCCGCGACTCTTAATTGCTACCGCTGGCACTAGATGGTGATGGTTTGCGATCGACGACAAGACTACCACCGCCTTCAACAACCTTCCCTCTCTCCCCCCTTCCAAGCCAGCCAGATGTGTTACCAGCTGTTGTTTAAACCGGTCGCATTATCCTCCCTTGGGCTGGCGGCTTCAGTGTTGTGTTGCAATATCGGCTCCGCGGCCACGGCACAGCGAGTGTCGAGCGATCCACAGAGCCACTAGTAAAGGCCATGGCTTTCGTGGGAGGTAACCACATACTCTCCGGGGCATTCCTGCAATCATATACATGTGTGTGTATGCTAGTCCTGGTACGATCCAACACATAATAATGATCCAAGAAGTAGACCACAACATTCCACGTGCGGTACGCGGGGTCATAGTTTCCCCCTGGCACAGGCGCAGCACGGTAGCAAACGATTCCATTAGGCTTTTTGCTCTACTCCGCTCCGATTCGATTGCAACCGCCAGTTATGCCCTACCCCCTTCCCCGGGAGTTGGTGGAACCAATCAATATCAATCAATCAACCTCAACCAGGAGGAGGAAGGGTTGCTGCGATGCTATGATTATTGTCACGTGAAGGGAAGCATGCTGAATGCTTGTGGAGCACAAACAAAACCAAAACGACCAAACAATACCCAAAGCCTGACATCCTGACAACAAGCGAGCGAGCGATTATAGTAGGAGTGGCGCACCTAGGAAGCGCTCCAAAAGTACCTCTTTTGCTCGGATTGCTTGCTCCTATTTAGCAATTATCAATTGAAAGCTCTTCTTCTCAGCGCTCGTACGAACGGCCGTTTTCCATTATCTACCAACCATCCCCGATGGTTGGCGATGTTGTCGTAACCAAAAAAAGAAAATTCATTCACACAACTTTTCCTTTCTAGACGCGCAACGGTTGCAGGTTTTTTGATAAACCATTTCCAGCGTCCGTCCACCTCCTTCTCCACCATCGTGCACCATTTTTCCTTCAATGGATCGTTCGCGGATCGTCCTCGATCGTCGTCATATGCTTCACTCGCGGCTCCGTGCACGATGCAACGCGTTGCGCTTCGCACGAAGAGCGTTTGCGTAATGCGTCAGACCAGACCCGGCCACAGACCAGCTATTGCTTCTTCTTCATCATTTTCGCCATCGTCATCCTTGTGTGCGGTTGTGGGGCGCAATGCTTGGTGTTCTTCTTTAACCGCCGGTGACGGTGCGCCGTCGCGTTGGCTTCAACACTTTTCCTCCGGTTCGCCATTACGGGGTTTACACTTTTCCTTCTGCACAACCGTTCCGACCGTACGCAGCACGCATAACAGTAGTGCCACGGACTGAACACTACCGCTGGAACGGACACACACACACACACGCACACATACAATCTCACAAGACATGCACGCACTTACATATGGTTACTACAAGTAACTTGCAATATACAGATATATATAATTTTATAAGTGTGCAAACACTCCACCACCCTTCACAGTTTATACCAAGAATGCAGTAGTAGTAGCTCAGGGACACGGTACGGTACGGTACGATACACGCTTTTCGCCCTTCACCACCAGTCCTTGCAGACAATTTGCGGGTTCTTTCGGCACAATATCAGCTCGACAGGAGCGCACCGACCGAGAGTTTGATCGTTCGATCGACTTCTTGAGTTGTGAAAACACACGAATGGAATATTGGATTGGGAGGAAAGCACAACACAATAAAATGGCTAGACACCTGCTGCTGACGCCACTCTCTGCCTACAAAACGGACGAGCACGCACGACCGACACAACCGTAACCTACGAGTGTCCAACGGTGAGTAAAGCTCCAGTGACTCGGCGACTCGTGGCGAACACTGGCCGCGCGCGATCACGAAGCTCGCACGATCCTACCCTGACTGCGCTGCTGCGCCGCGGTACCCGAAGGAGTCAAAAGCCGAGGCAAAAGCTCTCGCGTTCGATGTTTGCGAACGGTGGAGTTGCTCCTTTCGGGGCGGTCCGTCTCCGTCTTCTCCTTCTTCGGTCCCCAAAACACCTTGGACCGACCGGGGTTGTTAAATACTAACTCCGATGAATCCTGCTGAATCAAACCAGATGATGATAATGTTATGCAGCGGCATAGCAACGACCGCCAGACCAGACCGACGACGACGGCGGCGGGTTCGACGCGAGAGAGTTTGAAGGTAACCGAGAGCGCGAGTTCGGTGGTTTATTGATAGCCGTTGGGTTGGCGGTGGCTGAAGCAGTACCATAACGTGGGATTCGTTCTACTTAATAAACTCAATCCCAAAATGAAGTCGTTGCCATGCCTCACGTGTTGTGTCGCTTCCGGCTGACGTTTCTTCCACCAGTGGACGGCCGGATCTCGCCGGACAAACGTTCGTCGTTAATGATTGAAGGTTTACAAGTGACCAGGCACCGGGGCCGGGCCACCTCATAGGTTGAACCGGTTTTTCCAACCGTTTCATTCAGGGTTCACGACAAACGCCCTGATCGGTCTCCGATCTCCGGCTGTTACAAGTTGTCCGCCATAGCGCGTGCAGTGGCGACCACCGCGACTGGACCGGACCGGAAGTGGTGCGCCTGATAACAGTTCTCAACCCCTGCTCGGCATACCATTATCCGGTAATGATCTAATCGGTGGTTAATCGATGACCAACCCTTGGATGGACCCCCACACCACCGTGTGTGTGTGTTTGAGCGTCGCGTTCGCGTCGCGAAAGGTTTTGAATGGCATTGAGCAAGAGGTAAATCACACACGCTGCGTGATCGCTTCGCGCGGTGTCTCTCGAGGTGTCTGGATAGGTCGGAGGTTCTAGTTGCGGTGGCAAGATCAAGAGTCTACATGCGAGGTCTCACTAACAAACAGTTACATTCCATGAGCAGTGTAATGGGGGAGGGTGACGGAATACAAATAGGCGCACAGATAGCACAAGATGACCGCACGTGAGCCGGAAACCTTGTTGATTTGATCCCGATGCGAGGGTTGAGCGAGCAGCCTCGAGCGAATATTCCATTGGCAAACCATTGGATCTGAGCGCGATCAAATAAGACGATGCGCGCGCGACGCGTTGTAGTGCGGTGTGACCTGTGTGACCTGTAAGGTTTGCCATAAGCCGTGAACTAGCAGCGAACGAGTTGGCGGGACTCCTCACACACCACAAGCGGTAATCAAAGAGAGAGATCTGATCTTTAGGGGAGGAAAAAACACTTGTAACAAGATTGCAGAACTATCTATATACGCTATACTATAACTATATTAATGCGTTGCGTTAGTCTGTGTTTGCGCCGACAGCTTGACGCAAAACTGGTCGAGTACACACTGGGACTAGCATGGACGCTGGCCAGTACAGCATAGGTCTTGGGCGAAGGTGTTAAGTGCTCGACAAATACTGTGCCGGTACTGGACAAGCCGGATGGGGATGTAATGTCGTACCATTGACGTACTGGGTAATTGTCCGTGTCCGTGGGACAGGAGTATATGCTTGGGTGATCCACCATATTGCGGATCTCATACCGCGAGCCAACGCGCGAGGTCTAGTGGTTGGTGACAATCATTCTCCAACGATATCTCCAACGTAAATCCAGGGATTTCCAGCCATGGTCTCGGTGGTAGTGCCGTAAGGGCCTCGTGATCATCAGGAAGGTCAGTGCGGTGTCATGCTTGCTAACGACACGGACAGCGAATCAGAACACACATTTTTCTGTAATGATTCTTGTAACAACAATTATGACAACACTGTGTCCGACACAGAGTGGCCGGTGCGCCACGTGCACCAAGGCAAGTTAACGTTAGTCCAAGGTCACTGCCAACGTTATCCCTGCTCTGTGTTTTCAACATGCATCACTTCAATCACTCCAGCTACCGGCTACATTGCTCATTCGGGAGCTATAATGATGATCACCGGGTGGGGTTTGGTGGCGCCGCTTGACACTTTACGGCACATTCCCGCATTTACGCTCGCTCCGGAACGGAACAGGCCATGGTCAATGGCCACAAAATGGGGAGCGCAGTAGGCCGCGTGTGTTTTACGTGTTTGGAATTAAAACCCCTGCGCTTTGTGCTGCTCCCAGGGCACCGAGCATGAATAA
>NC_064874.1:50221902-50239402 GCF_943734745.1 Anopheles darlingi
CGTAGACGTCATAAGCATGTTAATCATTTAATGAAGCTGGGCATAGGCTGGGCACTTGACTTGGTTCAGTCTACGCATGGTACTTTTTTTTGTATCCTTGTTTTAAGTTGGTTAATTATTATGCTAATGGATTGTGAATGATCTATTCTAAGTTGTTTTGTCAATGACATCGCAGCATGGGGTAGTTCTTGTCATTTTATCGTATGCTACGCTCCAAATGAGTTGCATAAAGTAACTTAAGTAAAGTTACCATGTGCTACGTGCATTCAATTTTTTACGCACTTTTACGTGCAAACTAAATTTTCAGCACCTGTGCACCCTTGAAGGAAGGCTCGGGTTTTTTTTCCAGCTTTGCCCAAAATAACGGACGAGCGGCATTTCAATTAGAGGAAACAAATGTTAGAGCCCCGGAGGACGGGAACTCAGGGGAAACGGGGTGAAGCTCATTAATGATCAATTTGCAGCACCAGCACCACCGTGACTCAGCATCATCAACTGGCGAGGGTTTGCTCGCAGAGGCGATCTGCGTGCTAGTGAGATGTTGACGCACATAGCGATCGTAAGTCGTATCTTCTTCCTGCTGTTTCATTTACTGATCCCAAACCGTACGCGATGAGTGGTTGAGGTAAGGTCGACGATCTTGTAATGAGAAATCACAACGTATAAAATGAAGAAGGGCACTGGATATGCGAATTGACTTTAACTCCTATTAGATAGCATTACATGTTGCTCTTAATCCGTTATTACAAATCCATTTTCCACTAATTCACATACATAAGAGTTACAGACAAAGGTTGACCCAAATCATAACTGGATCTCTGGTCCAAGTGAAAGAATATCTGTTGGATGATATAAGAGTGCGTCCCCCAGATCGGCCGAGCGACGGTGTGCGTGCGGTCGTCCCCATAGCGCCTAGTGGTGATGGTGGGAGATGGCCGGTGCGTAATCAACACCTTGACAAATCATATTCACTCGAAAAGACGCAGCCGGTGACCAAGCGCGTGGTCGCGGTCTGTCAGCTCAGCGTCGCAGCAACAGCCAGCAGCCACAGCGGGCAACCTCGTCTGACGAGCGGTGCGTTAAATAATCTAATTTCGTCAGCATACCGACCACCTCCAACAGTCAGCAACACCGTCGCCGTGTGGTCGCCGTGCTGTACTGCCATGCCGAGGTTCCCCGAGCTTCGGCCCCGACAATCGCGCAGTAGATCGTTGCAAAATTTACCACCACTCGGTCTCGGTGGAGCATATCTCTGCCGCGAATCCTCTACGGCATGATATCGAGCAAGTTTTCGCAGTCGCAGTGATACCGATATTGCCGCCAATGGATTGGCATAGACATTGAGCGATTGTGCATTCTACATATGCATACCTTAAGGGGTACGAGCTTGTAAGTTAGATATTTGATCAAATTCATTAACCGCATCACCATCACTCACTTGGTCTTGTGTTTAACTGGCGCTGGAGGCAGGGTGTCAATCCCACTCAGAGTAGATGCTTCGCAGCGTAAAACCGTACGGGTTGAAGAAAGGTTCCCGAAGAAACGCTTGCCGCTGATGGACGAAAACGAAAGTATTCGTCCCCGCCCGAAAAAGGGAATGCAAGCCAAAATCCCGCGTGGTGATGCAGGCAACAACAAACATGCAAACCGGAGTAACCAGATCGAATTGAGCATCCACCAAACGATGAGATTGGACTTCGGTTCACCGGTGGCCGGTACGGTAGGAGGGACAAACTATATCAGCCAACCCGCGTCAGGTCCGCGCTGACCTGAAAGCCGGAGAATTATGTAAACCCTATCCTATCCTATACGTCTTCGAGTGGCCAGTGAAAGGAAGGAGAAATCCGAAAAGCCAGCTGATGAAACGAACCCCAACTTGTTGGGGAGCCCAACAGCCAACAGCACTGCTACCGACAAAGTTGACCGACAAACCGACAGACCGACTGATCTCAATTTGATGATTTCGATCATTTGCCGTCTGCCGTCCTCTGCATTGTTTGGTGCTTTCATCTGCCTTTCACCCATACACGACCACGGGGTGAGGTGAGACTGGGTGAGGTCTTTTTTTCCACCAAATTATTTTCAATTTTCATTGCTGCTGACATGCGCAGCTATCACTGCATTGTCTGGGCAGATGCATTACGCATCCCAAACGATCCAAAGTTCATGTAACGTTAACGAACAGAGCGCAGTGATTCTGGCGCAGTGATTAGAAATATTTGGTATGCCCGTAATTCTGTTGTGCATCGCAGCTGTTGTTATCTGGTAGCGCTTCCCGCTGGTCAATAAAGACAAGCTCAAGCACGATATTTATTTCTTATTATATCACACAAAACCAGCCACGATCACTGCAGCAGCAGCAGCAGCAATATCTCATAGCCGGCCGTGGTCGCGGTCGTCGAAAGGAGAATGAAATTCAGTGGTGCAGAGAAGCTATGGATCCCTGACCATACCGGAGACGGCGATTTGGCGACGGTGGTAAATCGGCATAACTCTTACGCAATGCGGCTATCTAGGGGGCAGTTTCAGCTCTCTGTGCCATACGATGTGCCATTGCCATCAAGAGTTCGATTATCTCTCAACTGTGTAAGGGGGGACTAAGGTTAATTCGGGCCAAAAAAGACACATATTTAAAGACTTTTCAAAGGAGATATTTTTTTACCTAAACTTGGTAACTACAACTATTCCAGAATATTTGCTTTTATTTTCTGGAAGCATTATTCATATCTACGTTCATGGCATCCAATCTAGAGAATCGGGTCTGCAAATATTCAGGTACCCCTTTCGAAATTTTTTTGAATTACCAATTTTTCGGTTTGTGGTGTCGTTGTGAAGTTGAAAAAGTGACACTTTCTACGATTTTGTCTCATTGACTTTCGATAGATCCAGACATTTCCACAGGTCTCTGTGTAGTGATTTAGATCTTTACAAAAATATCTAGCGATCAATGCGGGGGACGCGTGTCGCGAGTGATAAAGATTAATTAAAAAGCTCGTTTTAATTGATTGATTTGATTACCTCAAATGATTACCTCAAAGAGAACCTTTTCAATCCAGTTGGCTTTCCAGCCCCGTTTTCATGGTTGCCTAGTACCTTCGCTTGCGGAGGTCGATCTTCGTCTAACTTTATCCCGAAGTTGGAGGTCTGTTTTACTAAAATCTGCCCTTGAGAGCCAGAACGGGCCTTGCCGTACTCCGCATCCAGGATGCGTGGTCTCTCTGGTATGGCCAAAGTATGTTGAAAGGGGTTGGAATCCTTTTTCGTTGTTCCTGGCCCTTTTTGGGATCTTACTGCAGTCCCCCAACTCCACCCACGCCTTGGGATGGCCAGGCATCCCGGATGAAGACAACGGAAGTAAGGCTCTGCCACGATGAATGAATCTCGTATTTCCGGGTGTGCAGTTGCAGCGCACAGCTATATATTTAACAGAATAATGTTCAATCTAACCACCAAATGAAAGAAATGATTAGTTTTGTCGAATAAGAATCAATAACTTCTACTATTGTTAAAGAACAGAAAGGGGTTTTTATTTCATTTAAGCAATCCCAAGGGTTATGCGCACCAAAACGGCTTAGTTTTGACGATTTTTAGTGCAGAAACCATTCTTCTTCTTCTTCTTCTTCTTCTTCAATGAGGATTTACCCCAGTACGGCTATTGAATCCAGCTTCCTGGGCCTTCGCAAGCTAGCCTGGAGATATAGACCTCTGCTATTTTAAGAGACCGGCTACTATGGCCACATGTCCCGCAGAAAACCATTCAACTTAATGTTTTCAAGCTAATGTCATATTCAACTACAACTTTTCAAGAATATTTGGTTCAATTTTGGGAAAGATTTGTTCAAAACTACGGTCATGGCATCCAATCTAGTTCAGCATGTTCAATCCGTGTTCGTTAACGGTCGTTTCAAATTCAAAAAGCCGAAGACGCCCGAAGTGCGACGGGACAGCGCCCTCTACATTCCGGGTGTTTCACGTCATCAGCGCCATCTACCCGTAGTTTGTGCACACGCTAAACTCTTTAGTGCGTTTAAAACTCTCGCTTTAGCACTTCGAACCCGGGTTTTTTCAAATTTAACCGTTTTTTCTATATTTAACCGAAGTTTAATGGTTTCTGCACTAAAAGTTGTCAAAAATAACCCGTTTTAGTGCGTATAACTGTTGGGATTGCTTATTAATCTTAATGAAACAAAAACTCCTTTAGACGGCTCTTCGTTGCTAGTCCATTACCTCGTCTCGACATGTGATTCAATGTTCTTTCACGATTCTTATTCGACAAAACTAATCTTTTTTTTATTAGATGGTTAGATTGAAAATTATTCTGTAAAATTTATAGCTGTGCGCTGCAACTGCACATCCGGGAATACAAGATTCATTCATCGTGGCAGAGCCTTACTTCCGTTGTCTTCACCCGGGATGCCTGGCCATCCCAGGGATGGGGGGAGTTGGGCTCAGGATCAACGAAAAAGGATTCTAAACCATACTATTTGACCATCCTGAGGCCAGTTACGGCAAGCGAGACCGCGCATTCTGAATTCTGGGGACAGATTTTAGTAAAAAAGTACTCCAAAGACAGACAGAGATCGACCGGCTCTACTGGACCTCTTCACGTTTCGGATCAAAACCCAGGCCCCAGAAAGACGAGCACCGTTCTGAGGACCCTCTGCCGCCTGGACATTCGCCAGACATCCGGAAGACCGCCACCACCTGAGTTAGGTCAAGCCACCCATCGTTTGCGCTGTACCTCTGATGGGCTTTGGTCGGTTTACCCTGTTCAGGATCACACAGTTCTTGTAAAGCCTCATCATCATTAGGCCCGATTTTCGTAGTATGGATGTTGTCACAGTAGCAAGTTATACGCTTTTTTGAGCTGCTGAGCTCCCGCTCCTGCGTATCTCCGATCGCTCCGTGTTAATTTCCACTTTCCTCAACGACTGCCCGCAGACCATATAGCCCATCATAGCTAAGGACCATATCATCAGCAAAGCAGTAAATTAGGACACGATCCTCGAAGGAACTTTGGATCTAACGTTTGCATTTAAAAAAAGGGACAGAATTTGAGTGGTGATAAGAAAAAAACTAAGCCACATAATTGAGATTTGTAAACTGCATTTGAAAGGTAATTTTATCACCTTTTACACAAAATTCTGATTGCGCCATTCCGAGCACCCTTCCGGTAGTTAGCTGGATTTTTCGACATGAAGGTCGAAAACACGTTTGTACACTTGTTTTTCAGATATTTCTGTGCTTTTTCGGGTTCATCGACTTGGGCACTATATCGATATTAACCACTCCATCTCTTCTATCGATCGCTTCGAGTACCATATCCGGCCATATCCCGCCAGGGAACGGGTCCCGCTTCCTGACATGTATGTCTATGTTCGTCAGGTACTTCTGCATTTTTTGGTTGATTGTACCGACCTACCGGACAATCGCACGCAGCGGTGTAGCCATTTTTCTGTTGGTCTTCCTCTTCAGCATCCTTTGGAGCTTCTTTTCGCTCATAGCGTCGGCCGTACGGAACCGAGTCATCTCTCGATGCTCTAACTGTTGTTCATTAGTGCGAAGGAAGGATGCTGTAGATGCCGAAACAGAAGTCCCCGACATTTACAAAGTTCTACATGATGCCCATTTCCGGCGCGGCGGACTACCTTTCGTTAAATTGCGCAAATGTCAGAACGGAATAGCTTCACTATTTTCGCCATCACTTTTAGAGCTCAATTGATAGAGGTATCAAATTTTTATTCAAGTAAACTGATAAAATTACCTTTTAAATGAAGTTTATAGATTTCAATTATCTGTCTTCGTTATCACCTTTCTTATCACCGTTCAAAGTTTGTCTCTTTTTTTTTAATGCATACGTTAGGTACCGTGCGGATACCATTAGTCGAAGACCTGCCTCTACAGAAACCCTACAGGACCAATACGTTGAGTAACTGGTCGTCTGCCACAAATTATTCATATAAATTACGGGGATGACGTTCAAAAGTAACGAATATAGTACTTCACTTTCACAAACCCAAGCAACTTGGTACTGTGCTCAAAACAGCATTTTATCATTTTATTTTATCATAAAGCGTTTTATCATGACTTCAAAAGACTTCTATGCTGGGAACTGCGAACAAATGACAGCGACGAACCCGGTTTTAGAAATTTTATGAATAAGAAGTCATGCGAAATAAAAAAATACGTTCAAACATGACATTGAGAAGACATTTTTGAAACGGGTATATTGTAAAACTTTTGTTCTTCTCTTTAACGTACACGTTTCACTCCACAGTTCCCGTTATGTTACCGAAGATGCTCGGAATTCAACCCGGTTTCAGAACCGGAATTTCTAGTCTGTTCTGGTTAGTTATGGAAACGATTTGCATAATCAGCGAATACACATCGTTCTACAGTTAGCATTATTGGCAAAAAAGAAATCATAAATGAAACGATGAATGATGTGGACTACTGACCCTTGCTAAGAGTGAACGAGTTCGAGATCCTCTGGTTCAGATTGGAATGTGTAGAGAGCAGCAATCTCGAATCGAGCGTAACTCATGAGATCATTGAGATCAAAGTTCATCCTCCCAGCTTCCGCAGCCAACTACCCCCGCGGGTGGCGGGCCCCAAACTGTTTCCCCGCAGCGTAGATAAAGTGCAACCGAGTACGCGCCCAATGACAACTACTTCGCTAGGTCGATAACAGCGCGCAGGGAAATCGAGTTTTCGACGGTCAACTTGAACTTGAACGGCGCACGGGTGGACACGTGTGCGTCTCGCAGGTCATCTTGTAACGCACACACCAACACGTCTCACGAATCACATCCGCACTCCATCTTGCCCCCACCTAGCTGGGGCTATCCGGAAGCGGGTTTGGATGGTACGTTTTCTTTTGGATTCATCATCGCCATAGGCTTTGTTTCATTGGCCCCCATGGTATGATTAGGCAATAATCGTCCGTTGTGCCCAAAGCCGCAGACTGTGAACTCATCAGCGCCGTGGTTCCGTGACATTGAGATTGTTAATGGCATACTGGCGTTTTCCAATGGTCTTTAATTTTACTCCGAAGTGGAAGAGGTATGGATGCTTTGTCATAAGTTTTAAACTAAAATAGCTTCTCTTGCATTTGAAATCTGCCAGACACTTGAAGCGATTGAATGAAAATGTATATTTTTCCATTCGGACTTGACATTAAAATTGACACTCCCTTGCTACTGACCACCGATGGACCGATTGCGTCACATAGCCAACAACAGTGGCCCAATACGCATATTTTACAAACCGGATCCGAATTATTCTCGTTTCTAACTATGTTTACCCAAAATATGAGACTCGCATAGAATCAACCATGGGAACACAGTCAAACAGCTGTTGACGGTCAAACCAAACCGGTTCCTGTTGTCTGGTACTAGTGAGATTTGGGATAACATTTTGAACCTTGCCGTACACAGCGTCCATTGCTGATAACAGAAGCAAAAATATGAACATCGATCGAGGGATTCATCCGAATTATTTAATTAGGAATTCGAAGGATAGCTGCCGGCGTTGGAATAGTGGACGCAAGAAGTTCCGTTCATCAAGGTTAACCACACAAGTGACCGTGCTGACCGACCGTCGGTTAGTATATCCATAGCGTAAATAACTGATGGAAAAGCTGTTGTAGAGTGTATCGGAAAGGTAAGTTTCCCGTCGAAACGTTAAACGACGCTAATGAAGCAACACTGCATTGAGTGCTAATATCGAAAAGAGATTGCAAAATGATACCAATTTCTAAACATACTATCGAATATTAGCTTCAAAACTGTTCGACGGATTCAACAGGTGACAGACTAGCGACTAGTGAAAGTACGCCTTGACTAGAAAGCTGACTTGGCGAGAGCGTTAAAATGACGCACGGTCCACAATAGATTGCATTGTTACGTACACGGTCAATGCTGGGCTTTCGTTGCAAACTAAAGACGTCGTAAAGACGTGTGTTGAAGGTGAATATGGGCTTGAAATATGCGAACCCATCTCTTATCCGTTCCGTTGGTGACTTGTGCCAGGGTCTAACGTCAGGGTCCATAGGAGAGTGTCTGTGTTGGGCTGTTGTGTTCCTGGATTTTGATTGATATTACGACAGTTAATAGCAGTTTCTAGCAAAGCTCTAATCATCCACCATAGGTCACACGGGCCATCTCGGTGCAAAAATTTCCATCGCGAGTTGCGTCGCAAAGGCACTCATTAGACCGAAGGCGAACCCGTATGCCAGCGGCATAACTTCTCTGACCCCAATTGTGCCGATTTCAATCGTTCAAACTAGCGCTTAGTAACAATGTCACCCACAAATGCTCCTGGGGCTTCCCGGTGGGAAAAAACCAGTTGGGATCGGGATGGTACGTGAACGGTGGTACTTACGTTATTGCTGGAGAGTCTGCCGTCCAGCTAAACATCCGCTGTATACGGCGTTTGTCCAGTTCTGGGCGCTTGTTGATGCCACCGCCATCCTCCAGGCCGGACGGTTGCGGTACGGTTGGTGGGGATGGCTGCTGATTAGCACTAGGGATCGCCGCGTTGGCCATCCTTGAACTCTTCCTCCAGTACACAGTACACACCGATTCTTGTTCTTTTTTTTTCTTTCACGGAAGTACGATAAGTTTTGAATTGAACACTTTAACACTTCGGCACTTCACCACTCCTCTTCAACTGCCAAATTCCGTTATTGATGGTGGTACGCCGTCTCTATTTTTTTTGTCACTATAATACCTACGAAGAAGAATATGCAAAAACTTGAATGTAGACACTAGCTGAGATATTTTTTGTCATTCACCGTTCTTCAACTCCATCCGCAGCCACCAATAAAACCCGGACCAACGTGAAGTACCATCCTAAGAAGAGCTCACGTTGAAACGCATACACACGTACTGCTTGGTTCACAGTATTGGATCGTGAAAGGTCTGAACCTGAAGATGTCTAGCGGTTGCTAGACTCTCACTAATTCACCTTGCCTGCTGTGTTCCGGCCCAGACACGAAACACGAAGGAGTGAGCTTTGTGGTTTCGGTGTTAAAATCTTCACGGCCACGCACCACCACTTCCATCCACCCTGGTCAACCGACCTCCGATGTTCACGCGTCTATGGTTGAAACAATTGTTCGAAAGCAAATTAGTATTTTTTGCAAATCGTCTCAACTTTTTGGCACTGACTAACGTTCAAAGGGCGACTGCCTTCAGTAGTGTAGTAGATGCTGCACCACAGCGAATACTGTGAGAGGAAAGCAAGAGGTTCCACTGCAACCGACCTCCTTTTCTTATGTGGTCGGCACTCGCACCGCGCGCAATCCGCGGTTTGTTGTGGTTTCATGCGGCTGCAATGCACTCACTTTCTTTTGTATGTTTTTCGGTTGTCTCCCCTTTTCGTTCACCAAAGCTTTCTCGATCTCAACCTCCGCCAAACGTGTCGATCACGACTCTCTTTGCGATCTCGAGATCATGAAATCTCACAGCAAGAGTGTGTAGAATGTGCAATATATTTCTGGTTTAAAACCAACTGCACAGGCATTTAAAATTCGATTGTATAAACCACTTCCACAAAAAAGTAAGACACCAAACAAAACACCGGCAACCACCAACGGAAAGCCCGTCCCATCGGTTAAAAATACCGCACCAACCAGCTTTACTCGCGAACAGCAGCGACTAGAGAGATGGATGAAACGGTTGGAAAACACTTCATTCACCATCGAAGAACTTCAACGCAATAAAAGCAAGTTAGACGATCGAAGGATCGCGGGCCATGCGATGGGAGACGTGTGTGAGTTCCAGCGACCGATCGTGTGCAAAGTGTGCGTATCTTAAGCTCAACAAACCCCAACTCGATCGACGAATGAACGAACGAACGCACCGTTTATTGGCTGTGAGATCCGTAAACATTGGATTTGCATATGAACGCGCTTTGATGCTTCATGTTAAATGATTTTACGAAATAGTGATAAAACCAGAGGGAACGAAACATAGTAAACATGATTTCAACCAGGTTACTACATTCTAACTAAGTGTGTCCCTCGTCATACTGCTATAATTTTTCATTTGAATCTTACAGCACTCAATCACTCAACATGTTTTCTGTTCAATCGAACTCGATCTAAAGATAAGAACGTGAAACACAATGAAGCTAAGCTTAACAGCAGGGGTTAGTTCAGTAAGCGCTGCTTGCTAAACGCATGTTGCATGTGCTGAATGCTGTTGTTGCGATGTTGGTGATTACTAGTCATTCGACCGACCGGCAATCACTACTATCGCAGGTTAGTCACATCATTTTTTCTCAATGTCATAGGTGAGGCAATCAGAAACCTTTACGGCGAAATCGATGAGCTGCAGCTAGTTGCTAATGGGGCATCTTGAGAATATGATGCTATTTGTAACACTCATCTGTGACCTATCATAGTGGAGCCGGCCATATTGGCCATCGCGTGGAACTAATGAAGATTAGTGGCTTATAAAACACACACTTTTGCATGACTTAGATGAGCTGGATCCACAAATTTGATTTTAATTCGCCTTCAAGCAGCTTCGGTTGAGAAACATCCGTTAACATTAGCTTCCTGTGTCTAACAGAAAAACAAACAAGATACTCTATGTTTCAGGGTTTATGATTTGGAAAACAACCTTGAAACCAAGCAGGAACGCACTGTCGAAAGTTAGAAGAACACCTTGATTCGTGCGTGAGGGACTGTAACCTCAACGCAATCGATTTCGCTTTCGAATGGACGGGTGGTCTAGCCTTTAGTCGATGGCCACTAATGGTTAGTTAGATTTGAAAACATTCCAAACGCTACAGTATTGAAACAATTAATGAAAGGGCATAAAATGCTTGTTACATCGATTTATTTGGCTTATCTGTTACGAATGCGTGTGAAATACATCTTATTGTAGACCGGCAGCCGCATTTTACTTCACTGGTTGATGTGTATGTTTCTCTCTTACTCTCTAGTAAGTAATGAGGATTACTATCAGATCGAGAGATGGGTGTCGAACTGCCAGCAAGCCAACGATTGCAACCGGTTCGACATACGATGCACCGATCGACTCGTACGGTGCACTTGTTTGAAGAGAAGGAGTGGCGCCCGGCTCTAGACAGTGGAGGTGCACATAGAAGTTGCGTCTTCCGCGTTACGTGACAAGTACGGTATTCCCAGCTACCTCATCGTAAAGGAACATGTTTGACTATGCAGTGCAAAAGCAATCCGCCTACGGAGTCTCCATTTTGTGCGCACAGGCATCAAATGAAAGTTGGATCGTCAAAGGAGAATCTCTCGAGCAACAAGCCAAATCACACAACCGAGTGACTTGAAATCTAATCTCGCCACTTGCTCAGTTGTGCATAAAACTCTTACGCAATCAGTTGGTAAAATGGTGTATGCACCATTCGGAAAAACTAAAATTAACAAATAGTTCATTCCAACTAACAAGAGATGATTATTTAATAAACAAAAATCTCTTGCTAAACAAATACTCTCATCTCCAGAAAAATCATATGCATTTATCATGCGTTTAATCCTACTGTGGAATTTTCTATCAATCCTTGATTAACACATCTTATGAGCACGAGCCTAGTGAATGTTTAAGGCAAACTTTTTCTCTACAGTTCATACGACGAAAAAGTCAGTTGAGACAGAGTCAAGGCTTCATATCTTACACTTCGCACACAGGTAAGGTCGAGACACTCTCGACTCAAGCAGGAAGGTTATCATTATCATCACCGCAAACGAAGTATTGCAAAAATATGACGAATGACATTCCCTGTATCATCAGACCCCTGTCGGCGTTGTAAATCACAATCTAGGATGTGGTGATGGTGTTTCTACGGTGAGGTCAGAGAAAAGGCCTTCGCAAAGGGCAATGTTTCGTGGGATTTCCAAGGCATGACCTGAAGGAAAATGTGAATGAACTACGCGTTATTTCGCTGCAGTCTCTCGCATTATATGTCAAAAAGATTAATGGTAGGAATTTTAAGTGTGTAAAAAGGTGTCATCATGGAAACAATATTCGTATGTTAATTAAATAGAACACTAATGTAATTAATTAAATAGAATGGTGGGATAGGGGGAGAGGGAAGGTAATACATCAACAGAGAAATTGTTTGGGTAGAATAATGAATATTATGAATGTAATTATTTTTTTATTTCTATCTATACATAAGAATTTATAAATACTTTTTCATAAAAATGACTAGAAGGTTGACTAGAAATAATAAATTGTTCTTTAAACCTGATGTATTACGATAAGTTTCCTCTCAATGACAATACTTTGAGCTCGGAGGGCAGAACGTGAAAAGAGCTTCAAAAGTTGCCAGAGTGGGCGATTGTGTTTTACAGTAAGCGATTACAAGACCCATGACAATATTTTTGAAGTCCAAATAACCGATTGTTTCTATAAATTCCGTATCTAATACTGTCGCTTTAGTAACAGTCGAGATTCAAACTATTCGGGATTCTTTCTAAGATAAGATTTCATAAATCATATCGTTTTGTTTTAGAGATCCAAGTAATTTATTTTCCACGCTTCAAATAATTTTGTAATACAGAGCATGTGAACGAGAAAAAACATTGAAAGCTGAGTAAGTAGAGTTGAATGAACAAATCCGATATTACGCATCAAGTGGTGTCTTCTAGTTGATGTCCTTTTAACTTGTTCAGCAAATTGCTCTGAATCCTGAACCCAAAGTACGATAATTGCCGCTGTTAGCACTCTGGCTCGTTGTGCGAAACACGATAAAGTCCGTATCAGTCGAGGGACCATGCAACACGCTATGGGCCCGATGTCCTCGTAGGTTTTCGACTAATTTTATTTTCTCGCGTTTCTGAACAGGAAAGAAGAGGAAACACAATAAGACGATTGTTATATCTCTGAAACAACCTTTCCACTTACTTCCTTCGCCAAATCCTTCTTGGTTTCCAGTAGTGCTTGTTTAAGCTGATCCAGTGTACTATCTTTGCTCTTGCAATCCAGTTCCTTAATACGAATTTCTGCTGCCAGCGCTTTCAATTTTTTCGTACGTGCCGTCAGTGCTCTCTGCGTGATCGAAAGCCGTTCTTTGACTTTATGGCTTGGTAGTTTCTCTACTACCTCCTTTAGTGTGTCGTACATTTTTTCCGACTGCTGTAGGGTTTTCTCTTGCTCCGAAACAGTTACGGATTGATAGAGAACCCGGCGTTGCAATGTTTGAACCTTAACAATCAAATCCATCTTTTCGGGATCCTTGCCACTTAGCTTCCGCCAACGATGAACATTCATCGGTGTGAGCATTTCGTCCTCCAGGGCACGTGCTTTTACTCGTTCCTGATTAAGGACACGGTTTAACTGCAACACTTCCTGGCGCATGTCTGCGGTATTCGCTAGCCCGCGTGTTAAAAGGTTTCGCTGAGAGCGAAGGTTGCTGATTTCTATCTTCAACAGTCGAATGTCATCCAACCGTTCGCGATACTGATTTTCACCACGATCGAGAGCCATATTTAACATGTTCAGTTTTTCGGTCAAATTATTGATCTCTTCTACTCGCTGCGTTAACTGTACCTTCACCAAATCTTTCTCATTTATAGCTCCTTCCAGCTGTTTCTTCAACCGCAGCATACTTGTGGCATCGTCCTGCAAACAAAGGAGAAACATTGAATTAATAAATTGTTTGATATGTGCACCCGCAAAAAAGGACAATCTTACCGATAGTGTCTTGTTAAGTCGAGTATTCTCGTTGGTCTTCTCGCTAAGTTCAGATTTTGAATGCTGCAACGCAATGCTTATATTTTGTACCTCTGATTTTAGTGTTTGCTTTTCCTTCTCATTTTTATCGATCGTTTTATTCGCCTTAAACAGTTCTGCCATTTTGTTGGCGTTCTCTTCTTTCAACTGATCAACAGCTCGGATGGCGTTTTTCAAACGCTCCTTCAAACTTTCCATCTCCTTGCTGCATGTTGTAAGGTCACGTTCGAAAATGTTCCTTTCGCCGCGAGTGATTTCTAACAAATTTTGGCATTGAACCAGCTTTGCCTCATCGTCCTTCAGCTTTTCACGTAGTTCGCCGATCATTTTTTGTTTATACAGCAGATCTTCGTTAAGCTGCTCAATTTTATCCGACATATTTTGCACTTCCTCTGCGTTGCGATCGCGATCCTTCTCAATCTTGAGCATGAGTGTCTGTTGTTTTTGAGCCGCCGCTTGGTAGCCCTTGATCTCATTTTCCAGTGTTTTCTGGTGCTTATCTAGCAACATCATCTGATCAGTTTGATCACTAATAGTTTCTGTGAAAAAAGAAAACGATAATATAATTATCCGCGTAACATAGTTGCTTTTTAAGGTGTGTATCTTCGTACGCACTGTTTGATTTAACCAAATCCTTCCGGACGAGATCACGTTCCCGAAGTACGGCATCAACCTGCTTCTTGGCAACGTCAAAGGACTTCTTTGAAGCATCACGTTCCTTCTCAAAGGTAACAATTGTGTTCCTGGAAATGTTTCGGTTAATATTATGTTGAGTCTATTTTTTCCCCATTAACACACACACACATCTCACACATACTTCAGTTTGGCCACCTCTTGATCGGTAATACCCTTTGCGGCTTCAATCGTCTGGATACGTTTCTGCAGCAACTCTCGAGTTTTTAACAACTTGGCATTCTCCAGCCGAAACTTGTTGTTTTCGTCCTCTTTGAGCTTTAATATGTTAACCTTTGTGTTGAGCTCGTTGGTTACCTTTTCTTTAAGTTGTACCATATTGTCGAAATCTGCTTGCGCTTTAGCCAGCTTCACTTGAGTGAGATTGTTCGTGGTCATGATACGCTCTAGATTCGTACGAATCGCCGCAATTTGCATGGTCTGTTGGACCGTTGTTTTGTGGTTTGATTCTGCTAGGGTCTTGAAATATTTGGCCTCTTCTGTTTTTATATCCAGAGTGGCCGTTACTTCGTTATGAGCGGTTTGCAAACTTTCTAACTGGCGCTTATCACGGAACGCTTCATTTGAGGTTTCATCTACCACCTTGTAAAGATCCTTCACCTTTGTTTCCGCATCGGCACATTTCTTTTCCAATTCCTCCATATACAGGCGCTGGGTGTGTAATCTGCGGTTCAGCTCTTCCACCTCCACGTACAATCGATCTCGTTCCCGAAGTACACCCTCCTTGTGTTTGTTCATCGATGGTCCAACACTGAAAAAAGCAAATAGATTCGCAATAAAAATCACGATCAAACTTATTACAACATTCCAAATCCCCATACTCTTCGTCCCGATCACCATAACGATCGCCATCTGCATGCAACTTTTCAAACTTGTTCCTCATCAGGTTCATCGCTTCTTGGGCATTTTGTTCGCGGGTTTGAGCAGCGTCCGCACGTTTCCACGCATCTTGAATTTCCGACTTCAGCGTCTGTATTGTATCTTGGTCACGTTGCGAAATCTGCATAGCTTGCGCGACTCTTCCGGCGGCCGCTGCAACCTCATCTTGCATCTTCCCAATCCGATCCTGCTCCTCGATCAGTTGCTGGCGTAGATTTTGTCCGGTTATCAACAGCTTCTGAAAATCTTCTGCTAACCCATATTGCTGATTTCCCTGTAAATCTTTGACAGTCTGAAAACGGATTCGAACGGGGTTATATTTCTTTGAAAGGAATTACAATGATCCAGGGGCAGTACTAACCAAGTTAGCTTTCGCACACAGCTCCTCGAAAAATTCGTCCGTAATTTCTTTCGGGACGAGATCATCCTCAAACGTCGATTCTGGAGCTTGCGAATCTTCACCACTTTCCTCTATTTGATCCATTTTGGCTTAAAAGATGCACTGTCCGAAGATCTGATCCGATTTCGTCCGCTGGCGTGTGCCACAAATGCACCGACGAAAAGTGGTTCAATCTGTTTTATTCAAACAAACATGTTACCATTACCAGTTGTCTAGGAAACGTAACACCGAATCATCTCCATATAGAACGAGGCCACATAGTAGAACAACTAACTTCGAACCTGGAAGGAAATGTGTGCCAAACCGATCCAACAAATATCAACAGGTACGTGGAACTGGCGGCGGCGTTAGAATACGAAATGGTTGCTATGATAAGTCCACTTTCAACACCAGCGTCGGCTTTCCGTGATATAAGCGAGCACTACTTTATAGTAATCGAACAACTAGCGTTATTTTCATCATTTGTATTCAAACTCTTATTTTAACTGAATCAATGACATTCGCTCATTTTTCGCCGAATACGACTGCGAACTCAGCGCTATAGCAAAACCGTACTGAGTTTTTTTATACGACTTTTTTTAATAATTCTTTCGAGTGATCCGATTCCTTGATGCTTTTAGTGATTGCGAATTGAATGCGAGACTCTTTCTTACGTCATCACACTCATCACAAACTTACGTGAAAATCCGATTCAATGTGTTTTGGTTTTAAACTTTTATCAATTTTAAAAATATATTTAGATATCACTCAAATTAGGATTCCATGTTATTCCCAATTACAATCAATGCTTGTACACACTTTCCTTATTCCTATACGTATATATTTTCATGCTTTCTTTGCCTTTCCCTTTCGCTAGCGTTCATCATAGTTGTTGTTTTTCACTATCGATTTTCCACGTATTCGGATGGACGCGTAGATAGTAAAAACATATTTTTCTTCTTTCTGGAAACTTTAGAAGCAATAGAAAGAACTGTTTCATACTCCCGACGCTAAACATTGCGATCGCCCCTAGCGGGAGAGGATGAAACATAGAATTAGCCGTATATCGGTACGAAACAAATGTGTCCAAAAATTATCTAATAAAATGTGACTATAAAACAAACAATAATCCTATGAACAAGGAATCATTTTTAATGACAAGACCAGTACCAGAACCGTACGCGACAATATCGTTGAAAAGATTGCTAATTAAGCTACTATAATCAACAGTTTTCCAATTTCGAAATGTTGCCCTTAGTTCCTCCAGAGAATCGTCCCATCTGAGAAGATAGAGAACTTAATAGTTAATTATTCAATAAACGATTTGCTGCCTTCTTTCCCAGCACGTGCGTGTCGTGTGGCAGGAAAAGTATTGATGCTATTTTTAATCTATGTGGGAATGTGTATCTCGTGTTCCATTATGCGCGGCGGCAGCAAAATGATCAATCTTTATATTTGTCACAACTTTTGACGATTCTGCGATTCAACTCGATATATACGATATTATTGACGCCAATCTTTTCTTATCGACGGAGTGAGAATTTTTCCACAATTTGGCGAATTATGCGCACTGCCTCTCTGGCTTAGATAATTGGTGTCATGAGTTGGTCACAAGCTTTTCGCCGATCGTAGCAGGATTTGCGGAATTTGTAAATTATTTCCAAACATGGCTAAACATGGGCCGGTCGAACAGTAAAGGGTAGGTAGTGACAGAGAGAATAATATTGAAATGAAAGAACACGTTTATTAATATTTTTAAAAAACATACCTCTAGTCTGTGCCCTATGTTGGAAAGATTGGTTTCAAAATGAGTGAATAAAACAGTACTACC
>NC_064874.1:50244402-50256902 GCF_943734745.1 Anopheles darlingi
AGGCTTCTGAATCAAGCCAAGTCCCAATCTAATCCACAACTAGTTTTCAGACAAGACAAAAGCACTCTCTGATAAGCCGCATGGTCCCCCCGTAAGCGATACTTCAAGGCACTCGTTTATTTTTAAATATTGGTCATTCCGCTCAGATCGGTTCGAAATCTCCGCTCCAACCTTCCGTTTGACATGCTACACCCATTTATTAGTGTGCCACATGACCGTATCTTTTCCGTTTAATACAAGCGTAGCAATGCTCTCGGATCGTATGCTGATAGCTGAGCTGCATGCGCAAACAAGTGTAACTGGAAAGCCCAGTGTTTGAGCCTCCGTGGCGACGACCAGCGACATTTCAAGTCACCCGGTTCAGACTGTCCACACGCGGCATACAGTGAAATCCTCTGTGTCGATAAGACTCTACACGCCATGCAGCATCCCCGGGGGTCATTTAGATTTTGGCAGTTTCATTCTTTTTTACGATTCAACTGTTGTCTACTTGATTCGGTAGTGATTGTTGAAATGCTTGCTTTCTGGTAGCTTTTTCATCTCTGAAACATTCGTTCGAGCAAAGCAACGAATGCCGGTTCAGTGTCCAAGCAACACACGGCGCGACTCTCTTCAGGTTTCTCTCCAGCATACTTTCACCTTTGGACGCGATGTAGCTACAATGAATTGCTGCAGCTGAGAAAGATTGGCTCGGGGAATCGTCTTTCAAGAGTGTTTCCCAGACAACGAATGCTTACGCTGTAGCTGACATGTATTATGCTTAGAGAATTCTATGCAAATTATTTGTTTGAATCGTCTAGCAACAGTAAGCGATGAGGTGCTCGCAATACTAAGCTACGAGGTACATCACAATACCATGACATGCTCCCACGATATTTAAAACAGCAATTAGCCTGCGTTTTCCAGAGTGTTCGGGGCACAACAGATAGATGTGCTTTGCATTTTTCAAATTATTTTCCCATTTCCTAAATATATGTTAAATAAATGATACTCTTTGGATGGACGATGGGTATCGTCGAAACTGTAGCAGCTGATCGTATTAGCCCGGTGTCGCGTTTCGTACCGAAATTCATGCAAATAAAAGTGAAAGTTCCTGCTTCCGTTAATTAGACGTAACCTCCGCTGTACACCGCGAAAGATGCCGCCAGACGCCAGACGGTAGCTAGACATCGTAGGAACGTAGGAAATGTGGGTCTCAAAGAAGAAAAATCACTTTCCATCAGATCCGATAATTGGTTTTCCCTGTTGAAAGCTGTTGCAACGAAAGATCAGTACAGCCAATGGTCTTGCAAGGGTGATACTGCGTGGCATATTCGGTACTGAAGCTCAGTTATCGTTATTGATTTTTCTTGTGATCAACAGATACGCACACTAACTTCAAACCACAGAATTGACTGAAAATTCCCTGAAGTCAGCTTTCTGCTTTAAAGTAACGCGACAGACGATGACGGCAAGGTCACCAAGCCGGAACAGGTTGGCGGTTACTTTTCGACCAGACTACTCAATTCATCGCTTCAGCCCTCTTTTCCATCACAATTCCAATGACCAATAGCAAAGCTTTCTTAGCTATAAAATCTACAATACCGTTTACTAAAAGAAATAGAGTAAGTGACATTAATAAGATGTACTGTGCAGAATAGCTGCAAAAGACATACGTGCTCAAATGATGGCCAACCGTATTTTTTTATTGCAAAAATATAACATAGTAAACATATTGTAAAACTACGTGTCATTATAAGTTACAATTTACAAGAGAGGGAGGGATAGAGTAGGAATAGGGTCACATCACGCACTTCGATGGTTGGCCTTGAAGCATGCGATACACTTCAACTGTGACCACCTTTCGCGTGGAGACAATTACGGTGGGGCACATCGTAGAAGCGGAGACGGCTCGTAATTTAAAAAAATGCATGAAAGCAACAGAAAAAAGCCCATTATGTAGAACTGCGAACTGTGAGAATGACTATTCTGTACAAGTATTGATAGGATTCCATGCTATTTAGTGAAACTTTAATCCTCCAGACCAGACAGGTTCGAAAAAAAGCGGATACTAGCGAATGGTCCAACAGTGGCGTTAACATTTAAGTATGTTCGAGCAATGGAGGATGTGGAGGGCATCGATTCCAGAGTGAGGATCACGTTGGTAAAGTTGGTAGGAAGGTTTTTTGCCATTATCAATTATGAAACCCATCGTGTGCGAAGGTTGAATAAGAAATAAACCGTCGTCGTTACATCACCAGGTGTGTGCAAAGCTTCGCAGTGTTCCGTTTATCTGCAACAGTCGCTTTCTCTTCGGGTTAAGCTTCGATCTGCACCGACTATCCCCTCTGCACGAGGTGGTTTTTATTGATCGGACATCTTCCATAAGCTAAAGAACCAAATTCAAGCAAACATATGCTGCAATACTGAATCGAAACCGTTTCCTGGTGTTGCACTTCTCGAGCAATTGTTCAAGAAACGGTGCCATTATGTGCTGCGAGCCGCGATGGCTTCTTCTGCGGTTCATCAGTAGATGGTTAATATTTGTGGTCTGCCACTCTAGAAGATTCAGCAGACCAGAAAGGCCTCAGTCGTCACACAAGGTGACCTGCTTGTTCAGAGAAACCAGTTCAAGCAAAAGCCTTGACTTCGAGCCCGGGTGTGAAGAGGTGGGCTTCTGTGGTTGATGTGCGTTATGCTTCTTGAAGCAGCATGATCTTTGCTGATTTGCCATTGAACGATCGTTAGATTATCGTAGTAAGCCAGCACTCCAAGGCCAGACCATTAAAGGGGGGGGGGGGGGGGGAGACATGAGGGTCTCTTAACGTCGATAAGAGCGCAATCGAAGTTGGAAGTAGTCCGATCATCATCGCTTTATCGCTCTGTCTTGGTAGAATGCAATGAATGCAACTTACTACGGCAACTGAATGCCGGAGAAAGAATCCCTTATCAACCCCTTCGGAGCATGACGCACTATCGTTCTCTTTGAACAAGTAGTACTGCGCATTACGCGCCTTTCGTGTTTCGAACAACGTTCGTTCTTACGTTCTACTATCGTCTGTGACTCATCGAGCTGTGACCGGCTGGTGTTTCCATCTTTTGCTTTATCTTCTTGTACTGCACGTTCTAGTCTCGGCAGACAAATGCGAATAATCGCTCTGGTTGGATAATTTCGTGTCGTGTTTCGGTAATCCATCTTGCTTTATCAACCGAGGCTAGACCAAAGACCGAGTATATTTTAAAATCAAGGGAAACTCCTAGACCTGGATGAGTTCTGGTTTATCTCTGTTCAAATAAGTGCCAGACAATGGATGTTTTTTTAGCCACCAGACCCTTTTCCGAGGCGATTTCCGGGGAGAAATCTTGATTTGCTGTCCACAAAAACCCCCGCAAAATCCACGGGAAATCCCGGACTCACCTTCGGCTTGTTCAACCATTTTCTCAGCGAATCCATCTTTCTGCCACACCACCACTTTACTCTTTCCGAGGCGGCCCTTTCGCCTTTTTTCTGTCGGGAATCACTTCACAAAATCGGCCTCGGACGGCACAAAAGAGATTTCGTCACGGCATCGACGACGACTTTTTCGTCTCGGGAAACAACAACAACACTAAAACGGCACGGCGCGTTTTGCTGCACTTTTGGCTTTTGGCGAGGGACACACTTCCGGAGTTGGGGTCGATCAGGATCATCCAATACCCCTTTTTTCGCAACTTTTCTCCGAGAAACGCGAGGACACAAATTTCAACTTCGACTCCAAGCAAATCAAAAGGCCCTGCTACACGGAGCGTAAACTCTACCGTAAACGACAAAATTAATGCCAAAACGTTTACGCTTGCCGTTTACACGATGTCAAACGATTATTGGTCCGTGGGGCGTGAAACCTAGCGTAAAAGCTTTTTGCAAACGGGAGGGCTCGCAATATGTTCTTTTTGTGGTTTTCATCGATAGTGAGTGATCATTGCTTGTGTGTTCAATCCTTTTCCTGAAAAATACGATTTTAATTTCCTCAACCCGGCCATGTAAACATATCGAAGCGTAAACGTTTTGGCATAAATTTACGCTTCATGTAGCACCACCTTTATAGAGGGGTTTATTTCGTTTTTATTTCGTTCGCTGAATCGTTTATTTCGTTCGTTGTATCGTTTATATCGATTTACGGCCGAATTTATCGTGTTATCCGGTTCTTCTTGCTCTTCTTGTTCTTTTTGTGATTAAACCAAAACACAGTAAAATTTTCCGCGATTTCCTCGTTTTTCTTGAGTTTTCGTGAGTTTTCGTGCGATTCAGAGTTCTTAGAGTTCCCCCCGCAACTCCCGCCGTCGTTCCCGTCGAAAAAGAAGCTCGGAAAACCGTAGAAAAAGCACAAAACCGGAGCGCGAAGAAAAACCAGAGTTTTTGGGTTTTCCATGAATTTTCCTTAAAAAAGGTATATATTTTATCACTTAAACTAAAATAAACCATATAAATTTCATGGAAAGAAATTAATTTTGATTTATAATATAAATTTCGCCAAAAAGACCGGGCTGAAACCCCGAAAACGGATTTTAAATCCTTTTTCTGCAACGCTTTTGCTTCGGCGTTTCCGGTAGTAAGATTATATTCAGATTCTGTAAGGACCTGTTCCATTTTTTACTGATAGATTTCTTCCTTCGCTCTCCCATTCTCTGTAAAAACGTTGTCTAGCACATTTAACTTTGTAAAGAGTTCTAACGTTCTTCCTGTTATCATTTTTGTGCGTTCGTTTATGGAAACGACTTTCACCAGCTCAAAATCCGTCGTTAAAATCCAACTATCATTGGGTTTGTCGGAAATAGTATAATTTTTCATGTAATGAGTAACCCTTCCCCCGTGATTTTGAAAATCAGGATATGGGGAAGGGGCTTCAAATGTCCTCGGAACTGGTAACTGCTATCTCCTTCAACACACCTCGTCCTTTCGTTCTTCTCTGTGCCTCCATGAAGTCCTGCTTCATCTCCCAAATGCAAAAGCAAGTGTCGCGAAAGCGGCAAAGCTGAATGGGCTATTATCAGCCATGCTGCGAAACTACCCAGCAATCTTTCTGCAATACCTATGTAATTCCTGTACACTTCGCTGCTCACAATTCCTATCGCTATGAATAATCTTAGGTAGTTATTCCAAGTGTTTAGTACTTCCAAGTTCCAAGTGTTTAGTACTTCCATTCCAAGTGTTTAGTATTCCAAGTGTTTTAGTACACAGATTTGAGTGTAATTGAAGATAAGTTTGGTTGTGGTTATAACGCCTGCTATTTCTGCTGTATCAATATCGTTAGGCAACTGGTATGCCAGCATTTTCATATTTGCCAAATATCTGGTCATCCCTTCTTTAAGGTACTGACTCATATAGGGGAAGATATTGCCGTGCACAACGTGCAGAACGTCGCCACACGCAATGTCCTCAACCAAGTTTAACCTTTGAAGATACCTTAAAGGTATGAATAGTTCCAGGATACTGTATGCAGTTGTAATATCGCTCGAGGGCGCCATAGAACTGGCATCTAGGACATAGTGCCCTTTAGCATGTATTGTCCCTGGAAATAGAAAGATACAATACATTTTATCGGTTAGATCGCTTTCAAGGTGGAGAGAATGGGGAGAAATACCTGTTATCATTGCTCCAGCTTCCAAGTCAACCGCGAAAAATTTTATTATCACCTGCACATGAATCCCGTGCAACATCACACCAGTTCGTTCGATCTCGTTCGCATCCATGGCAAAGTCTTCAATATAACCAACATGAGGCTTCTGATCGCCCAGCGTGCCAAAAAGGGACACGGTTTGTACCCCAACTTCCTCGAGGCCAATCATGACCATGCCTATTTTCAACCGGGACGCCATCAAAAGGGCAGCGCAGCTCGATGTGCGTCATCTCAACCAGTGCCGCATCCATCCTTTTCAATGCCTTCTCTGGTAATCAGAAAAGCAAACATGAAACGTAAAAAATTGGAGTAATTCACGCAAAGCCACGAGAAAATGCTAATACTTACCCAATCCAAAGTGCCAGTTCGACGGCGCACGAGCGACAGGAGTGGCAGAAATCCTGCTGGGCCCACCCGGAATTTCGTCGTACAGAAGCTTTATGGGTTCGTATTTGCAAGGTAGACGCCCTTCAATCCAGTTAAGGTCCATACCGCTGATCTATCAGAATGGAAAAACCAAATTAGTATAAGGCAATGAGTGAAGCGACCACTCATTCGGTCGCTTCAACACTAGATCAACACTTTTCATGCTGATTTGCGGCCAACTCACCTTGTTTAAAGCACTCTTTCTATCCTTGTTTCGAGCGAGTAAGTGTTTCAACTCTATCGAAAACCCGGCATTGATCAAATCACACCTGAACTAGTTAGCGATGCGATGCGGGCAGAACACCAGCGCCTGGAAAAAAATCGTGGTACGACATCTTAGAACTTTACACATTGCCACTGGCTCGAAATGTTTTATCACTAAATGAGCACAACCTAGGAAAATTTGATATTTTCCACCACATTGGCATCACAATGTTCCAAAAAAAAAATTTGCCAATAATGTAAACGCATTCCATTTCAGTTGCTTCAGCCGTTCTTGAATTGAGCACAACGGAATGGCAAGTTTATTTTATATATATCTAGATAAATTGGCTTCCGTTACTTTATCACTTTGGCCGCGCACCAATTCACAACTTACGAAACAATATATCTAGGAATTATCTATCATTATTGTACGCAAACTAAAATGATAACGGTTGAATCGGTGCACCTTCATTAATCACAACCAAGCACAAGCACAAGATCACAAGCGCTCGATCGCTATTCGATCGATACCAGCTTCCATCATTTTTTTTGCGTCATCGTCATACGCATTATCAAAAATTATTATTAAGCACCTCTTTGAAAAAATACGAAACATTTTTAATACCTACGAAATATGTGTGTCCATTCTCTATTATCGAACTCTTTATAATGGGAATTTCTCGTTTGTTCGATTTTCGATAATCTGCTCAAGTACGTTGCACTCAGTAGAGATTTTGCAAAGAAAGAATCTACTACTACGATACCATAGTTTATGGCACACTCAAAAATTCTCTACATCTCACTTACTCGTGTGTCGTCAAAGAAAAGTACTCTTTCCCTTTCATTCCCACTATCTTTTCCCAAACTAAAAATGATCACCATAATTGTTACCCGCACTAATACTTGTATCTAGTACTGATCTAGATCTAGTTCATTAATGAAACGATTTAAAAAATTCAAATCTTTTTATAACTTTATTTAGCCTGTCTTTTCATAGCGTGCAAAGCCTGTTGTATTTTAGTTTCCGCCGCAGGACGTGTTATACCAGGGAAATATTTTAGCATAATTTCATGTATCAGCTCTGGAGCAATTATTCTTTTTAGCTGAAACCAAGAATCTTCTTCCAACTGATCCTTGACTTGTTTCCTAAAGTCTGCTGCTGAAATGTTATCCTCGAATTGCTCCAATTATTCTTTTGTTCCAATTGGGATTCCCAATCCTGCTCCTATGTTGGTGGGGGGCGACGAAATCATCCAACGATTGGGGATCTTCCGGCTGTGTTGGATCCTCTTTATCCAGATTGCACGACGAAAGCGTCTCTGGCGGTACTGGAGAAGCGATCGAGGTATCAAGTTCTTCCTTTGGATTTAGATAAATCCGAGTTTTGCGATCTTGTTTCGCATAGTTTACAGCTTTGGTGGCTATTACCTCATTATACAATACAATCGCTTTTAGGGAAAGAATTATCTCGCGCATTTCAGAACACGAGCTGCATTCAGTGGCCTTGTATTTCTGTGAAAGGAGAGCAAAACCGTTAAAACCTATCTGCAGTATGAAAAAAAGTTTATCCACCCCTGCAAGAAGTTTACATTTTGGCTATTTTCTCCGAACATCTGAGTCAAAAAAATTTAAAATCGCATATCAACAGATTAGTTTTTCATTCTTCTGCATTTTACTTTTTGAAAAATAATCCACTAGAAAAAAAGATATTACAAAAATAGTCGAGTAAGGTACGAAAAACACGCAAAAAAAGTTTATCCACCCCATACAAAACTATGTATGGAATTGTATAGTATCGTATGGTTTTCTCTTCAAAATAATCAAAAACATTTTTGTTTCTCCATTTCAAGGACGCAGTTTAGTGCCTTAATCTCATGCGCATCTTTTAAGACCCTATTGATGGTTCAATCGCCTAAAATAATGGAGTTATGCACCAAGTTACTAGACAACTGATTCATTTAAAAATGGCCCTTGAGCATCTCTAAGAAATGAACAACTATTAGTTTGTTAGGTACTTCTTAGGCGCATAACTCTATTATTTTAGGCGATAGAACTATCGATAGGGTATTAAAAGATGGGCATGAGATTAAAAAGCTAAACTGCATCATTGAAACGGAGAGAAAAAATATTATTTGACTATTTTGAAGAGAAAACCATATTTTTTTGGTATGGGGTGGTGAAAATTTTTTTTGTCGTACCATTCTCTACTATTTTTGTGATATCTTTTTTTTCTAGTGGATCTTTTGAAATAAAGTAAAAAGTAAAATAATGAAGAATAAAAAACGAAACTATTGATATACGAATTTTTAATTTTCGGTTGTTGTTAGTTAGTTGTTTGGAGAAAACAGCCAAAACGTTAAACTCATGCAGGGGTGGATAAACTTTTTTTTCATACTGTATATCTATTTCAATGAAATAGAAACTCATTATACTAAATCTCGATCGAGTCATTTACCTTTTCATCTATTTTCTTCAACGGGTACGTTGAGAATTTTGTAGCAATTTGTTAGATTTGTGTAGCGAGTGTTCGATAGTGACGATTCGATAACTTTCGGCTTCGAAGTTTCGGTGCAACTAAAAGATCGCGCGGTGTGGGCGTATGTGTGAAAATGTGCGCAATGTTATATGCAATCTGCTACGTGTAAAGCGACCCAACCATCTTGTATGCGAATTCTCTTCTCCACAAAATCGCGAAAAAATTGAGAAGTTTTTTTGTTTTTTTGAACAATTGTGGTGAATTTCGTGGTTTTTGTGATAAGATAAAGGTGATAAGCGCTAGTTAGTGTCTTTTGCAAGTCCCGTCGTACTTCTTGTTGGAAAATTAAACCTTCCCGATCACGCAAATTGTGCAAAAACTCATTTCCAAAGTTAGTGCAATATTAAGTAAAATAGTAAATCCCCAAACCTTCTTCAGCTCGGAAAGATGAAAATTTGCAAGTGTCTGCTATCTTTCGTGCTCCTGCTGGTTTTTATTCTGTTCAGCTTCGCCGCCCGCGTTCTATTCGTTTAAGGACACGGCTGGGTGTCCTTCCGGATGTCCGGATCATCTTCCGGCGCATCTTCACCGGTCATCGAATCTTCCACCTTCTTCCACCGCGGCCTTATCGCTAATCGGACGTTGCCACCGTTCCGGGTCGATTCCAGGTCACGAATCCAGGCAATTTCCCCGACGAAATTTGGCGGTAACTCCAGGTTCTAGGATACTAGCTGTTTTTGCACCCTGTTTAAGGTTAATTAGAGCACCCGTGTGTCCTTATTTCGTCTCATTGTTCACTTTAAGCCACTCTACATTGTGATTACAGGAACGTTCTTTGTACGGCGCTATCTCCGTATGCACGATGTCGACCGTATCTAAGCTGGAAATCCGGGGAATCCGGAGTTTTGGAGTGGACAGTGCGGACGTTCAGGTAAGGATACGATTTTCCGGCCGCCGGACAAAGAATTTACCGAGTTTTCTCTATTTGCAGAAAATTACTTTTACCACCCCACTTACGCTGATCGTGGGACAGAACGGATGCGGCAAAACGACGGTCATAGAATGCTTGAAGTACGGCTTGACCGGGGAGCTGCCGCCCGGCACAAACCGAGGAATCGGGTTTGTGCACGACCCCAAGATTTTCAACACCGTCGAGAGTTTGGGGCAGGTGAAGCTGATGGTGAAGGATTTTATGGGCAACAGCGTCACGGCCATCCGGTCTATGAAAACCACACAGAAAGGCAAGCTGCCCAAATTCGAAACGCTCGATTCGACGGTCGTGCTGGAAGACGCCAAAACTAAGGAAAAGAACCGGATGACGCGCAGCCGGGCAGCGGATATTAACAACGAAATGTGCGACGCGATGGGCGTTTCGAAGGCCATCCTTAATAACGTGATCTTTTGCCACCAAGAAGACTCCTGCTGGCCGCTGGAAGAACCGAAGGTGTTGAAGAATCGGTTCGATGCCATCTTCGGTACCACCGAGTACAATCGATTGATCGACAAGCTGATGAAAAGCTCGAAGGAGCTCAACGACCAGCAGAAGGAGAAACTGGGCGATTTGAAGCTGCTCAAGGAGCTGAAAGTACAGACCGAACTGAAGCGAGTTCAGCTGGAAGACGCTACACGCAAGCATGATGCACTGCAGCAGAAGATTGGTGATCTAGCGAGCGATATTGGGCCGATTGTAGAGAAATTGGAGAACCTTGCCCGCATCGAACGAGAGTACAGCTCGTTGGTTGGCAAACGCATTGATCTTAAATCCAAGTAAGTAAGGAAACGGTCAGCCGGCTCCCATCATCCCATTTCACGGCATGCCAACTATCGTTTCCATTTTCTAGGATCCAGAGCAAGAACGACGAGCAGCAAAAACTGAAATCAAAGATAAAACATCTATTTTCGGGATCCTTCGTGGAGCTGGAGGGTGAAATCAGAATGTTTCAACAGAAAACGACTACCAAGCAGGACGAGCTCGAGGTGGAAAAATCGGAACTAGAATCGACCAAAGCTAAGGAGCGTTCCATTCAAAGCAATCTGCAGAGACTAGATGGACAGAAAATGACCCTGACCGCGAAACGGAACCACGAACATGATCTCAAGGTCGACCGTGGCAAGAAGATGGAAGAGCTGGGGAAAAGGCTGAACCTCTCGTTGCCCTCGGAATGCACCAATCCATCGATTGACGGAAATCTAGTGGAATCGATTCTGGATTCTATCCGAGATGCAACAAAAAAGGAGGAAAAGAATGTCCAAGCTATGGCGGTTCGGTTTGACGAGGACGACGTGAGGAAGCAAAAAGAGGTCGATAAGCTGCGAGTGTTGAAAGCTACTCTTGAGAGCGACTGCAGTTCCAAAAAGCAGCAAATTCAGCAGATGGACCGCGAAAAAATGAACACCGAGAAGGAGGTAGCCACAATCGAACACTCGGCAGAAACACTGGAGAAGCTGAACGAAGAAATAGCAATGCTGGAACAGGAATACGAACATCACGCCAGTACCACGAACCTTCCGGCACTGAGAGCGGAACTTGCAGCAAAGAAGCGGGTAATTAAAGAGCTGCAAGAACAATCAGACAATCTCGAAGAACGTATTCACGAGATGGACAAATTTGCGATGAAGGAAAAAGAATTAACTATGAAGGAACAACAGTATAATAGTCGCGAGTCGGAAGTGCGTAGATTGAAGAGCAAACATGCAGATAGTCTTCGTCGTCTATTTCCCGAACGGACGATCGATTCAAATTACAAGCGAAACTTACAGGATCTGTACGACTCGCTGCAGCGGGAGATTAATGGGGTCAACGAGAAGCTACGCCGTTCGGAGGGTGTAATAACAGAGATGGAAACCTTGAGAAAAACTCAAAAACAACAGCTGGATCGCTTGACACGGGAGAAGGCAGATGCCGAAGAGAAAATGTACTCTGCATGCCGTGGTATGCCATACGATGAGGTAGTGGCAAGGCTTAAAGAGAAGATCGATAAAAACACGCTGGAGCATGGTGAAGCCAGATCGGCTGTAGTTTTGTTTCAGAAGTACATTTCCAACATCAATTCCGCTCACTGTTGTCCCGTATGCGACAAAGAGATGACCTCCGACGATGCTCTGGATGTAAGTGGCAAGCTTTCCGATGAAATTCGGCGTTTGCCACAGAAAATTGAAACGCTCGAAAAGGGTTTAAAGAGCGATCGGTTGGAATACGATAAACTGCTGGCATTGAAATCAGTGGCTGAGATGCTTGACAAACAGAAGCAGGAATTGCCCAAAGTAAAGCAACAGCTGCAAGAAACCGAGCGTCGTCTTGCGCAAGCTTCAGAAGAAGTTGAAGAGCTCCAGATAGCACTATCGGAACCGACATCAAATGTTCAACTCATCAACACTATCGTTGGAGATATGAGTATTCTCGATGAAAATAATCGTGAGCTGGAGCGCATGAAACGTGGAGTGGAGCAATTGAAGGAAGAACTTAATGCGAAGATTCCGCCAGGCGTCAGTTCGGAGGCACTGAAGGTCCAACGCGAATCACTTCGAGAACAACTGAAGCTAGAACGTCGGCTTAGTGATGAGTTGCAAGGTAACCTCGATAGCAAGGCAGATAAATTAAACAACTTGCAGTCTCGCAACAACGAAATGAAGGCGAAAAAGTTAAAGTTGCAAGAATCCGTCCAATCCTTGGGACAGAAACGAGAAAAGGTTCTCGAATTGACCGATAAAATTTGTTCCCTAGAGACTGATCTTGCCGAAACACAGTGTCGCCTCGA
>NC_064874.1:50261902-50264402 GCF_943734745.1 Anopheles darlingi
CATTTACAAGAATTCAAATGCCTCTTTGATGGTCGATCTTTTAGGCCACATAACTAACTCAAAACAGATGTTACTATCGTGAAGTATTTACACTAAACCTTACCGAAGCATGAAATGCGTATAATACAATGCAGGTGGCCTGCACTATAACAAGTGGTAACGAAGCGAAGGGTAAACCGTTGAACATTGACTCATGAGAAAATAATTCAATTAGCTCGTCGACGCACCGACTGCAGGCGCGATGCCGTGGGATCGATGCAACCGGCAGACCGACGTGCGACTGGTCCCTGGAGGGTAATCGTTTTCAGGGAGAAAACTACGCTTTTCACTTTGCGCGGCACGGGAATTCGAGATCATACAGCTCAATTTGGTTCGCTAGACCTGTTCGTAGGCCAAACCAAGCAGCCTGCCACGTGACAGAACCATACGTACAGGGACAGCACGGGCACCAGCCGTCCTTCGGTACCAAGCCCATCCTTTGCATCCTTGTTAATCGGTGCAAAATGCCGAGAACTTTATGTACTTGCAACCCTCCTAGTCGGCCTCACAATTTCGCTCTCGGATTTGATAGCGCTTACACTTGCCTTCTATGCGTGACCGTGAGAAGGGGTGAGCGCGGTCCCTTCTGCGTTGTGGCTGCCGTCAAGTAATTCTCGAGCGATTAACGATCCGAACGGAGAGGCGTTTTGGTGTTAGGGGAAGTATCATTTTCGCGTGTGATTTTCCACTTGCCAGAGGTAGCATACCCAAGAGAAGGGCTATGATAGAAACATTTATAATGATATTATGACACACAGAATGTCTGTACGGGTCGCTTTAACATTTCGCAGAAGTTTGTCGAGCTTATTAAATTTATGAATACAAGCCGCGATCTGGGAACAGGGATAACAGGAATAACACTCCGGATGAGCTAGCAGCTAGCGGATTTTGGGCTTCCTGGCTGCTTCCTGGCAACCACGGCGGAATCGTAGAACCGGCTGGAATTCAGAAGCCATTCCCCCGGGGGTGCTATAGCACGGCAATGCCTCCGGGAATACTGCAGACTGATTGGCGCAGTATAGTTTGACGGAATAGATGCTTCGTTCGCAATGCAATCGGTGACCAAACGGAACAGACTCGTAACAACCACCACTTGCTCGCTCGATTGGACAATTGTTGCGGATTTTACGGTATCCCACGAATATCCCACTCTGCGCCAGGAGCTATAGCACGAGAGCCTTTGGCATGTGGGGTAGCAAGTGGTGAGTGGTTCAAATTGACTTTTCAAGTACCGAGCTCCGTCCGTTTAAAATGCGCCACTAAATATTTAATACCCTTCACGTCAACAAAAACCGGTCCGGGACCACCGATTGATAACGGACGGCTTCCCGAGAGGATGGCGGGTGGTTCCTTTGGCTGGCACGGTGTACGGTTTGTTGTTTGATTTTTTTTTTGCTGCCATCGTTGGCGCTTCCGTTTCCATAAGTTGCCCTTTTCGACAGTCGACAGAGGGTTTGTGAAAAATTAATTGAGTTAAAATAGAGTGTGAAAATCGGGTTCGCCTACGACTGCGAGGTCGCTCGGTTCGTTTGCTTAACTCAGTTCGTTCAGTGAGTGATGTAGAGCACCACTCAGTTCGCAGCAATTCCTCCAAAACCTTCCTTTTGTAAAGTTATTTGTTCTCGGGGTACCATCCGATTCGAAAGCCATAAATTTAATGGTTTTCATCGTGTTAAACTGAGGCAGTCATCTATCAGCTGATGAACCGTTGCGCTGGGAGCGCCTACCAGGTGTGAAGGGCATCACCAAAAATAAAAGTACACTCCTGCTGCACTAAACTGACCGTCTCATCCTTTATTTTAGCCCTCCCGTTTTACCTAACCCTCGTGTCGACTTTATGGTACCGTTTTCGATACAAATTGAATTGTACCGTTTCCATTTGTTAGGTATTTCAGATTTGTTGTCGGTCCGTCGAGAGTGTGTGCGATTTCTAACCAAACCCTGCTCCTCGTACACACCACAGGGGTCATTGCGTAATGGTCAGCCGGAAGGATCGCTGACCGCATAAAAAATGCATGGACGAGGAAGTGATTTTTCGTTACCAAATGGCAGCGAATTACTTTGCCCTGTGCTATTTTTTTATTGTATTTTATATCGTTCTATTAACGTTTGTTGCTTCAAGTGTAGCCTCGAGAATGATACATTAAGAAGGGTGAGACCGTAGCACTTTGGTGCAGCATGTTGCTGATGAATAAGATTTCCATTTGCTTGGTACAATTCGATATTGAACAAGGATCAATCTCGATCTCTATCTCCTTACCAATCCTCGCGTGGTCACCAACACTTTAGATGGAAAATGTTAAGTTCGCAAGCTGGTACATTGCAATTCGACAAGCATTTCAGACTGATGTTGTATGAACGATTAAGTAAAGATGAGTTATTGAGATGAATATATTGGCCGAAAACCTCCATTACCCGTCGATATGCTGCCACAATTATCCTCTGGGAAAAAAGTACTTTT
>NC_064874.1:50269402-50304402 GCF_943734745.1 Anopheles darlingi
CCGATCGGTTCCATGCAAAAGGAGTGTCTTAATCGTTCAACCGAAGAGCTATCAAGGAATACTGGAAACGGAAAGCCATACAGTAAAGTGGGTAATAAAGTTGTTACCGACCGACCAACCGAACGACGCGTTCTTGTTGAGCACTTTCCATAGCCGTATTTCGCATCATGTCTTGCAGTGGAGACAAAGCGACCACAACCAACCAATCAACTGTAATGTTCCGTGCCTTTTGAAAGTAATTAGATGGTTCGCTTATTACCTACTACTGATTGGAAAGTCTTTAGGAAGTGATTTTAAATAATAATCCGTATTTCTTTACACCCACACGAAACCACACGGAAACTGCAAAGTTCACCTGCCACCAGTATTTAACAAAACGTTGATACTGAATGTTTGTAATATGGAAAATGATAAACTGCAGGCAAATAAATATGGTACGTGTATTCGACAAACAATTACACGGTTAAAATGAGGCTAAATGATTTCAGTAAGTATTTTAAAAGAAACGATCATATTCCATAGACGTACAGAATTTAATGGTCATGGTTGACAAAGTGGACAGAGTGGAGACGGTAATGTGTTTACTAAGGTAGATAATTTACATGATATAATATCATATACTATTTGTAAGATATTTATGTAATATATTTATAAATAATAAAAAAATAATAATGGAGGCAATACTAGATAGGCAATAGTAGATCCAAGTGTCAAAATCAAAGCTTTTTCTCTGGCAAAAGAAAGCTTCAAGGGATCATTTGCATGTTCATATGTTAAAGTATTCAACTCAAATCATATACTTCGATTAAAATTGAACGTAATGCAATGGTTGAAAATCACAATTACTGTGAGAGTCTTTCAAAGCGTGATTGTTCTACGTTTTATTTATAGAAGGATTTCAATATGAATTATGGCACAGACATTTATAAAAAAAAGGTGTGGAATACAGAAATAGCGTCGGCACGGAAGTTCTGATTGAACAGTAAACTCGGTAAAGCTGTACATTTGTAATGTAACCTGCATAGCGATAAAAGGCTATATATTGGACGAAGTGTTTAACAACTAAAATACCGATAAACTTTTTTCTCGTCTTCTGTTTCTCTTTCAATCGATTGCTACAATAACATTCAAAAGATCTAATTGACAATGTACGAGAATGCTCAGTGTAAGGATTGATTCTTGTAGCTGCGAGTGACATTGGTTCTAATGAACATCCTTCACTTATTCACGAAACATCTCCAACTTCCCAAAAGCATGCAGACAAAACAATTGTCTCGATTTTGGATAGAACAACAACGGATGAGTATGCATAATTGATATAGTTGGAGCCCAAATTGAGCTCTACACCACTGTCAGCATTAACGAACCAATCGATCCCCGTATGGACCGGGTTATTGCTTCTCGCGTAGATTGCTCTCAGAGTACGCTTAATGGTGTCTGCATATGGCCCCTGCAGGCTTCATCAATATTGCAAATGTGTAAAATTAATTTCTACAGATTTGGCGTTTTGGCCTCGCTGCCACTGCCGCTGACGACGGGAATTTCAACGCCCCGGACTGTACTACTACTGCGCGATTGGCGACTATCATCACGAGGCTAACGAGGCCGAAACACAATCACCACACAAGAGCCAAAAACTAACCATTGCGTCCTCCCTTCGATGTGCATACAAGGCAGTTGCTGCAAAATTGCCACCGGTCCGTAATCAAATTTAAATGCGGATTTAGATGGAGCTAATTTGAGACGGAGGACTACGATTGCAATGTGTGTGCACCGGCGTCGTGTCATTGGCGATGGCGGCCCCGGAAAGCCTTCATTTGGCAATGATGTGTTTGCGTGGCTTCATAAATCATGCATGCGTGGCTGTCAGCGAATGAATGGCTGATTGCGTTTCGTTTGTCATACTGCCCCAACCAGGCGGACCAAAAACAACATTGAGACCCCCAAACTGACGCAATGTCGGATGTGTTGTCACGGGGCACAACTGCATAGAACGCGCGTGCCCCCGATATGATACAGGGGATAACGAAGCATAACTCGGTGAGTTTATTCAATTAAAATTCAAACAGTGCTCAGAATGTTTATACTCTGTTCCCAAAACGGTCCTTGATGCTCGTGCAGCTAAACTAAAGGGCGTTTGGGTAGTTTTTGTTGTGAAAATGAAGCATTGGAGCTCAAGTTGAACTGAAACCATCTGGCCAATGCATGATAGTGTCATAAGTGGTGCTTTTGGTGGTCCATCGAGGTTAGATGAAATGTGTTACCCTTTGCTTATAATGATAGGTTTTTGCGTAGAAAAGGATTATTAAATTAGCACCATTTGCCAGATGCCTTATAGCGTGGTCCTTTGACTATGCTTTGCACATGACACGATCTTTGTTGTTGTTTCATAATGAAAAGAGTTCCTTCTATGCTCGGCACGGGTCTTTATACTCTCGAGCAACTCCTTTTCTAGCATTATCTTTTAGCATTTCACAAATAATCAAATCAAACTATGAAATGAACGTATTTTACCGTTTTACACAACTGCACAATATAGCCTAGGCAATTAATCAGAACAACCCAACACGTTGAAGGTAATAAATCAAACTTGAAATAAGTAATTTATAGCCAGGAAACCTTCCTACCTTCGAAAGGTAGCATGGGATAAGAATTAAGTCGGGTAGCACATTAATATTGACGGCGACGAACGGAACACTGTTTTAGTTGCCTCATAGATCCTCTCACGAGAAACAAGCGCAGCAATTTTAAATAACCCATCCTTCCCTTGGGGATATCTTAAGAAAAGAGAATGGAAGCTCAAAAGTATGTCCTTATGAAACGATACGAGAGAAAGAAGATTGGCTGGCCACAGAAATGCGTTTCGTGACGGCGCGGGATTGTATGTGTGTGGGCCACTTAGCAAAAGGTTGTTGAAATTTAATGTAATTACTCTGCTATTTAGATAATGAATTCCCGGCCTCATTTCTGTTACATGCTATCAATCCCCGGTAGAATGTTGGAAGACCGTGCTACAAGAACAGAGCAGCAGGATCCAAGATGGACGAGACCCTATTCTCGACCGGCTACTTTCAACAGCGTCGGAATATTAATTGATTTTTAAATACCTCCTTAGAAACCGCAAGCGCGCATACTCGCGGTAAATGGACGATTTTTCCAAGATGGATGGTTCGATTCGGGGGCCGCCGACGCCCATTGGCCAACGCTAAGGAAACGGTGGGGAAAATCGGAAGGATTTAGGGTGATGAATTAATGGTCCCTTGCCCAAGGCGCCCGTCATAAACGCCGCTCCTTTATGGAGCCGTTTTATCAAACACTTACTAAGCCGTAAGGACTCTGGTCCGAAAAGATAGAGCGACGCCCGCGAACGCAAACGAGTGGTTTTGCTGCGTTGCGTCGACGTCGACCGTCGGCCTGTTCCGCGTTTCCTTTAGGACGAGAATGGTGTCCAAAGGTAAAAGCTAACTTTTTCACCATTTTTCCTTCCTTCAGATGGCTTCCGACGTGGTAATGAAAGCATGAATAATTCATAGTTCGTAATTAGAATTGTTAATCTAGTAATTGTCCGTGCCTCACCTAATTGTTTCGTATAAATTACGTTACGGCGCAGCAGCGAAACGAGAAGCACCGCGGCGTCGACCTAGGCGCGACCTCATTTATATTCGTTGCTCGGCGAATTACTTGCACGGAGAATTGGCAAACCTAGCAGAAAGTCATGCTTCCATTTGCTATCCTTTCCCGACAAAACGCGCTGTTGTACTTGGTGTTTGCCCCCTGATTCGACGAACAAAACTGGCGGTAGGACTCTGGACCTGGACCATCGCTTTTTTTTTATCCTCTGAGCGATCAGTAAAGCGCAATCAGGAGTCTCATGGCAGGAGCATATTGGTCGGCATCCGATTATGGTAGAATTATGCTATTTTTAATTGAATTTCAATTAACAAACAAGCGCGAACACATTCGTGCAGCCAACTCTACGACACTTCGGCGTATAGACCAATGTGTTCCCGACATTCGGCAAAAGATCTGAGTACTCGGATGCTGGATGCTTTAGCCCATATTCAAACCCGAACATTTCTAATTGACAAGACACAAGGCTCTGATTGGATCAGCTCTAAGGCAGACTAGTGGTTATGATGCTCTATTGCACACAGAGCAGACCATGAGGATGGCAAGAGTCACAGTATCATCCACCACGAGACACATGGTCGCTAATGGAATTTGATTGCAATTGTCGTATGTTAGTGTTGTTTTCTGTCACCGATGCCAAAAGAAACCCTCAACGTGCTACAGGATGATTGCATTTGCTTCCATCCTCTGTGGATTGCTCCATGGCATGGGATTTTCGTATGTCACTTCCGGTGGCCCTAGGGGCCAGCGTAGTTCAACAAGTGAAGGATCAGCAAAAAATCTCGAAAACTGCGCGAATTGAAGGTAAGCTTTTGAACAAACAAAACGGATGGAAACTTTATGTTAAACTTACAACAGAACAATTTTACACATTAAACTTAATGTTGTTCGCAGTGAGATTGGTCAACAGAAAACGTGAAATGATACACCAACACAGAAGGAGATGTATGATAGTGCACACAATATTACCATTCGGTTCCTGGTTCGGACGGAATTGCTTTTCAAAGAGAGGGTTTTTTTTCGTTCGAATTTGAAAATCAATTATCCTCCCGGACAGAGGAGTGTCATATGCATAAAAGGTTTAATTCATCATGGAGCTGCAGCGACTCGCTACATGGAAAGCAACGGTGAAACGGAAAAAAAACAAACGAAATAAAAACAATAGTGACACACCTACCTCCATTTTGTACGTCGGTTCTGGAACCAGGTTTTAACCTGCGCGTCGGTCATTTTCAAACCCCGCGCTAGGGCCGCTCGTTCCGCCGACGCTAGGTACTTCTGTTTGTGGAAGCGTTTCTCCAACTCCGCCACCTGGATCCGGGTGAACGAGGTGCGTGGCTTTTTCCGTTTCGGTGGTGTTCGATTCTGGTATGGGTGGCCAATACGCCGTGCGATAGGAAACGCTAGAGCAGGGAAGCATATGGAAACAGAGCGTCGAAGAAATTATTGAAACATTCAATACCGAAAGTCACTATCTTTACTTTATGTTAATACCATTAAACGAAGTTTATAATAGAGTCTTGGAACTTTAACAATTTACTTTATTATCCTTATTACAGCTGATCAGCCGTGGTAATACTGGTTAGGATCCAAAGGTGAGTAATATTGATGATCGTCAGCCACGCCAGCAACTTCGAATAATAACGAGCAATTATCCTTCCCGGCTGGATGCTGCATACATTTGTTCGTGAAAAAGATCTCTACCACGGAGCCGACAAATGACAATGCAATCGCTCACGACGTGTGTCATGTCCATCATAATGATTTCGCGGAAGGCTGCCGTTCAGCAAACCCACAGGCGACCGAGCAGACGAGTGCAACGGAACGGAGTAAACGTGACACGAAAGGAGAGACGACAGGCGACGATCAAAACGTGTAATTCCGTGTTTCATTTCAACAAAAAACAACAGCTCATGCTAAATGTTATTGCCGTCATCCGTTAAGCGTTACACTGATATCTACACAAACACAAACACGCGTATATATTATTCCAGAAGCAGAAGCCCCCCCGGTGAGGCCCGGCCATGTTTTGCGACAAAGGGTGGCCACCATCTTTACGGCGTCTGCTGGAGTCTAAGTGCAACTGTAATCGGTCGGTTGCGACGGCATTCCCGAATCTCGTTGTGGATTGCATGTTTTATCATCGTTTAAATGTATGAATTTAAAATAAATGAACCCAATTATACACCTCCGGGCAGACGGCGTTGTCTGTCCTCCCCCCAGGCTGGTTTCAACCCCGGATGATCGGGAGATGGTGGAAAAAAAGCATTTGAACATTTTGGGATATCTGATGCACCGCATCAGCGCCATTACAGGTCGGTTGTTGGTTCCGGAGTGGAGAGATCGTGTTGGTTCCCGGACACTGAAGGCTAGCATCGCCGTACAATTCACATTGATCACACATCATGGCTACCGGTTTCAATAATATTATGAAAATAATTTGTTATTCCCACGATATGGATACGATATCACCTCAAGCCTACTTTGTATCTCGCGCGTATTTGGCAAACACGAGAGAGGCGCTCGGTTAGACGAACACACTGAACACTGAACACTTCATAAACACTTTACGTGCTAAAAGCATCGTTTCTTTTCAATATACTCACACCTTTTAACGGTGGGGCAACCGCACCGTTAGGCCAGACTCCAGAGGGGCGCCTGGGGTGTTGAGGAAGACATAAAGAAGCGAAACAAGCAATATCGGTTGCGCGAAGGATCAGAAATCAATTCACTTACTCGTAGACAATTCCCCCGATGGCGACGGTAAACACTTATCCGCCTCCCCTTTTCCCTTCCCCCCCTCCCTCTACAGTCTCTGCATTGACTCCCTCGGTACGTTACTGGCTCAGGCGGACTCCAACGCCAAAGCAGTGTCTGGGAGTCTCCGGGACGGGCCCCGCGGGAGTTGGACCAGATCAGTGAGTGAACTGTAAATTTCTGGTTTTTATCGGTGGAATAAAATATATTATTTATAGTTATAGGATGATAACGCCTTGAACCGCCTTGGGGTTGGTGGCTGCTGGGTGGCTGCTGAGCGGCCACGACTCACGAGCCGCGCGCGATTCTCGTAAATGGTCGTGGTCTAGCCAAATGGTCCTAATCTGGATTCGCGGCCACCGGGAACTGGTACGTGTCGGGGTGGAGGAGAGCGTAAGCGCGGTAAAAGCTCATGTACAACTCAATTACAAGCGGATCGAACATACATACACACACGCACGGTTGTCACGGTGCAGTCGGGGCATGTAAATGCACAACCATTGCGGCCTTACGGGGACTGGAAATGGCGATAGCGACACCGAGACGCAGTTTACGTGGCCGCAAGCAAAGGAAGTTCCATTGCTGGCCCGCGTCGTCAAGTGATGTTAGATGGCAAAAGAGAGTGCGCCAGAATATTGGACTCTTGGACTTGGAGTGTACGAAGAGCGGAGTGTCAGCGAAGTGGCTGAGTATTTAATTCCAATTAATTGCCGCTCGGGTAAAGGCGCGTAAAGTAGAACGTACAGCTAGCGTGGGTGCTATTTGTGGCCAAAAAAGGGAGCAAAATGGAGCAATATCGTTAGGGAACGGGTATTATGGTTGGGAGTGTTGCCAATCCCTAGCCCGGGGCCTGAAACCGGAATGGATCGGATTAAAGAAAAAGGGAAACCAACCTCGTCGGCAGTTCTCCAGCTGCTGCTGTTGAACCGCTTCGGCAGGATAATAATCTTTTTCCATAATCGAGCAAACAATCATGGTCGTTCGAAAGCCCGGTGGTTCGGCGCAGGAGAGGGAAAACGGTGAAAGATGAACCAATTGATCCCGCCTGCCGCGTGCCTGGACCCGGGGTTGCCGGGGTTACCGGGGTTATTGATTGTTATTAGAATCGATTCCGACATTCGGTGGTCGAGAGCAATGATTTTGAAGATGGAGGGCGATTCACCGAACAGGAAAGGTTTGTGTATATTTGCTTCTTAATCTTTCAAAATCGCATTTCTATACCACGCTATGGAGGACTATCGATCATAAAAATGGACGAACCGAAACCAAGTGTTCAAACTCTCTCCTAACTTGCGGTACACATGTATTTTTTATATCATAAAGTTGTAGAAGTTGTCTTGATGCCTTGTAGGCATCCGGAATTATTTATCAACAATCGTTTTTCGACCAAAAATACCCCGGATAGAAAATGTAACCCACCTTGGAATGCTAAATGGTGGATATCTCTGAATAAACGAATTCCTGGTCAACAGAGAACTACGGCCAAAGGCAACGGTTTGTTACCGAAGAAGGCACTACAAACGGAAACAAATGTCTCGACAGCCATCGATTGTCCACATCCGCATTGACCGCGTAAGGTGTGCGTGCCGCCAACATCCAACATCCGAGTCACACACGAACTCGACCGAATTCCTGAGATCCACACACATTCCGGACTCCTTAATCACGGGAAGGTCGGCAGCGAAGGACCGGGTCGCTTCTCGGTCACGCAGAAGCTTCTCTCTCGCAGGTAGACCCCGTGCCCGGATGAGACATCTTCCGGTCCTAGCGTGGCTAGATTATTAAAACCCGACCCAGGAAAAAAGGAAAGGAACTGAAACTGAACAGGAATTATATAGTTCCTCGATCCTCGAAAAGAGCTTCTTTGTTGTTTGCTATCGTTGGCGTTGTTGTAGTAGCATTCTTCAGGGACGTTCTGGCGCTCGCGGATCGTTTGGCGTGTGCGCAAGATTTGGGTAAAATTATATGCTGGACATCCCAATCGCTCGATCCCAATGGTATACCAGCTGGGGCGAGGAGGTCGGATGTGCTCTGAGGGCGAAGGTGGACACAGATGTCTTGCAAAAACGATGACAGCCTAATGAGATTCGGGTTCGGACACTGGACACTAATTTCTGGACATGGTGCAGGTGCACATGGACCCTTGAACCGGATGCGTGCAAGGGATCTCCTTGGGAAGCATTTCATTCTCAAATCGCGACGTCGTCAGATAAGGACGAGCAAATGATGCAACTTCATGTCACGTTATAAGATCTGTCGTTGTAGCTTCGACTAACATGCAAGTCTCGATCACCGATCGGTAAGTGTTTACATCGCAGCAAACGAAAACAATTTATTCAATTGTTTCAAACCTTTTTCTGTTAATGATTGCATTTGCGGCCATTGCAGTTGCTTGCCGTTTGCTGCTGTGGCAGTTAGATTCCGGCGGACATTTCCCTCTTTAGCCAAACATATAATTCACCACCATGATGATGGGCTCGCCAATCATTTCAATTCAAAATGTCCAAAAAAAGGCCGTCATTATCATCGGTGGTGAGGTGCGACGTGTAATTGTCCAAGGTTTTGTTTTACTTCAATCATTTGTCCATGGCGGCAGCAGCAGCTGTGCGTAATTGCCCGATGTTGCTACCGTGTATACCCGAAGCTGGGGAAAAGATGTCCGAATCTTTGTTCGCCCCGTTCCCTGGCCAGGGCCAGTTTACTCCTTTGCAACTCCTGGGCAAAAACAATGGATCACCTTCATTTTGGAAGTACCCTGGTCCCTGGTCCAATCAAAACACACACACATACACCCAGAGAGGCCAATCAACGATCTGTTGTTGTACAATTATCCTCAAAGGATGGCGGCAACGCTTTGCTAGAGGCCCTGTTCTTCCGGACACTGTAATCTACATCTCGCATCCAAGCTACCGTTTTCCACGTTTTCACACAATCATTGTGTGTGTGTGTGTGTGTGTGTGTGTGTGTGTGTGTGTGTGTGTGTGTGTGTTTTGCTGTCCGTGTTTGGTTCGAAACGAGATGGCCAACTAGATACCATATCGGTCGAAGAAAGACGATTTGAAAATTCGACTTTCGGCCAACGTCAACAAACAGTAATAATGAAACATGTTGCTTTCTTCCTTGGTCTTTGGTGAGCCATCCTCACGCCCTCAAGGTGATGGTCACTTTGCAATAAATTATCTTGAGTTTAAACAGTACAACAACACATCAATGGACACAACACCCCCGGGGGTAAATTATGCAACATACAGCGAACGAGCTTCGGCTTCGAATTTGACCGAAAAATGTATGCATTTGGAATAAATTGTGTGGAACAATTCTCGGCGTCGGCGGAAGTTTCTGCCTTCCGCTCGCCGAGGTCACATCGCCATCGTCGTCGTCGTGGTCGTCGACGGTCGGTTAATCTTTTAAGTAAAGAAGCTTGTACCATCCACGATAACAACGATGGGTCTCTGCCTTGAGCGTGGCGGTGGCCTGATCACCGTGCGGTACCAAGCATCGGTTTTTTGTTTTCGGGGTTCCCTTTCCTTCCTTCCTTCCTTCCTTCCTTCCTTGGGATCGTAGCACGAGCCCCGAACACCCGAAAAAGGGAAAAAGGTGCAAAACGGTTCGGCTGAGAAATGTCCACTTAATTGGCTGTTCAGCGGCTGGTTGGTGCCGACGCATGAATGAATTCTAATCTCGGCGACTTCGGACTGCTCGCGGAGGAAACTGCTGGCGGCTGGCGGAGAGTGTTGGAATTTGTCAACATGGTCTCAATTTACCGTCGTGGCGCTACCTCTTACGTGTCCGCCTCGACGCCCGGGCGTTCTAATGGTCGAGGGAAAGTGTAAGACATAAATATGTCAAACGAGATCCAGCTCTAATCTGTAAAGTCGAAAGGGAGAACCGTTCGGAGACGGGTGGACTGGCGTCTAATTGAAAGGATGCCTAAGGCCCCTGGGGCGGGTGGAGGTGGTTTTATCTGTGACACAAAAATGAGTCAGCACGTCAGACTCAAGATGGGCTTCAACGTGATGATTAATATTGTTTTCATAATCCATGATCTTCGAGGAGAAATACAGAAAAACGAACCCGATGTCGATCATGCTTGGTCATTATTTGGTCACTTTCTCGTCTTTTTTAAGTTTACGATCTCAACTGGAAGCCAAATCGCATCACAAAACGACGATCATAAAAATGTTCCGGCTGCCGCGGCGTAAAGCAGCCAGGGATTGGATTTTAATGTTTTGCGGAATAACGAACGATTCTCGAATCAATGGGGATCAACTTTTTTACGATCGATTATTTAGTTGGCACAGAACACCCCCGGGGTCTCTGGTAGGACGGCCACAGAGAGCACCGAAAAGAAACATAACTCGAGGTAACGAGTGGAGAGCGATCACCACTAAATTGGAAGCCGTTTCGTGATTGACACCGGCCGGATCGTGGCGGTCTGTCTGTCTGGCCGGGCAGTTGAAGGCGTTTTTAAGAGTAATAATTAATTCTAATAACATCAACGTCGCCTCAGGGCGTCCAAGAACACGTTCCACGTTTCGGATTCCGGTGGTGGATGATGTGATAAGCGGTCGCGGCAAGATAGTATGATCAGAGAACACTCTCGACGCCCGTTCACTCTCCGCCTGGCGCGAGGGTAATAATATCTATAGGATTACATCCGCTCGATAGCGGATAGCGGCTTTGGCCAGATCACGCATACGCACGTAACTGATGCCGTTGCTACCGGGCTTTGAATTCCGGCGTGTCCGGCGTCTCCGGCGTGCATTTATTTATGTCCATTTGGAATGGACGATCCGTTGATTCCGCCCCGGGATGAAATCGTTTCATTTAATGTTAATAATTCCGGTTGCCGGGCAGTATTTTGATTAACCTTCCTTCGATTCCACTTCCATTTTCGAACCGTTTTCATCGCTCCTCATAAATTCTAGAATTGCCCCACAAATTGGGAACCTGGGCAAAATGGGGCCCGAACTTACCAGCTAATCGATCTTTGACAGCCTGATGTGCGAGAGCGGCCGGATGTAGCGGTGGCAGGGTCCACGATAGCGGATTGCAGGGTCCCCGTTGTGGGGGCACTCGCAGGACATGGCCACCGGGGTAGAGGGGATAGCTGTACAGTGCTCCGGCCGCATACTGTAAACTGCCCTGCGGTGAACCGATGTGATGTCCGTTCTTGATGAGCGCCTCGGGTGATGCATCCTCCGATAGCGATTCCTTGTCTTTCTGCTCACGCTCGTACGATTTGCCCAACAATCGTGATATGCTGAAGGGCAGATTCTCGTTCGGTGATCGAGTCGATGGTTCCGCGGAATGTGTTTGATGGTCGCTGTCGAAGATGAAGAGCAAAGGGAAGAAAGAAAAAACATATATGACCAACAATTACTAACTGTTACGGAACCGTCTGGAGGAGTTTCTGGTTTCCAACCCGTGTTGTCCGGTACCTCGACACTACTCCTTCATAAACTCGATGATTTTAGAGGATTTACCGGGATTGGCTGTGGGGGGTTTGACTCTCGATTTCAGTGGGCCAATCGGGGTGAATATTTAATACGGTGTAAGGGTATGGATTTTTCCTTTTTCCTATTGCCAAGCCCTCAAACCTCATTGGCAACCAAACCGAACAAATTCATGTGCCAGAAGAGGTATGTGGCACCGGTGAGACTTCCAAAAGCGCTCTTCCTCGAGACCACGAAGTGTTTGAATTATAAATAAGATACCCCCTTTTCCGATTTCCGAGGACAGGGGAACAGCCTAGAGCGTCTTTCGTTTTCAAAACAGTCTCTTTAAATCATATCACTCTCATGCGGGTTTAGGGAAAGGGTGTTGTGTGCTTCTGGGACCGCAGCTTTGGGCGCATGTGTAATGGTTTGGTTTGGTTGCCCCAAAAAAGAGCCAAAGCCATGTACTACTACATCACACGATAATGGGGCTCAAAGGCTGTGTGGTTGGCTTAAAGTGTGGTGTGTATCTTGCGGCTCAAACCAATCATGACGATAATGATGATGGTGATGATGATGGTGAAGATGTTGGTAACGCAAATGTGCTAGCGCATACTCCGGCGACGATTTCGTATGGCATAAATTAGAGCCCAATTAATTTGTTACCTGCTGCCGCCGGCGCACGGCTTTGTCTCTTTCCTCTAAACGCGACTTGACAGTGCTGGTGGCAGTGAGGTATGCGACGATGATTTATGGAGGAATGCGAAACTAGCTGGTTGCGGGGCTGGACGGAACGAGGAGGGGCTAAACAATGTTCTCAAAGAATAAGCAATGTGGCCCCAAGCGTTTAGTGTTTTTAATTAGATCTAATAGCGTTGATGGGTGGCTATCGTGTCTTCATTAGCAGGAGATTGCATACCTAATGCTACCTATTCCCACTCGCCGTAACTCGGCTTTGGGATGCTCGAAAAGGTCGTTTTCCGAGCGCGGAAATATGCTAAACAAATTCAGCAAAAAGCTTGCGGTCGCCAAAGGCTTTAGCGAATTAGACTTAGGCACGGGAATTGTTTATCCAAATGGTGCATTTGAATACATTTCGCTTCGCACACTTTGCAATGCGTCTCGTTATCAATGGGTTTAGAAAAGAAGCGTGATTGAATTTGATGAGGATTGCTATACTTTACGGACAGTTAAATGAGAGCTGATGGATGCTAATGGCGAATTTCTTTTCAGTTTACGATCCCCCAGACGATGGCATTAAAAATAGTCAAATTGTTTTTTTAAACAAATCCTACCCAAGTGTTACGGAATGGTTTCGCATACCTGGTAGCCTCTGACTCATCGTAGCAGGATCCATTGCCATCACCATCCAGATCAATGTCCTCGGAGCCGCTATTGTACGAGACGCGGGATTGACAGTCCGAGTCGGCATCTACGTTGATCTCCTGGTCGAGATCCTGATCGTCGTCCTCGTGCGGCGATGACATTATCACAAGAGGCGGAATTTTGAAGAGTTTCTCCCAAGAACCCGACTTAACTAGCGATTCCGCGGATTGAGATACTGTTCAATCCGTGTGCGTAATGATTAGTAAATTTGTTGTTCTTTGTTCACTTTATTCACTCCTAAAGGCGATCTGCGCCGGTTGCAGCTTTGCTTGTTCTACACTTTTCAGATTTTGGTTTAGGTTTTTCCACAACTTTCAAATTGTTTAACTTGAATTTGCACTAATAAATCATAAATGCAATCGCGTCACTGTATTATCACATTCGTCTGCACGCACCACACTCAATCAATAACTCGTCATCATCATCATCATCATCCCACTTCTCATCATCGATACGATCAACACCTCACGCAGCTCACTAACCACGAACATGACACTTATCATCCGGAGTAGCTGTAATCACTGACGACACCACCTCGCCCAAATCGAAACGTCATTAAAATCCCACTCGCTTCTCGCTTCGTCGTCGTCGTCGTCGTAGTCGTCGTCGTCGTCGTAGTCGTCGTCGCCGGAGGATGTTGTCCACGCCACGGAGAACTTTCAAAACACGTCGAGCGTCCAAAAGCGTCCAGAGTCAACTGAAGAGACAACAAAACGTCCATAGTCAAACCCTCTCCATTTTCCTCTCCTCCTCCTCCTCCACCTCATTTTCCTGTCTCTGGTCTCTCCATTTCCCTGTCTGGCTCCGCCTACTTCGCTTGACTGGCGCGCAGCACCAATGAGCGGTCAGGGAATCTCGCCATTTCGGTTTTTCCGTTTTTCCAGCGCTGGACTCGGGGGGTGGGAAAGGGAAAATTAGTGTGTGTATGTGTGTGTGTATAGGGAAAATATTGACCAAATGCTCGGCAACGGCAGTCTAGAGGGCGATGAAAGATAACGTCGTTGTGATTATGTTGCTTAACTGGGCGAAGAATCGATGGCCCTCTGTATATGGAAACCGGTTTTCGCTGCAACAACCTACGTTGCTATGTTTGTTGTCCGTTTTATGCAGTTTTCTGCAACTAACATGAGCCGTAGCTCCTCCGCCGGAGAAGGGCCATTGGGTACACTATTTATTTGAGAGAGGGATAAGCGAGACAGCGATAAGCAAATTCGAATAGCCGTCGATTGCCGTGCGAGTCGCGGCTTCGTTGGAGTAAATCTGAAAAATGGTTGAAAGCCTCATACTGAACAAAACGGCTGTTGATTACTCGATAAACGATAGCTGCTGTAGACTCGCAACTTGTTGGTAAACTTTTGTATTTGAAGCGTTTAAGTACTATGTAGATGAAGACTAAATAACGTGCGTTATTCTAAACGAGAAGAGCGTTGAACAAAAACTTGTTTTCCTTTTATATGTTCCGAAACATCACTTTTCTTGTGTCCATGGAAACTTTATACGTCTTTATAAAGACATGCTCTATGTACTCATGGAACCACACTTTGTTCAACTCCATCGAAGTTCAATTGATATTTTCCCCAGAGGTTTTCTTGTGCCCGTTTTCAATTACCCAGTTCAAATGGGGCAAAGATAGCGAACTGAGAAGGTAAAGGTAAATGGCTGTGGAATGGTCTTAATCTTGCTGCCCCGTTCATGTTCCACTACAATGTAATGCAAATCGTGGTAATTGAACTACAATGTAAAGGATACTGCAAACGGAGGAACAGAGTAAGCCTTGGGAAGCCTCGTGAACAGGGATGGATTGAAACGGGCAGGAAACGGATAAGAAATCATTTTCATGCCCACCGTACCCACTTTACGATCCAGGCAATTCCAGCTCGCTGGCCCATAAGCTCTGGCCACAAGCCCGGGTCCCGGCCAGTCATTGCATCACGAATTCATTCTCCTCGACGGACCATATCGCCCGTTCGTCATATTTTAATCATTTTTATGATGAATATTTTTCCAAGCAATCATCATTTATTTCAATTGACTCGACGACGGCACAACACTCACACTGGCGTTGTTGTCCGGGACCGGGGCCGGGGGTCGAGCAATTCCGATTGTGATTTGCTTGTGTGTACCCGTGTTGCCATACCAACGGCAGGTAGGTTTTGGAATGTCTCACCAGAGTGCGCAAAACACTAAGCAGAAGGATACGATAATTTGATTCCGGAGGATGCGTCTTGCGGCGGCCCTCCGTTTCTTCCACCTCCTCTCCCATTCCTAGGTTTGGCGCATCTCTGCGGTGTCCACTTTACGCGGTTTTCCGGGACCGGGACCAGGACCGGGGGGTCAGCCAGCGGTGTGTAATTCCGTAATTTGTGGCTGCTAATTTGAAACAATGTAGTCGAAAGCGATCGAAAAGATTGTTTCTGATCGGATGGGAATAATGCGCAAACCAACCCCTGGCTGTCGCAAGATAGCAGAATGGGAGGAGATGGGTCATCAAAAAGGGCATCTCCTCCGAGGCCGCTATATGATGAAATAATGTATTCAATTAGCGATCAAATATTCATTGAGCCTCGTGTCGATGAGGCAGTTGTTTCGTCTTGATACTTCCATTGCATATTCGAGTTACGAATTTGATTACAACCTTTTCCTGGCCGGATACAACCTCCAGGCGTTGCTCCCTTCCGCGCCCTGGCCAACTCGCAGACCGAGATCCTGGCATGTGATTGGGAGAGAAACGATGTATGCGTTTACGGATGCAAAGCGACGAAAGAGTGCGCAGCGCGTTGGAAGGTCTTCGTCTTTGATGCAACGATGCTGTGCAATCGACCAAATTACATGGTTTCTATCTCCGCCTCGCCAAAGTGCCAGCGATGGCCAGCAGCTCTCCGGCACGACACGAACACTAGCATCCGGAAAGCTCAGCATGTTTCTCTCGCGTGTTTCTCTCGGCATTCCAGCAGCAGCAGCAGCAGCAGCACCATGTGAGCTCGTGGTCATGTAAAGTGGGGCTTGTATGCACTTTATTATTTACATAGCTTGTGCGGAGGTGTTAGTGTGCATGGGATGCGCGAGATATCCCGGCCAAAACATTCAGACGAAAAAGGTTCCACTCCGGTCCAGATAAGGAGAGCAACAAACCCCCGCTGGCTGGCTGGCCAATGGAAAAAAGGGGACTGCGAACGCGCGATCTGTAAAGTGTTATTACGCCGAATGAAGAATGATATAAGTTTAATTTCGTTTTCCGAACATGCACTCGGCCGCCGTGCCTTTGTTCTACACGCCAAGGAAAACGACCTAATCGGGCGTGGAATGGTTTTATTTTGCTGGCGTATTAATTATACATTTCACTACTTTTCAGCTACGAGAAGTGCGCTTTACGACCTCCGTTTCCTAAAGTAGCAAACGAAGCAGAAGGATCCTTGCACAATCCTTGGGTCCTGGGCATAGACCTTCGAACGTTGCTTCTAAGCCACCTTCCGCCTTGCCTTTCGGATGCTGCTGGTGCAATCTAGTTAATCTTTCGTTTCACGTTTCGCGATCGACTACTGCCAAAGCTCCCATCAGCCATAAACTGCCAATTGCAATAACAATAATTCGTTCAATGAATTATTGATTGCCGTCCTGAATTTTGGCGGAAGGCGTACGAGGCACACGTTTCGCGAAAGATTTGCTCGCGCCGTTCCCGGAGGTGATGTATGTATCGTTAGTTTGAAGCAGAATTGAGCTATTTCGAGATACAATGTGTTTGCCATCGCTGTTTTTGAACGTTTATTTTCCAGAAAGCTTCAATAAAAATAGTATTTATACAGATTAGTTGGCTGTTTCTAACATGATTTAATTGGCTTTATTCTCACTTACTTCAATGTATGGAAGGCTTTCATAAAACAGTAGACTCGCTTATTTTAACATGGATTTAGTTGCATAATCTTGAACGTGAGTCATTTGGGTTGTTTTAATCGAAGCACTCCAGAAACATGGAAGCGCACATTGCGCTAAAATCGCATCAATATCCTGTTCTTTTACTTCTAAATTGACTGGAATCGGTGGATCGGTGAAGTATCAATCCAACAGTGACTGGATGGAACTAGAATACTTGGCTAGCCTTGGAAAATTCAATCAGTGAAGAGAAACAAAGAAACCGCCATCTGTTAGCGATGCTGCTTATGTTGCTTCTCCTGTCGGACAAGGAAGGCACAGTGTTGTCGATGGGAATGCGGTCGCCTCGCAACAATGGACGATTTTTCCTCGCTTTTCCCCATCCCACCGCTCAACCAACCGCAGGAAAAGAGCGAACGAGAGAGGCCCTGGGCGTTGGAGGGCGTGAGGGGAAAATTCGAATAAAAAGATACTTTGTATTCTGGAGCCGTGGCCGTGGTGCAATAAAATAATCCTTCGCTTAGCTACCTTCGTAAAAGGTTTTTGCAAAGACAATGATGAAATGGGGCCCGCCAAATGGAAGAGGCAAACCCGCCCGGTTCCGTGGTCGTGGCCCCGGGTTGGAGGGTGAACAAAACCGAACAATCAGACAGTTGTTGTTGGTGGGTTGATTTCGATTTATCGTTCCGGTACGCCATCCGAGCTGCTGCGAGGTGGCTGAGCAGCAAAAAACAATATGGCATTTATGGCGATTCTCGATGGAATGGTACGTGTGCGATATCCGATTAACGTTAGTCGTGGTAGGGCAGATGAAATATTCAAGATAACTCTCGAATTTCGTTAATATTTTGATTCGATCATGATTCAAAATGGCTCTTACACCAAGAAGCACAAGGCTTGATATACTTTTTCGGAAAGAGTTTTCATCTAATAATGGTTTTTATTTACATAAGTAAACAGCCAAATGGTTACAGCAGACACATTGTTTTATTGTTTTTCTCTATTTCATCACCGATTCATTTCGACCGATTGCATCGACAGAAAACACCGAAAATGTGTTTGAATTATTTTTATTCGCCAGTTTAATTTATAAAAAGCTTTTGCGTGTCATATATTTTCTGTTCACTTTATTTAATGATCACTTCAAACAAGTGAAGCATTCTGGCGTTGCTATATGACTTTTACTTTAAATGTGCAACCAGTTTAGCTCATTTCTACCTAATATTTGCTTGGTATTTACAAGAGCAATGCGGTTTTACACTGCAGCACCTCCTGCTGCTGCTACCGCTGCTTGTTGTACAACACACAAAGCGACAATGGACCACTAGAAGGCTTTATGATCGTGAAAGCAAAGGGCTGTTTTCATTTCAATTTTATTGCCCATGATTGCAGAGTAATCGGTGCCGATCTGGGTGTTGCTGTTCAACGTTGGCTCCCTCCCGGCGCCCTAATACGTGTCCAACGGCTACGGCTGCATCGACCGGGAATGAGACCGGGGCACATAGGGCGTAACTTTGGGCACAACGAAAGGGCTGGCAACACAACATGACAGCCGTACCACAAAACCGCCCATTAAAATGTTATCTCGCGTATCATTGCTCGCGTTTGCGTCACTAGCCGCAGCGATTATCCGTTGTCCTTCTCGTCGCGCAGCGAATGGGCACCAATGGCCATCCCCTCTTGCCGGGAACGATGGTCTCGTCTCGGGACCGAGGAAATCAATTTCGAAATAAATATGCCATTTTCCCGAAACGTTTGACCCGCCGATTTGTGTTCGTGAACTTCGTGGTTCAAAATTACATTTAATCTGTTCTGCCGTCTTCTCTTAACGGTAAAAGCTCACCTAAGCAAACCGTATCCGATTGCCGGATGCTCACGATTCCGCCATTTTGGAGCGTATTGTTACGATTCTAAGAAATTGTTTATGCACCGAAAGACGATGAGATGAAAACAGGAAAAGGATTGTAAGAATCGGAACCAAAGGGTGAGGGGTTGAGCGCAAAGGGAACGCGTTTGTTTGAAATGTGAATGTGCAATTCATGGCCACTGGGAGGATGGGCCCATAAAAATGAAAGACAGCGCTTCGTTTCGTAGCATGATTTGAAATGTAATGTAAAGCGGTCACATCGCGGAACGAAAGCCTGTAGCCCGTAACGTCTAATACGACTTGCAGGAGGAATTGCAGAACCTACCTGGCGATCAGTCTGGCTAGCTGATGTGACCTACATCCGTTAGAAGTGCTAATAAAACGCTGGAAGTGAGCATTGGAAGGACAAGAAAGGGTTGGTAGAAGAGCTATCGCTTAAAGTGCGCAGAACAACGCCATTACAGTGGCTTTCATTCGGCCAGTACTGACACGAAGTAAATCATCGAACAGTGGGATTTCGTAGTCTAAAATTGTACTGTAAAGCACAGAAAGTTTGATCTTAGTACTCTTGTAGTATTTTATCGTTTGACATTTGTTTTGAGCGCTGTTTACTTGAAGTAGATGTTATAAAATTTTCACATTTCCATAATGGTTGGACATATCTTTCGTAATGGGTTTCTTTTTTTTCTGTAGGCTTTCTTTTTTATATTTTTCAATAAGTGTCACGGATAATTTTTAATTTATTTACTTACTAACTTACTTATTTAAAAGGCACTACAACCGGCGAGCGGTCTTGGCCTGCCTAAGGAAATCATATAAAATTTTAATTCAACATCTTCAACCTATCAGTAGACCAGGTTACAATTTTCGATGAATACTTAATACTATTTTGTAGAAAGTAATCAAAATTTGCCTTTTAACATTGTTCCTGTTAGTTGTTATATTGATAGTTGATGATTGTCGCAAGAAAGCATTTGGTTTGAATTTACAGTCAGCGCTGGACTAGTTAAAAATTAATTATTTGTTTATTAATTTGATGATTTCAGCATAAAAGTTTATCTTTTACATCATTTGTAGTAACACTTACTATTTATGCTATCACATCATTAAAGCAAGGGCATTGATGGAACCATTGTTTTTTTTGTTTCTTACTATAACAGTAATCTTTCGCATAGAGTATAATGCATTTTGAGTTCTTTTGTAGATAATTTTAGATTCTCAATCAAGTTAATTGTTTTTATAGAACTTCTTCGATAGCAGATATTCTTGATTATAATTATTTTAACTAAAACAGTTGTAGATGAGCTCACTTATCTATAGAAATGAACAATAGTTTAACTATAATCAATTATGTAACTTAATGCATCCCAATCGTCCTTATGTATCATCCTTATTTTCAAAAGTATTTGGGATATGTCCTTTTCAGGGCGGTAATTTTTAACACGAAGTTACCTATGTAATACCTTTTCCATTAGAATTTCCGTCCCTTGCACTAGCGGTACTATCCCATTGTGCCAGTAAAGTTATTCCAAGTCGAACAGGAGTGCTACGAACCGCGAACCACACCACACCGTACCTTCCTTCCTATCGCCAGCCAGATGAGTTGAAAATGGGACCGCGTCCATGCGCAACTGCGGTGCCCTTTTGCTGTCTCCACCGTACATACGAGCGAACAAACCAATTATATTAAATCTGCAATATTTGCGGTTTAAGTAATCGGAAAGTAACGAACCCCGCTGCTGCCGTCAGCGCACGAGAGACGCAGGGAGAGAGAGAGCGAATCAAACGACGGTCCTGGACCGGGTTGTTAGTTTGGTTTTATTATCTGTCAGGGATCGTACTTCAGCCGAGTTTGCGGCAAACGGTTTTGGCCACGTTTTGCCCGACGTTACGACGAGGGAGGCATTTAGGGAAAGTAGTGCCCGAGCAGCGAGTGCACCAGGAATATGAAAGTTTTGTGAATCTCTAATGTGTAGCAATGGTGATCAACACAATGACGGTCACAATGGACACTCCAGCACATACCAGGATTTCGGTTTTGATTCCAGGTCCCGGTAATGTGTGCTCTAAAGCTGCAATCAGCAGCAGTTGGAGTAATATTCCTTCAAGTATAGGCATTACGCTAAATAGCGACAAACAAGTGGAAACAGATGATTACATTCAATCATCTAAAGCAGCGTCCAGTCGTCATGATTGGATTCGTCTTCGCGGCTATCGACGCAATAATCGTTTGCCAAAATACGCGAAACTCTTCCACGGCACAACCAATCCGTCCGTCCGGGAAGTCCGTCCATCTTCTTGCACCGGATGCACTGCATCGGGATGCATATGTTCCTTGGTGCTGCTGCCTCTGGCTGCCTTCAAGGCTGTTATGTGCAATCGGGTTGATCAAACAAACGATCAGAAAATGAACATTAGGCGGACGGTCCCAGGTCTTCGTGCATCGTGCACCTATAAATTAGCTCTCGTTGGCCGATGGGATAGCTAGCTCCGGGGCGGTCCCTATCAAACGTTCTAATCATCATCCTCGGTTCAGCGCGTAATGACAAGGATCCGTTGGATTGGTAATAGCAGGCTTTGAACCGGTGGGTTCCGATGGTGTGGCTGATTGCGTTTTTCTCTCCAACAACCCGCTAATAGGTGGTCTTTCGACCGGACCCGCCTCGTCGCGGTCCGCGTCCACGGTAATCGCGAGGCACGACCCACGCCCCCGGGGTCGCCGCCGGCTTAGTGATCGTCAATCGTCAAAACACGACACATTTTAAATGCAAATTCCGCAGACACCGAGAGCGGCTCTCCTGCTTCGACTTAGCTTGAGTTCGATCTTGAGTTCGCGTGGTACCGGAGGCTGCGAGGCGGCGGTTCTCTCGTTCTGGCTGGCGAAAGCTTTTCAATTAGCCACCCTGGGATCCCCGATAACGGCTGTCACATAAATCCATCGGCATTTAATATTCGGCATCGAAGACGACGACCGCGACGACGACGACGACACATTCAAACGAAAGCTGGTTGGCGTTTGTGTTGTTTGGTGATTCTTCCGTGAGGGACCATTTCGTCGGTTCCTCTTCATCACGTGGTAGTGATTAATCAACAACTCAATTCGTTAATCCCAATTCGTGGTACACCCGGAGCGAACAATGAACTTGTTCGAAATCGATGCTAGCATCGCTAGAGAGAGTCTGCGTGCAAATCGCTGCACCGAAAAAGCGGATAAACCAGAGCGAAAGCGAAACGAAGATCGTGGATCGTGGCCGTTGCGCTCTGGCCCTGGACCAGCAGGGCTTTTCAGTATAATCTCTTGATTTACTCATTAACATTTAAAACACGTGTTGTTTAACGTTAAAAGCTTTTGAGCTGATAGATTAAGCGATGGCCGCAACGCCTCGAACGCAGTAGAGCTTCTCCGAAGACCAAAAAAAGTATACGAAAATCTTCTTTCAACGTCTCCGTTGAAGCGGTGCGGAACGTGGGAAGGTGCATATGAGGTGCATGATGATGGGGATGAGCTGAAGACGACGAGTGGTGAAGTGGAGGAACGCAACACCATTTAGACAATCGGTTGTTGGTCCACGAAACAACCACAAGAAAGCTGCTGCTGCTGCTGCTGTTGCTGGACGGCGCGATCCGATCCAAAGTCAGCGATCTGTGACCAACGGTTGGCAACGACCGATCCGATTGTGTGTCGGCACGACGGCAATTACCTGAACCTCGGACCCTGGATTCGGTCACATCACAACAACCCAACCACCGGGACAGCTGATGGGTCGTTTATGGGAAATTGGTTGCCAAGCTGTGGGCAGAGGACGTCGTTGTCGTCGTCGTCTCGAGAGAGAGAATTATGACATTAAATAAATGATGCTTCCTTCCGACCGCCCGGGTCCGGGTCCACCTTGTCTAGTGACCACCCGAACGGATGGGCCATCCGTCTGGGAAAACCCAGAAAACGTTTCCGAATTCATTCATCAATTTTAATTACACTTTTCCCCCGCATCCAAACACCAAGATGCCGTCGTCGTCGTCGTCTCGGGCGATCTTTATTTGTTTTCCGCTGCGCCACTGCGGAACTGCGTGGATGCGCGGTCCGGAAGATCCGAGAAGGAGATCGACGAGAAGGTAGCTCCTTAAAGCGTGGCACCCGAGGAGGTCTTTAGATCGTTTCATATTTATTTTACTCCATAATTAGACCGTCCGCACTTTGGCGCACGGATACAGATGCCGCCACTTCCTGCCATTGAACGGGCTAGAAGAAGATAATGGCCACACCACCAACGAAACGGGGCCTTGGGTTAATCATTTCCGGCGCGTGTTTCGATCGAAGCAGAAGGTGTGCCATGCTGCTGTGCTGCAATGCAATGGACACATCTTCAAAGTAACGTCGATCATCACCAATCAGGAATCAGAAAAAACATCGAGAATCATCAAAAAGAAACGGAATATTTTGCATAAAGTAAGCAAATTAAAAAGCAAACCCAATTCGCTTCCCGCTTTGAGAATGACACTGTTGCAGGTAGCACAGTTAGCATAAGTAAAAGGCCTGAAGGCCCGTTATCAGTATCACTTATAGCCTCGAAACGTGCTTGACGAGTAAACTCGAGTGAGACTCGAGTGAGTCTCGATGCAAAAGTCACAAACGAAACGAAACCAGCGTCGATCGTCTGCTCGCGGAGCGTCTTGCCTGCCTGCCTGCCTTCGGGTTGTACGGCGAGAATGAAAACATTAAATCGATCAGCTCTTATCGGTGCCATTCCGGGAGGGCCGGACGCTGACCGCCGACCGAGCGGAAAGTGGTTTAGGCCATGGCGGCCAAAGCACCACCACAGCCATCCCGGAGACAACCAATTTAAGCATTAGTGTCACGCTTATCGAAACTCGTCCCTTACCTCTCTCTCTCTTCCTGTCTTTCTCTCTCTCTCTCTCTCTCTCTCCCTGTCTTTCTCTCTCTCTCTCTCTCTTTCTCTCTCCTTCACTCGATCTCGACCGGGACACCGGGTGTGACGATGGATGAGTCGTTAATTTACTGCCCGGTTTTTTTGTCTCTTCTCTCTCCCGGGGTTTTAGGTGACCGAATTTGGCCAACTCGTGTCCACCGCGGGTTGTATTTTTTTTTTTTGTTATGGTGCTTGAAACGGATTTGTGCGTGTTGGTGGAGGAGTCGAAACCGAGGAGTGAAGCCGAAGCCTCGGGCAAAGGAATAAATGAAAAGAATGTCCCCCGATAAGCGACCCGAAACGGAAATGATCCTCGGCCGAGAATGCACGGTAGGATAGTAGCCTCGGTAGCCGGTTGGTGCTGGTTGGTACGTGCCGCCGGTGGGCCACCTAGGAATGTTAAAAGCATTTTCAGCTTCTCCAAACCTCCACCAATGTCCCTCGGCCTTTGCCTCGCCTGCCAGCATGTTCGTTGTGGCCGGATCGAACGCCGGAATCGATGGAACGCTCGTACGCACTTCTGTGTTACGCTGCTACGATGTTCGCGTGCGCTCCGTCCGCTCTCCTCCTGGGCTCGATCCTGTTCCGAATCGAATAATGAAGGCTTTAAAGCGTAAGTAATTGAATATAAACCGCCTGATAAGATAGAACGCGCGGCGCGCTCGGTACGCAGCGGAAAACGAGGACACTCGAGGAGGATGGCAATCGCAAGGGGCCGGGCCGGGCCGGGACTTCCTTCCACGTTTCCTGCTGCTCGTCGTCGATCCGTTGTTGAGGTTGCAGAATAATTAAAATACCGTTCGGCTGCTGCTGCTGCTGCTGCTACTGCTGTGGATGGTGACCGGATAGCGGATAGCTATCCGACCCAGATAAAACCCGTCGCGTAATGTGGTGGCCAAGGAGAAGGCGGATGATACTCGACGAGTAGTGACGGTCTACCACCAAACGTGCTCGCGGCGGTCGGCGATCGGCGATCGTTATCAAATTAACGACGATCGCTACGATTTGTAAACATTTCAATTGCTACCGGCACCCGGGGCCACCGCCACCGTATTGCTGTTGTGCCTAATGGACGATCGATGTACGAACGCGATCATACGCACGCTGGACGCCGGCCGCACCGCTGTCCGGTGAAAACGGCGCAGGACATGCCGGGTCCTTTGGTCGGCAGTGTCGGCATGTTCGCTCGTTAGGCATTATGCAAAGTTATAATCGTGTTGGAGCCGCCCTATCGCCGACCAAGGGAGAGCGGAAACATGAAGAGGTTCGCCGTGGCCGGTACTACTCGCTACCAGCACCTTTACCGCTGCCTCTGCTGCTGCTGCTGCTGGAGGCTGTTTAGCGCACTTTGTGCACGAGCCAAGATCATTTGCATATTCCGAAAACCGTTCCATGTTGCCTAATTAATACGAAATTCATTAAAGCGGACGATTGATCGTCCGGGGGTTGGGGGCGCGTAAGAGGCCAGTGATTTTCCGCTCGGGCGGGCCCCGTGGTAATGTTGTGCTTTGTGCGGCAAAGCTGTGGATCCCACTATTTCCATAACAGCTCTGGTGTTAATCAAACAATGATCTTTTCCTTCTCTTTAGATCTGGGGAGCTTAAACAACTTCCAGCTGTCAAGGGAGTTGGTTCCATTTTCTAGATGCGTTGTAACGATAGGCCAGTTTTGTGATCATTTTTGTCACTAAGTGTGTGTTTCTTTTATTATGTATGCAGTATGTATTATGTACGTTAAATATGTGTCATTGTTAAGCAATTCAATTTCTTTCTATTGAAACTCTGCTTTATGCCTTTGCAAACTTGAGCTGGTTGAAAACTTAACACCTTAAACCTTAAGGAAACCTTAACACCCTTAGAGTTATACATCAGATTAAATGTTTTTGTTTTATTTACAATGCATGTGTAAAGCTCCTGATGCATCTACGGCGAGTTTAACATGTTTTAATGGGGACATATCTGGGCATACAGCAATCACTAATTTTGATTCAAATTGCATTTCTCCACCATTATCAAGTATTGATTATTATCGTCCTATTAAATTGATTATTTTGAGCCTTTAAAACCAGCAGCACTTTCAATGCATCTGCGACATCTGGGCATACGCAACTATGACAGGCACTAGTTAAAACCATCTAAGGGAATTTCGAATTTAACAAAACAAATGTTGATCCTTTCTTAAAATTACTTCTGGTTTATTTGTTTGATCCATCTGAATTTTCAAACGAAGGGAAGATGGTAAAAAAAGCTTTAGTATTTGAAGCAAACACTCCATGAACCATTTTAATGTGTACAAGAAAGTCCGCGCGTTTTTAACTTTATTATGAACCACTAAATACAACTATCTTATAACAACCGAATATTAAACTAAATCAAAAACATTATTTACTAATCGTCATCACCATCATTCCGTTTCCGTTTGTGGGCTGGGTGATGATCCTTGCACTATGATCGCTCTTCAACATTTGCCTAATATATTGTCCCCATCGTTGCACGACATGCGCATATTACTTTCGTTTAATTTTTAAAAAGTTGCAACAAGTTGTATGATCGAAAGTAGATTGTGTTCTAGAATGCATCGATTATCCTTTATATAGAAAACCAAAGTAAAAATGAAGTTTTAGGAAAAGGCACAGTATGAAAAAGTCCATTGCTGCATAGCATCAAAACCCGATATCACTGAAGTTTCACTGAATATGTTTAGTTTGGTACTGTTTTGTTCTACACACCGTTGCATTTCGTTGACGTTTCTAGTTTCCCTCGTCTAGTTTCTAATTCTAGTTCTAGTCGTTTTAGTTTCTAGTTCTAGACGAAAATTTGAGGCTAAAAATCTTGTGCGGAATGTTTTTCAAAAATTATCGAATGCGTCATTATTTAACATTCACACAAAAATGAGCGATAAAGTTCTCTCAATAGCTGATCTTTAACGATCTACTGTAAAATGGTGTTTGCAATCAACCGTCATCATCCTGTACTTATGCCCCGAAGTAAGAAACTATGTCTAGACACTTAATATGTTAGACACATAACACAGGAGTGTCCTGGCTTCTGCCCTAGGTATAGGACATCTCCTTAGGATGGAAGGATTCATTGCCTAGCTCATAGCTGGTCTGAGCCACAACTTGTACACACTAGTACTACCACCAAAGTAGGTGCATCCATACTATGATGTGTCCTGCAGAAACTTGCTTGGAACTGGTTTAAAAATGAGTTGATCTCTCTGTGACACTGCGATATCCAGCCAGTGAAGTTAGGGATCAGACGGGACAAGGAGGATTGCGCCGTCTCCTGCTGGTACTGAGTCCTTCGGACCTACGCACTATGCCGTGGTAGACGATCATAGCATTCTCAGCCTTATGACAGCCTAGCATCGTGAAGCTAAGCCTTCATTCAATCATAACGCAGTGGTGGCGTCATGCAACCAAATCTCTAGATTGTCGATCCTAACCGACACTACTTGAAAAGGGGTCGATTTACTAAAACAACCAGCAAACCTGCACCTGACCTGCGGAGCGCAGTGGTCACGGCATCCACGCTTGTAGGATCAAATGCTCCAAGAGTTGTTCTATGGATTGTAGTAGACAGATTGACCGAAAGGATGAGAAGCTCTTCTTTTGCCGGGTTTCGACAGAATTCTTTCGGGATTCACGAATCTTTATTCATTTTTGAATCTTTAGGCTGACTGACTGTATTTTGTTTGCCTTAGAATTCCTAATATTTTCTGTCATATTTTTTTTTGCCGTATCGCAATCGTAAGAGAACAAATTCAGGAGCTGTTATTGGTATAAAACGATTGAAGTCCTGAACCAAAGTAGCCAAGCCTGAGCCAAAGTATGGTCAAAGTATGGCCAGATAGAGAACGAGGAAGATTTACATCAGTTGATGTAAAGATTGGAGGGCTTAGTCGTTTCATTCAGAGTGTCTGTTGTTAGCATTTTTGCTCTGTAATGCGTAGAAAGAGAATCAGAACGGTAGTAGACAACGATGGAGTCAGACACGCAGAGGCACTCTGGCGCCAGTCTTCAACTCCCTGTGGTAGCGCTCCTCTAGGACTTACGGGACTCTGTAATGTACCATTTTCCGCTGGAAGCAAGGCTACCTCAAAGAGAACTTTTTCAATCCAGTTGGCCTTCCTGCCCCGCAGTCATGGTTGACGATGGTTCATGGTTCAGCCATTTGATCATTTTTTGCCCGGTTTTGCTGGTGCTCTTAGTCCTTAGTTCCATCTGGTTGAGCATGACATCCAACTAGGTGCCTTCTAGGATGGAATACTTCCCTTGCACTAAGACAGACTCCGAAAGAAACGCCATTGACTGTTCGAGAAGATCCTGCACGGCTACAATAAGTTTGGAATTGCATTGTCTTACTTGTGAAAGACGTCTTACCAGAGAACACCTTCTCCTCTGTGCTTTCTTTATTCTATTTACGTTCTTCTGCCTGTTTGTTTGTTTGAAAAGTGTGCCTAATGACGCTTGGTGCATCGAAATTATCTGACTAGATCTGTTGAAGAGACCTCAAACACTTCGATCATCGGTCAGTTTCAGCTGAAAGCAGTCTATCAGTCCTCGCAAAAACGCTGAGAATGCTACCTCTGCCTTGTCTCCTTGTTGGTCAGTGATAAGAATGCGATTTATCATCAGATCAGATCGATTGTAACGATCGCTCGGAAATACAGTGGTGTTCGAATTAATAAGAGCAAACTTTGATTTCAATTGTACGGCTCATATCTAGTATTCGTAAAGGATTTAGGGCCAATTATGATTTTTTCATTAATGTACTAGTAATAACGAAGAGAAATGGCTCAAATGGTTATCAGTGCAGCCTTTGTTTTTCGATCAAGACAGTCGTTTGATAAACAGTGCCAAATCTGGTTGTTCGAAATAATAAGAGCGCAAATCGGAAAAGATACTTTATCAGTCTCTCTGTTGCACAAAAGCCATCCAACGGTATATTTCTGTTGCTAATTGAAATGTAGATGATGTTTAAAGATTTTTTTCATAAATAGGACCATTGAATTTTCCGTAGTTTTCAATTAAGATGGGCAGAGCGAAGCATACCGCGCATGAGGAGCGAGAGCAGATCAAACGGTTGATTGAAAGTGGAAAAACGTATCGCGAGGTGTAGGAAATAATGCAGTGTTCTTCGTCAAAGGTTACCAACGCACTCCGGTGGCTACCACAGGCTGAAACTCGTGGTAGAAAATGAGCAACGACCGCCCATACCGACCGTCATATGGTTCGTGTGAGGAAAAAAAATCCTTTTGTGACCTCACGTGTTTTGAAACAGGATTTGAACCTGTCAATGAGCACTGCAACCATTCCTAAAAGGTTGATAGAAGTCAAACTGCCGGCTCGGAGCCCCAGAAAAGTTCCCCTGCTTACAGCGCGGATCATTCTTAATAGGTTGAATTTCGCAAAATCACACATTAATTGGTCGGTCGAGAAATGGCGCAATATTTTGTGGTCAGATGAATGTTAAATCGAACTGTTTGGCTTCAGTGGTAAACGACAGCATGTACGCCGCCCCCCAGGGGGCGAATTACTTCCGCAGTACACGGTAAAAACCGTTAAGTATGGTGGTGGCAAACTGATGATATGGGGTTGTTTTTCTTACTATGAAACTGGGCCAATATTTCGTATCCCAGTAATCATGGATTCGCTAGGATATGTGAACATGTTGGAAAATGTTCTTCTTTCATATGCCGAGGAAGATACGCCGCTTAAATAGATCTTCCAGTAGGAAAACGGTCCAAAACACACAAGCAGGCGCGCCAAAGCATGGTTTACCGAGAAACATATTGATGTCTTAGATTGGCCGGCACAATCTCCCGACCTCAATCCGGGAAAAGCCAGGGCGTATATGCTGGGCCACTGACGGAAGTTGTATTGGCGGCTGGACCATTGCACTCCCTGTGGCCATTCCGGCTTTGAGCTGTTCCGATTCGGTGCAATCTGTTCGTTCCCGTTGCTAGCTAAAAAGGCTCAAAAGGTAGCTAATTGCAGGAGATCTTGCCCTGATGCTGACTGAAAGAAGAATTCGTTCGTTAGAACAACATATCCTTGCAACATCGCGAATCTTTTTTCTCCGTGACTACCGGAACTCGGCCACAGATTTCTGTTCTCTGGGGTTGATTGGTTGGCCCTCAGTGGTCCAAAAGTGTTTAGAATTCTTATTTGTTGTTCCTGCTCGACGTTTTCATGGATCTTGCTGCAGTTTTTCGCTGTGTGTAGCTCCGGGAGGGTTGCTTTCCTAATGATAACCAGGGTGGGGGTTGCTAATGACTTGATTTTTCTATTATCTCCTATATATTTATCATAAAATTCACGAAACGTGCAAAAATTCTCAAAATTCCCATTTTTCTCAGAATCCAACGGTACGTTCAAAATTTCCCGTGATTATTCTATTGATCATCACTGTAATCGGAAATGTTTCAAGCAAATAAGCTTCCTTCCTAAGCCGAACTTCTCGAGTGTTTTGGATTTCAGATGGCGCTGGCGTCGCAAAATTTCGATTACAGCTCGAATTTTCGTAACTGCTCGAAGTTTTGGGCTTTTCGAGCAGTTGGAATTTTGCTCGAAAAATAAGGGCTTTACAGTGATGATCGATATAATAAGAACATCTAATTTTGAATTTTAAATCCGTTGAAAATCACTGCAAAAAATTGGAATTTTGATCATTTTTAAAACGTTTCGTGAATTTTGCGATAAAGATAAAGATGATAACAGCGAAATAGAGTCATTGGCAACCCCTGCCGTGGGTCTTGTTGGAAAAGTAACAAACAAACCCTGAAAAACTGCGGCATCAACTACAAAGGGCACAGAATTTTGCGGCCGAGATCCGACAGTCACGGAGAGGAAACCCGCTGAAACCGGCAAGCTTGATGATTCGCGATGTTGCAAGGATCTGTCGCTCTAACGACTGCGTTCTCCTTCTAGCAATCATCACGGTAAGATCTCCTGCAATAAGCGTCCTTTTGAGCCTTTTGAGCTACCAACGGGAACGACCTAAACGGAACTGCTCAAATCCAGAACTTCCGCAGTAAGTGCAATAGAGCAGTTAGTATCCTTAATCTCCGGAAAACAAATGCAAGAGATGGAACCAAAATCCGAAGACTATCACCGTATGATGATACTATTGTATTATGAACATTTTATTAGGAGAGGCCTTTACTATAAAATTGTCTATTTCTTCCTCTTTTTACATTACATTGCATCTTCTTCTGTCGGTCCAAAACAGGTATAAACTCCAAACAGGTATAAAATAGTGTACCCTATATATTAGATAAGCCATTTTACAAAAATCGCTTCAATAGAGTATTGGCGCAACGTGCTTCGTGAGATGTTTGGTGATGAATATATTTGCAAGCTTGACACATTTAGTCACATGATTGATTTTAAATATGATTGATTCTTTAGAACCTGTCTCCTAACTAAAGGGCTAACTGCCAATGCACCAAGTATGACGCCAAAATCGGTAGGTGGCAAAAAGGGGTCCAGAGTTAGCATCCACAACGACACTACACAAGAGTTGATGACTAAATGCTCAATGCTAAACCCAAATTTAGTGTTTTATTATGTTTATCAATTTTATTTATCAAAATTATTTATTTAGTGTTTCTCTAATTTAGTCGTAATTATTGCCGCACTCGTTTCCGCGTTGAGTATGTTATGAGAATGGCAGACGACGACCTAGTCTGTTAAGTTTTCTTATGCGTTGCGGATGGACAGAGAGGGCGTAGTAGGCCTAAATCGAGATGGAGCGATGGTATCGACATTGATGCCAGAAAAGCAGAAAATATCGACTTGGAGGACAAGCACCTAGGACACCTAGACAATCAAATTCGACATAGCTATCACGGTCGAAAGAATTAGTATATTTATTTATAAAATGATCTTTTTGGATGACACAAATGAGATATGTTAGCCAGACTATTCCAGGTGTACAACACAATTTCACCTAGTCTGCAGTACACACCGCTTAAGGTTAGTAATTGGGTTTAAAAGGGGTCACACATTCTTAAAAAACAGGAAATTTCATCAGAAATCGTTGATATTGTTATGGAAAAACTATGTTACTATGATTGCTTCGAACTAGGTTGCTATGGGTGCTGGTTCCAAACATATCTGAATGGGTATCTTTTGGAGCATTTTATAAGCAGTGTCTATTATATTCGCTATCAGACGAAGACAAATTGATTTGCATTATGTGTAGTTCCTGAAAACAAACCTTTCTCTTCGAGCGAACAAACTTCTTGCTCATGACTCGATTGGAAAAACTGCCTAATAGTCTCTAATCCTCATCAGTCTTTTATAGTTTATGTAAATCAACTTTAAGGGGGGGCTTCGGTATTTTATTTTATTTCTTCGTATTTACTTTATATATTTTCTTATGAGTGCTTATCCTTTCAAGAGTATTGTGTTAAATTTTGGGAACAATCGAAGCAAAACTGACAAATATATGGATTTTTGAAAATTCGCCTTTCATACAATCCTCAATGCATCTCGCGACTTTGAATCGCGATTCTCAAAACCTACGTTTTCAAAGTCGGTGCCCATCGTAGCATGAAAACTACTTGACCGATCGATTTGAAATTTTGAACACATAATTTGTACACTTTTTGCTAGGTAGCCCCGTCGAGTTTTTGTTAAAATTATTGATACTTTTTTTACATAATTTTTTGAATTATTTAAAGCCCATTGTTTGACGCAATTTCGAAAAAAAGCATCACTTTTTCAACTTCAAAAATCTGTCAAAAATCGAAAAATGGGAAATTTCACAAAAATTCGACGGGGCTACCTGGATAAACTTATAATCTAACAAAAGAATATTCATTTGAGTATTTTTGATGTCCCAGCATATAGCTACGATGGGCACCGCAAAAAGTACATTTTGGCAAACTTGCCTTTCTAGATTGGATGCCATGAACGAAGTTTTGATCAAATCTTCCCCAAAATAGAACCAAATATTCTTGAAAAGTTGTAGTTTTATATGAGATTATTTTGAAAAATTTAAGTTGACTGGTTTCTTCACTAGAAATCGTCAAAAATAAGCCCTTTTTTTACCCGAAATAACCAAAGCCCCCCCTTAAGTAAGAGTATGCCAACTGATGCGCGTATCAATCACTCCCTCACTAGATCCAACCGGCTAGATCACGAACCAAACATTCGTTTGACGTAAACAAAGCATTTCGAAAGCCATATCGGTGCTAACTTGTAGTAAACGACAAAGACGTTAAGCGTTGATTAGAAAACGTTCCAGCTGTTTCGCACCAACGACGTCGCGACTCTTTTCTTGAACCTCACACTGCGAGATTGGACGAGAAGGCTTATTAATTTTCGATATGGGACGCTAATTACTTAGGGCCGATGGCGATCCTGTCTTCGAGATTCGAGAGTGCACGCTGGAAATGAAGTGATGACAGTAGTACGAGCGTCTGTCCAAGTTGTACGATTGATTGGTGCTAGTCGACATTCCAGCCCATTTTGCACATTTTGAGGCATTAACGATCGATTAGCGGTCCGGTGCGAAAATGATTTAATTCTTGTTGCCTTTGCTTCGCGTGATGCGTGTTGTCCAAGGTAAAGCACCCCACGCTCGATTGATACGCATCTTCCCTCTAATTTTCCTCCCCGTAGGCAACTCCTTCGGGTTAGGTGGTTTTGGTTGGATTTAATTGGATTGGGCTAGTTGTTCAACAGTGGAAGTGAGGCCACGTCCACGCGTGTCCGTGCAAGGGTGACTGTTTAGCTTATTGATGGCATTTCATGGCTTTCCGGACAAAATGGCTTGCATCATTCGCAATCGTTTAGAAGACATTTATCAATCAAACATTTGCTGTCACCTGCCAATCAGTTGCGTCAATAGAAACTGCGTGTCGCCACTCGTCCGGTTGCACAATAATGCTAATTTTGTCCAGTTGTGCATAATCAATGCTCATAATTCATTATCACGTTAGGTAAAGGCTGACAAGAGTTCGGTAAACAGATCTGTTAATTTCAACTTAAAAGGATGCATCCTTCGCAATACCTGTTTTCTAGTCTTGTCTATGTTTACGCATCTGAGCGAGCGACACTATAACCTTATTCCATCGTTAACTGTAAGGTACACGCTAAATGATTGTTAGCTTCGATGTAAACATGGTGTACAATTAAAGGAACATCGGCCACCGTATGTCTCCGTTGCATCATTTACAGACATCCTTGTTTTCATCGATAATCCGCTCCTCCTGTGGCTTAATGTCGAACAAGAACAGGACGAAGGGCAGCTCATCAAACAGGCAACTGATATGTCGTTAGCTGTGCGTTAGACAGCCGGCTACATCCATTTATCTTTGACCACCGAACTGAAACATTTGCCTCCTCCCTCTACCAACACCAGCTCGTATTAGGTCAGTGTCCTCCAAGTAGCCACCAAACCGGGCTCCTAGTTTCGATCGCCTCGTACCGATAACGCTACCGCGTGGCGTTGATGGCGGGATCGCTGCTGGAACAACGGAAAGCTAGAAGACAAAGAAAAACTCTCATTAATGATAGATTATGGTGCCCGGTTTTGGGCCCGTTTTTTTTTTCTGCCTCACTCTAGACGCTCGCCATACTAGGACTCTGGAGTCGCTGCTGGCGAGGCCATTTGCTTTTCGGGGACCCTCATGAACCGCCAGCCGAAAGTTCTGTTCTGTGTATTTGATGGTTGGCCGCCGTGGGGGTAGCTTACACCATCAATTATTCAAAATTAATTTATTACTTTTGCTCTATTTGCATGAGCTGCTCGTGCTGCGGTCCGCACCGCTATGCTGCGTTGTTCTGGGCCGAGTAAAGCGGGAAGTCACGGATGCCTAGGCAAACAACGCCATTGTTGTTCTCGCGTTGAGCATTGAGCTGGAATGAAGCGATAGCAGCAGTTGTCTGCAATTTTCAAATTTAAATATTCTAAATGAAGGAATCACCAGATTCGGCACCAGGCGTCGTCTGATATGCACCTCCGTTTGTCCCGACAATATCCCATTGCCATTGCCATTGCCGTTCGCCAGACAGCCCGAATTGAGGTGCAACAATGATGGATGTCTTACCTGCAAAGTTAATTAGAGAGTAGCGCAAGGTCTGCAGTCTGTTCCCTTTTCCACCACTGG
>NC_064874.1:50309402-50316902 GCF_943734745.1 Anopheles darlingi
ATGTTTTGATATATTAGTATTGCTATAGTATTTGGGAAAATAAGCAAATCAAAATTAGGAAATGGAGATTCAGTCGAAAAAGTCTATGTTCGAGCGATATTCTAATTGTTTCTTATGTTTTCAACACGAACAGTTCATGCGTTCTGAATTATCGACATTAACTTAAAAAAAGTATTTAGTAATATCAACAACTGAAAATCTAAGCCTCTTGTTTAACTAAACTACAACGCCGTCATGAATGTATCATAACAAAAGTGATGAAATCCAAAAGATCGGTTAAGTGATTTTGTTAAAGACACTATGGTGGAGTGGAGTATCGAGGAAAGCGTTTGGGATCGAAGAGGCAAAAATTCATCATGGCGTACGTTAACGGCGGCACAGGAACATCCTCGCCGTCTTGTAGCGTGGTGGTCGTGGCATGATCGTCCGTCCAGCCGGTTCTAAAAAGGGGCCCCCCATAAAAGCTCTCACTTATCTCGGAACCAACAACAACGAGTTTAACCAGCCTCTTCTGTTTTTTCGACGTTCCGACGTTCCGACGTGGACCAGCAGCAGGCCAATCCTGGACGAGCAATTCGTCAATTTGGAGCCGCTCGGGGTGGCCGTAACCGTGGGTGGCGTGGCTTTGGAGAAGACAGTCTTCGGACACACGTGAGACTTTTCCCCACCTTGGTTGTGGTTACCTTTCTTATGTTCCGTTGGTGCCGTTGAGTGCCTTCAAAGTAGTTCTGGAACGTTGTTGGACGCGCTTTCGTTGTTTTTGGCGTTTCATTCTTCTTCGCTTTATCCTGCGCTTCATCGCCACTTCTGTGTCGTCTTCGTCTTCGTCATCACCAACACCAACAGCAGCAACCGCGACTAGTCGTCGTCGTCGTCGTCATCGTCATCGTCGTCGTGTCCCTTCCAACCCTTCCCACTGCACTGCGGCACGGCTATTCACTAATTCCACATTTATGAGCGGTAATTTATTTTTCGCTCTTCCACCATCTGTGGCCCTCGTTGTGTTGCCACAGGAAGCGCCTTGTGGCCGTGAGTCTTTATCTTCATCTTCGGCGGCTGCTTCCAGGCGGCGTCCTCATGCCTCGTCCTCGCGGCACGTTTATCTATCCCGGGCCGCGATTGGCGACCGTTTCGTTTCATTCTGACGTTCGCGTTCGACGTTGTTGGTTTCGTTGGGCGGCAAAGATTTCGCGTTTCCCCTACGCCGAGGCTCTGTCCTTTTGTCCCCACTCCGCTGCCACTCGTACCGCTCCTCTGGTGTTCCCTTTCATCGAAGATCGAAGGATCATTTGAAGTCATTCTCAGCCAGCCGCCAACAGGAGGGCCCCGGAGTGCGCCATTCGTTGCTAAAGTGCTCCTCCGCCACCCAGTGGGCGGCAGAGTAGTGGGGAGCACGCTTGAGGACAAACCAGCGCTCATCGTAAGGTGCTCCTGCGCTGCTGCTCCCCATTCTCCACATTCTCTGCCTCTCGCTGGCTGGCTGTTTGGCTGTCTGGGGCAAGGGCGGCGGCTGTGTGGCCCACGACGGCGAGTGAGGGAAATTAGCTTGGATCTCAAAGAGCACACCGACAGGCGGACGGAACGAAACGGAGCGGTCCAACAGACAGAAAACCACCCAAGTGTCGGCATCGCGCCTTTGATGTTATTGTTATAAGCAAAAATAAATACATCATCATATTAATATTATAATTTTCATTCTCTCTTTCCTTCTACCATAACCATCTGGATCTACCCTGCCCTTCCTCGTCCACGCTGGTGCGGGGGGCGGTCGTCCTCTCTTTCGCTCTCCAGCGAAACTCTTACTCCCGACGACGACGACGACGACGACGACGACGACGACGACGACGACGACGACGACGATTGCAGTCGGTTTGGGGCTTGCTGCTCGTTTGCTCGTTTGTCCTGCCATCCCTTTTAGCTTTAAGACGACGCCTAACCAGCTTTCACCCCTTCGTCTTCGCCTTTCCTGGTGCTGGCGTTACCGCCCTGCCCTGCGTGTCGCTCTCTCGCTCGCAGCCGACCTCAGTGTCTGCGCTTCCTTGTAGTGATGGTGGGGGCTAACGCCAACCACCAGAAAGGATGCCGCTTGTCGTTGGATTTTGTGTTTTAATCGGTTTTGTGCTCGATCTGGTCGGTTTTATGGCCGTCGGTGCTATCATATTGGACGACCTGCGATACCGAGGGGCGGTCAGAGTAGAGCCTGAAATAAACCTGCCAATTGCCTGTTCTGTCCTTCTTTCGCGATGAAGATAGGCACCGAATGGGAGAGTTTTTTTGTTGTTGTTGTTCGCAATATCTTGACCCCTTTCATTCTGTGTAGTTAGGCCATACATTTGCCATGACCAAGAGCATATTTTTATAGTATTAAAACCTTCAAAAACATTTTTTCCAGCAACTGCATACAGGAACGCATTTCTACGGTTGGTACCAACACTTTTGGTTGATAAACTAATAAAGAGTATAACAAGTAAACTGATAAAGTTTGCAAACATTTTAATCTAGTTAATTGGGCACAATTTCATGAAATATCACTTCCGAGTCGAATATTGAAAATTAAATTGCGCATATTCAGTAAAACATGTTATTATTTTTATGGTCAAATGGATTGTGATTTTGTTCAATAGAATTATTGCTCGTTAGTTACCTCGCTTCTCTCGCAGTATATTCCTGTGTGGTTCATTATGTTGGACTACATAAAATGGTATGTTTTTCATTGTTTTGCAGATTAGGAAACTAAGATTAGATTAGAAAGTCTCTGCCATTGAACACTGTTCACAAGTATATTCACAGGATTTATATTCAATGTCAATTACCAGTTTGGTGTGCGTTAAATTAATAATACTATAGATACAACTGGTTAATAATTTCATAACATGATTAGAAATCACTTGTTTTATTTTATACTAGCTGCCCCGACAGACTGCGTACTGTCTTTGATCGGTCGTGGGTTTATCGTAAACAGGAACTTTAAAATTTCAGTAGATATAATTTTATCTATTCCATAATTTGGTAGTATTCGATTTATCAATGAACCAAATCAATAGCTAGGTCCGTTAGTGATGATGGAAATAGAGATGCGACGTGCTTGTAAATATGAGCTGGAAAGTTAACATGATGTTTGAGTTTTAAGGCTTTGCCTTTCGGGCTAAATGACGTCATTTGGAACAACGAATTATATTTTCCCAAGTATTTTTAAAATAAGGTTGACTTTAGTATTCGGCTTGCACATAGCTCGTTAAGTTCAAATGCTGTGTATTAAACGGCATTACAATACGACACACTTGATCCATTTTTCCGGTATTCAGCTTACGATGATTTAAATAGTCACATGGTAGATCATAACTAAAAGCACCGCACTTCAAATTAACTCAAACGTCGATCGATAAGATCGAGGGTCTTTCTTTTCTCTCGGGCATTCTCGGTGATCATTCCAATCGCAAGTTGTTCTTGATAGATAGGATATGTTGGTATTGCTTTCTATTACTATTCGGTTACTGCTGCTTTATATGTTTGTGCATGCAATTCCGATCGTTTACCATTCATAATCCGATACGTTGAAAATTGTCAATGATAAGAGGCTCGTAAATCAATAGTCGAAAATTAACATAATTCTTGATCAATTCAGATATTTCACAACTGAATAAGTTTTTGTTATTGTTTCATGTAAATTGATTTGTGAAAATTAAAGCAACTTCTTAATTAACTCATGACTTAACTAAACTTAAGAAATTGTTAAGATAGTTTAAACCAACAATAGACACACCAATAAAAAATGGTAACGATTTGCAGCGTTGCCGGTCCCATGGATATCATTCCACCCTAGCCGGGCTCCCTCTCTCTCTCTCTCTCTCTCTCTCTCTCTCTCTCTCTCTCTCTCTCTCTCTCTCTCTCTCTCTCTCTTTCTCTCTCTCTCTCTTTCGTTCTTTTCCTTAACATTTATTGGTCTCATTTTTAAAATTATTATTCATGAATTAAACGCAACTATCTAACCTTCCCACCCCTCACTCTGCTCTGCAAGATGTACGTAATGGAGGGTGGTGGTGGTGGATAGGTGAAAGAAGCAATTTAAAGGATATTAAATAAAACCAACTTATTTATAGACCATCAAAACCTAGGAAACGATACCCATATTGCCCTAGGACGAATTTTAAGGATTGGGGTTGTATGGAAGCTCCCCTTTCCCCTCATCCGATGTAAACCAAATTTTGTCCCATAGTTTCTCAGATGACCATCAATAATTGTGCAAGTTTTAATTGTATTCGGTTCATAACTTGCGGAGTAATGAATGTTTTTAACAATCAAGTGTTAGAGAAGGGCATGAAGGAAGGTAGCGGGGGGTTTCTAACCAAGCCTATAGCACTCACCGGCCCCAAAAACCCCCACATACCGAATTTGGAGTCAATCGGTCCAGTAGTTTCGGAGTCTATACCGGACATCCGGACAGACACATTCATTTTTATATATATAGATATATAGATATATAGATATATATAGATAAGATATGAACCATTTGGAATTATTTTAAATTCGTAGTCTTCAGTGCTCTAAAAGTGCTTGTTGGCTTACGATCGAGCTTGGCAACTGCAGTTGCTTAATAGAAAGCAAAGATTCGTTTTTAAATATCATATGATAGATGCACGACTATAGTGTTAGTGTCATGGGATAAAAATGATACAAATCAGATACAAATCACATACAAATCAAATATGCCGTTCACTGTTTTTGATTTGCTCGAGCCACAATTCACAATCCTGCTAGAAAGAACATTCTAATAATTGAACCGATGATTTTGCCATGATTGTTAGGGCATTGTTGTTTCGTCTCTTATGTTTGAAAGCCGAGCAATTTTATCGGATGAACCCCAGCGCATACCTGGCATGATTGCTTCACGACTATTGGTTCACATCCCATTGTTGGCTTTGGGGTATGGCATGAGGCGTGGAGCCCAAGCTGCTGGAGCCAGCTTCCAGCGATGGCTCGATGATGCGGCTGGCATGGCCTAGGCCCCCTGCGGGAGGTCCGAGATGGCTGTAGTGGTTCAAATTTCTTCGAAAGACCACCGAGGCTGCGTGAAATGGTAGCTAATTTTCTTCCGATGATTAAGTTGTTTTCTCTCGGCATCTCGGCTTGGCATTTCTTTCACCTTTTCACACTGCCATCCAACCATCATTGGTCACAGTCTCGCATCATCTTGTGTTCGAGCAGCAACAGCAGCAGCACGGTTGGCTGCCTGGGTGTCTGGGGTGGCCCCCGCCGTTGTCCCGGCAACCTCTTGGCGTTTCAAGCACGCGCCTTCTTACAACAATAAACTGCCTCCTCTGCGTAATGGCATTCTCTGGCGAGGCGTTAAAACAATCAGCCCTAGTGTCTCAGCCACCCAGCAACAGCAACAGCAGCAGCAACTAGCAAGCGGAAGCGGCTGTGTATGTATGATTCGTCGAAATTAAATCCACCCGAAAGGTTGAAATCTTCATTCTCCTCAGCTTAATTGCTCATCCTCTCACTCCAAACCGGTCCACCGCGGTTTGGCACCGAAAATGGCCGTCGTCGTCGTCGTCGTCGACATTGATACAGTAGTGAAAGGGCTCAGGCCCAGCAGCATCGGTTGCAGCATCGAAACTAGATGCGCAGACCGGGTATCGTCAGCACCAGAGGAAGAGAAACACACACACACACACACGCGTGCACAGAAACATGTGGGACAAAACGTGAAAACAAACTGGCCGACCGCCAAAGGTGTCAATTAATTAGTGTTTACAGCGATGACTCCACACAAGAAGAAAGGTCGAATGCCGCGCCTCGAAGCGGGCTCGAAGAAGGACTTGCTTATTTGGCCTTTTAGGCGGCTGCACGGGACGAACGAAGCAGATGCATGAAGCAGAAAACCGAAACAATCAACCCCGAAACACACACACACACCGTCAGGGATCTCCGATCCTTCCATTATCCGACACACACAGGTGGGAAAGCGATCAGAGGATCACTGCCCGGTGAGGTTCCCGGTGAGGGCTTTATTACGGATTTCGACGACGATCCTTTGCGCGGTGCAGTTTGGGATCGGGAGTGTGAGGACCTGTGGCTACCTGTGATCGGTTGATCGATGCCGAGACCCAATAAAACCAGGCAGCCAGCATCCTTCGGCATTTCGGGACGGTCATCGTGTTGTTTGTGGCGCGCGGTAACAAGCGAAAGATATATTGAACGCACTACTGCTTTCGGGGGCCCCCGCTATAAACCCGAGGGAGGAAGAGTACGATCAATCAAAATATGGGAAAAAGGAATAAATCCTAGCGAACAATTAACGGTCGATCGTTTGTGTTTTTTTTTATAGCTTAGTTGCCCTTTTAATGGGCTCCAACATCGGCATCGGCATCGGCATCGGTTCCTTTGAAGGGTAATAAGCTGATATGCTGCCGCCCGGCGATTGGCGGTAATCGTCTGCCGTAGCCTTGCGCCGTAAGCGAGAGGCGCTTATAAGCGATTGAAGCGCCGATCATTATCATCCAAAGGAGGACGTTCCGGGCACTGTTTCCATCCTTCGCACGGTATAAAGACGATAAGATACGACACGAGACGAGGAGGACGACGAGGACGACGTTGTCGATGTTGCATATGGATCGATCCGTTGCGAGCGAGGAGACTGATGTTCCAGAAGCTATAAATTCTATGTTTGCTGCGATTGATTGTCCTCTTCAGCCTCCATATTTCCGAGCTGTGTGTGTGTGTGGTCATTTAGCATGTCTCGATGGCATTTACTACCCGCTCGCTTTCCCTGTTCTCTGCTTCGGTTATCACAAATCGGAAAAAGATTTATTTTCTCGGCGATCCTCGACGACGATCGGGTCTGAGCCCACCTCTGAGATCGCTGTTTGACAGCTTTCGTGGCCCGAAATGGAATGGCATCAACATCTCAATCAATCGAATCAACGCGGTACCACAATGCAAGAAAAGAAAAAAAAATACGGAATACGGAGCAGCAACGGAACTCGAGAGGAACTCGACGGCAGAACTCCCTCCGATCTCGGTCGTTTTATCGCCAGCGCCACGAACGCCACGGAAAGCGTCGTGTGCCGATCGCTTTTACCACCCAGGATGATTATGACTCCGTCCGTCAAAACTGGCGGATGATTATCTTTCGTTCCATTTCCATCAGCAGCATGGCCCACCGGCGCGATCCGGCGCGAGCGTCTCGATAGCGCGGAGGGAGCCCCTTCCTCCCCTTCGCACCCTTCCCAAACCAGAGCTATCCATAATAACCCGTAATGCGAGTGACAGCGTACGATCAGCGCGGAGATGGATTTGCGCAGTTCTTGCGCAACGAAGAGAAAAGAAAGGGTTTCGCGAGAAGGGTTAACGCTTTCAATAAAATGCCACACATCGTGCACTTGCTCCGTGCACTCCTTCGCTCTCTCTCTTTCTCTCTCTGTCTCCCTTTCTTTTAGTATTGTAGAAGTGGCTAAAGATGCCGAAAGATGCTACGATAATTATCCGTTCCGTCAT
>NC_064874.1:50326902-50346902 GCF_943734745.1 Anopheles darlingi
GCTTCCATAGCAAAAGACTGCTAAACGAAGGAAAGCGCCAGAGCGGCAATGGAATGGAAACTGTTCAATTACTTATTCACTTTAATTAGATGCGGTCCATTGTTTCCCCGTTTTCCATGGTAGCCGAACGATTTTCGCACTGCCAGTGTCCTATACGCAGCGGCTATCCTTTTGCTTGGCCAAACGTGTGAGATCTCGTGCAGCCGGGAATTCGTTAAGTCATCGTTTGACAGCAGCTGAACGGAACCTTCGCCGCCGCAGACATTCGTCGCTCGACCGGTACAGGGATATTTGGGTTGATTGAGGTACTGCTACGGATGTTAAGTTCTCGTTTAGATTCCACTCGACTCTAGTTGTCCGTTTGTTGGGTAAGTGCTACGGATATTATGGATTTCTATGGACCCCGGTTTTCGTGTTAATAGAATAAATGATCAATTGAATAGGGGTCCGAGTGTTTGATGCTAACGCCCAAATGAATAATCTACAGCAAGCAGAGCTGTATGTTCAGAGTTTCCATAACAAGCCCTTTACAAACATGCGGAATCTTGGAATAGAAAGGTATAAATATATGAGAGTATTGATTGCTATAAGTTCGACAAGATCCAATACAGTATTTGTAGAAACAGATTTTCTTTTACCTTTTTGTGGGGAACATGAAGTATTGGCAAAAATAAAGTATGCAAAACGGTCAGATATTTGTGAATAAACAAAGCCAAGAACTTATAGATAAACCATGATTTGGCCGGCATGATAATGCTGTAGGTTGCAAGCTCAGAACACTTGAAAAAAATGTTTTGGGAAAGTGAAAAAAGGGAAAGTTGTTTTAGGAAAGTTTCCTTGATCTGTCTGTTAGCCGACAGATCAAGGAAAACAATCGATAATGTCTAAACATAATTTTGAGATGGACCACGTGAGGTTCGAATGAATTCTCTATAACTTATCTCTAAACATAAAACCATTAGTTGAGATTGTCATGTTTTAAGTTCTTTATTTTACATTTATCACTTATCCTGGATTAAGTATAGTAATTCTGGTAGTGAAAAAGATTATCCCGAGGACAGGTAAAAGTATAGCTTATTTCAGTTACCCTGTTGCGGTTACATTACAGGACCATGCACCATGCTTTGGTAGTCTGTAGGTGCTACTGTATGTTTGGAAAACACATAATATTGGATTCGATTTTGTTTAAATAATTAGTGCGCTTGAACAAAAGCGCTTCCCGAACAAAAGGCCCCGTTTAGGGGTTTGAACAGCAAAACGGTAGCAATGTTGGTGGTTCACTTAGCGCTACTCTCTCACGTGCCTTCCAATAAAAGTCAATCCGTGCCGCTCTGATGTGAATACGATGATGGAAATACGTCTAAGTGCTTCTGTGTGGTGCTGCTGTCCGTCCGAAAAGATCCATCGTCCATGTCGGCAGGACTCTGGAGGCATTATTGGAAGAAGGCAACCGGCTGCACCGGAAAGAAGGGGCAGAGCAAACAAAACAAGGGAAAAAGGGCCGCCCAGCCTCAGTTCTCATTAAACGGGTTAACCATCCCGGGTCGAACGAATTGATGTCCAAAAGCGTTGGGTTGGGTGCCGAACTTGCTCGCCGACTGGAAAACAAGGCCCTAGGAACCGATATTTGCCTTTGCCACCAACTACTTTCAATTAGCATCCACAGCAGCTTCCGTTTCGATGGACGTTCTGATGCGAAAGACGCACCCATTGGCCGACAGTGGCCGAGGGTGGCCGCCGTTCAGAACTGATGGACGGGACCGGGAACTGACCCTAGCCAAATGAAGCCATCCGAAAGGCGAAATGGAAGGAGCGTTTTCCAGCTACGTGGCGGCTTGGCGGTACTCAATAAAAGCCAAATCAAACCCACGGTAGCGGTAGCTGGGTCTGTGTGGAAACGATTTTCTAATCATTACCCTGGTGTAAACGGGTGTAACCGGGCGTATCGTTGTCGGCGCGCTTTGTTCTATCCTATCTGTGCTTCCTTCCGACCGCGGCAACAACCCCTTCACAGTCGATGCGTCCAATAAGATTGGACCAAAACTTATTCCGTATTTATTGCATTTTATTGAGAACTCTTAAATTACAAAACATTCTCGGTTTTCTCACAACACAACGATCTAACAATTCCAGTTCACTTCCAGTACTCGGATACTTGATACAACCTTAGCTTCTTGTTCTGTCTTTGATATCATTTAAATTTGACGATATCATTCAAGCAGGAACTTGAGGTCTGATCGCTAATACATAAAAGGGCTTGAGGGATTCTTTTAATTTTGTTTCCCCGAGAATGACTTCATTAGGCATCCGGAACGAAATACTGGATGGTAAAACAACTTCATCAACCACACAGGAACCAGATCACCGTGCGTTCTCCGGCACTCCGGCCCGTCACACCGAATGCTGAACGGCTGCTCCCAGGATCGCACGTTGCGTGCACGTTCTGTAGTAGCATTAGTTATGGACCTTCGATCATGTCGATGAGGGCTCGTATCGCACCCGACCGGAACCAATTCGCAATTAGACCGACATTCAGCACCAGCCTCCCGGGTCTAGTTGTGGCCGAGTGAGTGGATTACGAGCCAGCGTGTTCGTGTGGAATCGTTAGTTTGTGAAAATGGGAAGCTCAAAGCATATGTCAACCAGATTTATCATCAACCATGACTGACGAGACTGGCAGCGACATGGCCGGGATCCAGTGAGCCGGGGATGCCTCTCGACTGCTTCATCAATTGGTGATTTTCGACTTTGATGAGAGGCAAAATGTGATCCAAAAGTCATCCAGGACAGTAGTATCACCATGATTGATGGCACATTCCTGGCTAGAGTGTGTCGTCGCTGTTTGCTCATTTTGTATTCATTACACCGATGAGGTAGGAAGAATAATCAAAGGTAATGTTATTGGTGCACTAGTAGAATCATGTTTAGCGTGAATTTCTTTAATGCTACTTGCATTTGTAAAGTAAGACTTTTTCAAATTCAATTTCAACATTTCTATTTAGGAGTAACTCTCTTTTTATCACACAAATCCTTTAAAATATGTGGAATAGTTTAAACATCAGTAATTTTAGCGTTTCATTAGTTGAAGCAGTAGCTTTCTTTCGCATTATTATCAGCCCCATGGATGTCCATCGGGAGGTTGAGCCATTAACGCATAGATGATGCATTTGCTTTAATTAAGTTTTGTTTCCTACCTGCGCCATTGATGATTGCAGCACTTTCGCTACGCAATATGTTGATCGTTGATCGGACGATATGGCAATGAAAAGCGCCATTCGAATCACGCTACTGCATTGAATTATAGAAAACACCTTTTCTCCAGCAATGCTTTCCGGGGCTCCAATAGCTATCGATGATCACACTCCACTCAATCAACCCTTAATTCATTCGCTAATGCTGCGATCAATAAACCAACGTTCTGAACACTTTTCAGTGCTGATAGTGCACGATGGCAGCGACCAGCGACAATCCGAATCGGGACATCCGTCCGGACATGGGGCCATTCTTTCTGCCCCATCACATTTATGAATCTCTTCCCCGGAATTACTGTAATCAGTGCCACCATTAAACGATGACACAAATGGGTCACCATCCTGTGACATTTCTCGATACACAGGAATCGTTCGTTGTACTATGAATCGACAACGGTGTTGCTGCTTCCTTCCTGTTGTACGGTGGCTGCGATCGCGGATCTTATCATTCAGCGAGAACCGACAATCAGACTGTTGAATGGCGGTTCGTCGGTGGGCCTGCCATAATTTATCGATTGAATTACAGTCTGTGCACGGTGAATAAATTACTTAAACCTGAAATCATCAAGCGCTGTTAGCCAGAAAGTCATCTATCAAAACAATTTATGTTACTCTATACAGCGTCAACAATGTCTAGCCATTTCCGCTGCTCTAGTATTCGCAGATGCACACGGATTGTATCAATCTACAACGTGGGCGCTACATTGATGCATGCTTCTTTGCCAAACGGGAGGGGTGTTTGATAAGTGAAGGTGTCACTGTAAAATTCCAGATAGTTGCCTGGATGTATTCGATAAAATATGTTATTTAATTAATTAACTCATCCTTCTATTCGCACCACCAGATACGCAACAAAATCAAAAAGGCTTTCCTACATAGACAATTGGTTACACTGTTTGTCCTATTTAATAATTGATGATGCATCATTTGTTGCCTGCATTGCGTGCAGAGTTCTCCACCTCGGTTGAAAAAGCCATTTTGTTCAATGTTTCAATTTTTCAATCTACATGATGGTTTCAATCTCGACTGAATTCCGGAAATTGCAGTGTGATACTATCTTGCGACCGATAGCCCTCGCGCCCCCTTATTCAGCACAGCACTGCACTGTTTCATTTTGAAAAAGGTCCGCAAATTAATTATAACCCATTTTGTTTTGAAGCTCCATTTTGATGATTAGATAAAATGTAATTTAGGTTGTTTAGATGACCTCTTCAGCACCTAGCTTATCAGCCAAAGTATCAGATGTGTCATGCGCTGTCTACGTTCACAAAGGGGTGTGAGATTTCGTTTGGAACAATAGAATAACAATCAAACCACTATCAAAACTAGTGTTAGAAAATGCGTCCATATGTACGTCGTCTCTTGTACGCAGCGACTTGATAAATGGTTTTGTTTACTTCAAACGATTTTTATTCTGTTTAAAACTGTCTGCTTAAATAATAGAAGAAAGCTTAATAGTTTAGTCATAGATTTTCCAGTTCCATTTCAACAGTAAATTTCATAGTTTGAAATAAAATTTAATAAATTTCTTTTACTCTTATAACATTCATCGCAGTATGAGAAAATCAAAAAAGTTTTGAAACATGTACATAGTATTGCGTCCAGATGGTCCATTGCTTCAACATTGTTTCTTTTAAACGCCTAAAATAAATGGCCGAAAGAAATGTGTTCTTTTAACAGTCGAAAGTAATCCAACGACAGGAAACGAACAGAAATAACAGCATACACGCACGAAAAATATCGATTAAGATTTGACTGTAACGCACTAGGATCACTTTCATGCGGAATAGCCTCACATGGTCAGTGTTTTGACAAATAACCCTCTACGAGTGATTATAAAGCAATTTCCGCTGCTATTGCTGCATATGCTACATTACGGTATTTGATGATTTGTGGCTGTGAATTAAGATCTCCTATCAAATTATTTCTCAGTCGTTGAAACTACTCTTCACTAATTGATCCATGCTGCCTTATGTTTGTTCAAACGGCAGCTACCGCCGACATAACAGGGACATTTGGCTTCGGTTTCGGGAAAATTAAACAATACTTTTCGACGCACTCTGCGTGTCTGTGGTCAGCATTTCTCTGGGAATCCATCATAGTTCATACACTATGGCACATTTGAGCAATATTGTATAATGTTTTTATTATTAGACAGGAATCAATGAAGATACATTGATTTTACATACTTCTATGGAAACCAGTAGCAATTCAAATTCTTATGAAACAAACATTACTACTGTTATGATATCTTTAACTACCTTAAAGATGTATGGACTGGAAACCAGCTTTTTATTGATGTTGTTGTCCATCCAACCATGCAAAATGCTTGACTTTAGGGGTTGACTTTGTTCGCGTGCATCCTGGAGTGTGAACCGCTAACTAGCAATAAATATGAATACGATAATTGAAGAAACATTTTTTACAATAATTAAACAATGCTGTTCTTAAAACAGCATGATTAGCACCAGAAAATCTATTACTGGCATGTATAAATTTTGTAGTCCTTGTTTCAACTTCAAGATTCAATTAGAGGAACTTATCTCGTACGAATGACAGCAATTAATTCTCTCGCACACTTTAACGATTCAAACTGAGGTTTTCCAAGTATTTTCGCACTGTTTTTGCACTTTTTTGTAAATTTCGCGAACTTTTCCGAAAGAGCGAGAGAGAGAGAAGCCACGCACGAAAGAGAGATCCGGTTCTAAATCAAACAACCAATCACGTCTCAGCTGGCCATTGCTGGTCGGCGATTGGCCCATCCGCTGTTTACACGCACACCACACAAACACCTACACACACACCAACACCGGTTTCGTGTACGTACACGGAAGTTGGCGCGCGCGTGGGAAGATCCCGCTCTCGAGGTTCAAGCTCTCTTCATTCTCTCAGCGCGGCTCGAAAACGTGAGGTCGGAGGAGCTTCTCGGAGCGCGTGTCGCGTGTTTTTCGTAGCAAATAATTTATTGTTGGCCGGGATCGCATTACGTTTTGCATTCACGAAGCGGTTGTTGCCGAAACGAAAAACCCTCGAGTGTAGCGAGCTGAAAGGGAAGCAACTCCCTTTGCATGCCAAGTGATTCCGTAGTGTTCGATCATCCTGTGTTGATGCGGGGGGGTACTTTAGTGTGCTACTACTAGCAGCTAGAGCAGCGGTCAGGTGGCACAGACAACAACATGAAACATTGCCGGTTAAAGATGCTGTTTTGAAAAGGTGCCTCCTGTGTCCTCGAAGGGAAGTGTGTAGTATCGTCGGTGGTTAAAAGTGCTTGAAATTCCGTTCCGTGTGTCCGTTTTTGGTGGGTTTTTGGTTCGGTTGGGTTGCTTTGTGGAGTGTGAGTGTGTGTGTGTGTGTATGTGTGTGTGAAGATCGTGATCATTTTGTGAACTACAAACCTCGCTGGAATGCTGGAAGAAGCTGAGCTGCGCTCGGGAAAGATGATGTGTCGTACCAACAGCACCCCGCCACCGGGCAGTCCGGTCGGATCGGAGATATCCGTCGGTTCGCCCAGCCCGCCCCCCATTGGGAGTGATACCCATCCACACCTCGTCCACCCGCATCCACTCTCCGTCACGCATCTAGTACATGCCGCCCACCACACGCTGATGCATCATCATCCTCATCATCCGCATCATCATGCGGCGTTACATGCCCATACGGCAGCAGCGGTCAGTGCCCTGCATGCGGGTGCTGGTGGCCGACCTGAGGACTACTTCACTCCCCTGAAGCGATTGCGTATGGTGGACGGTGGTGGTGGTGGTAGTAGTACGGCCGGAAGTCCGAACGGAAGTCCCAAGGAATCGACGAGCCGGGGGTCAAGCCCATCATCGACACCCATTATTACGACGGCCACCGGCACCGGCAACAGTACTAGCAGCAGCAACACCACTCACACCAATACCACCGCGACCAGCACAACCAAAGCCTCGTCCGGATCGACGGCAACCGCGGACTGCGGCGTAAAGTCCTTCTCGATCGCCGACATTCTTGGGCGCGATGCGGAGGAAACGGGTAACCGGGAGACGCGAGAAGCCACTAGTCCACCGCCACCCACGGCCAGCCTACCACATCATCCGCACCATCCTCACCATCACCATCTTCTGCACCTGTCTCCTCACCATCCGGCGGCGGCACATCTTGCGGCCGCTCAGCATCAGCACCACAACCACCATAACCATCATCATCCTCACCACCAACACAGTAGCAGTACGTTGCAGCAGGCCGCCTCGAAGATCGTGCGACCTTGGGATCATCTGCGAGGTCCTATCCCGGTGCGACCATTCCTACCACCTGCCCTGCTCCACTATGAGCATCGTCTGGCGCTCGATTACCATCAACAGCTGCAGGAACACTTCCGGGCGCAGGCCCAGTTGCTGCGGCACATGAGCATGGACATCATTCCGTCGGAGAGCGGCTCGGAACGGTCGAGTTCCGCGGCCAGTGATTGCTGTTCGCCGGAGATTGGCCGCGGTTCGGACCATCAAAGTCATCAGTCGTCCCAATCCTCCTCTTCCGGTATTGGCGGTGGATCAACGGCTGGTACCGGTGCCGGTGGTGATGGTAGTAGTGGACGAAGTGGTGGTGGTGGCAATGGTGGCTCAGCTAGTAACAACGGAAAGTCCGGCAACGGCAAGACGGCCCCCAACGGTACCCCGCTCGATGCCCTGTTCCAGATGACCAACAAGAACTTCGACGAATCCAACGAGGATAGTGGTAAGTCGACTGCCCGTACGACCGTACGTCATTGGCCATTTGGCTCTTTGTCGTCCCCTGAAAGACCCTGAGAGACGACCATTTTTGACACCTCCTTTTACGGATATAAACCACGTAGCCATAGCCGTACCGAGCGGTCGGTTCGGTTACTAAGCACCAGCGGAATACAATGTATTACCGCCGCCGCCGCGGACTATACCGTGACACAAAGTAGGCCTCTGGTGGTGGCGAATCTTGGAGCAGCGACTTTTTGGCAATAAATGGCCTCCTTCCTTTTTGAAACACTACGAATCGGCTCTTCCAAAATGGTCCAAACCGTCAAGGCAAATGAATAACTCATTACTGCTTAATTGGTTGAATCACGAACTCACCGGTAGGGGGAGGAGGAGGAGGAGGAGGCGACACTAAACAGAAAACAACATCTTTTGATCTATTAAATGCCGCGCCCAGAGACAGCCAACCGCCAGAGAGCCCGATTTCACCGTTTACCACCGGGTCGGCGTCTCTCTGCGTGAAGGAAAGTGTCGGAAAATTTATGAAATCAGCTCATGCAACTTTCATGATAACAGTCGAAGGAGGCCGACCAGTAACCCGGGGCAGCAGTAACGCCATTTGCCTCGTTGGCAACACTGCCTCGCAACCGCCATCCATGGTCTACGCACGCAGGCAGAATTAAAATTAGATTAGCTAGGCTTACAAATGAGATCCGATTATCATTTTCTCCGATCGCGCTTGTTGTGGCCCAGGAGTACCAGCCAGCACACCAGGCCAGCCAGGCCAGCCAGCCAGGCCAGCATTCGCAAATGGCCAGAGTTGCTGCCGTTGCTGCGCGATTGTAACGCGATTAACGTTAGACAAAGCGTTGGTGAGGTGGTGAGGGGTGAGGTAATGCTAACGGGGTCCTAGATTGTCCATTGTTTTGCCTCGGTCCCCCGCGTCCCTCTAGCCTGACAACTCGGCTACCACCACCACCACCACCACTACTACCACCAGTGCGTCGTCGCGCACTAATGCCCGGGACGGCGGGGCCTCGATCGCGGCCATCGCGGTACCACGCACGGGACTCGTTTGTTAGGCTAACGAGCAGTTTTCATCGGCCAACACACAGACGCTGGTAGTTCAGTGGTCCTCTGGAGCGTTACTTCCGTCCACCACCACCACCTACCAGGAGTTCGCCAATTTGAGTCAAAGAGGTGGAGGGGGAGGTAGACTCTGATTAACTAACGAGATGCTCCCTCTAATCGAGTCGCACGAGATCGTGGCATTGACATGGTTGCGATTAATGTAGCCCATGTGCATCGTTTTGTGCGATGAAATGCTTCAAAACAGTTTTTTGTTTCGTTTCTCGTCGTCAATTGAAACATTACCGAGAATTGGGCGGGGAAACGCAGGATATGGAGGCGACTGATCAGCTGATAACGTGATAACAAACCATCCTTTCCGCCAGAGCGGATCTTCGGATGAAAATGCTATGTAAATATGAAGATATAAAGTTAGTTTGTAGAAGTAATTGTTGGAAAGTTGATTGACCGATAGAAATTTGCAAATGAAAAGCCAAGTTGTATTTGATGTACATCAATTGCATCGCAATTTCAACTTTCATTACCGAATGTCTATTGAATGTTTCGCATTAAATCGAACTATCAAAGTGTCGATACACGAGTGCAATTTTATTTGCGGATAATTGTCATTTGATTTTCGTAATCTGTCATTTTGCGCCTTGCATTTCTTCCTAACGCGTTGTGATACACGAACACAACATGGCATTGCAACTATCAAACACATTAAATCAAGAATTCATAACAAGCTAATGCAACTATTCTGGGAATAATTTTTCTTAAATCAGCATAATAAAGAAGAATAATCTGTTGCATTATCATGCAATAGTTAACGAGCTTACAGCGATCACTAGTCGATAGCACATTTCAAGCGAATTTCCATGCGATCTGGATAACTGAAAGATCGAAGTGCGATAAAGAGTTTCCATGTTTACAACCCTTATACACGAATACAATTGAAATGAAATCTGCTTTTGGCAGTTCTTAACAGTAATGTTGCTTTCGTGTATCGGTACCATTAGGAAACAAATGCCATACTTTAGAGGCATATTGCTTTCTATTGTCACCTTCTACATTTCTATTGTTATTGTTATGAGTGTGTCCGGTCTTTTGTTGTTTACATCCTTCCGTAGAAGGTCCTTGTGAAAGAGAAAGAAGGCGGAGAACCTTTACTGGAACAATATTCGTGGCATCAGAAGACAACTATCTTATGGACAGCTTGTTACTACCGTTCGCAACTGATCCGCAGTAAACCACGTCATACACACCTTTGCCAATGAAAGGCAACGATCGCTAATTGCCGTTCAGTATGATCGATCGAGCTGGTCGGTTAGTAAGGGTTGAAATCAATCGAACTCCACGATACCAAACATGCGCCCTGAGGGAGTTCCAATCAAGCTTTGTTAGCTTTTGCTGTGCGAATCTCAGACTCACGGATCTACCTCGATCTGCGGTAAATCTTCTTAACTTTTGGCCTTCTTCAAACCCAGCATCCAGCCAAAGGAAACCAGAACCTGAGAACAGCAGCAACAACAACAAAAAAAAAAACACTGACCGCGTTCGTGATTTAATCGAATTTATGGTTTCGTTGGCTGAAATAGAGTTGACCAAACACACGTTGGGCGGACGACCTGGTAGCCATCGATCCAACACGTCGTCGATGGTTGCGGCTTCTGGTTACCATATTGTGGCCTTGAGGCCTGTTGGGTTCGGTTGGGTTCGGCGCTCTGTCCGATCCGGTGTGCAATAAATCAAAATCCAATTACCGAAAATGTTGTGGCCGGTGGCTTTTAGCAATTCCCACCGAGTCCGTGCGTGCGTGCAGATCCCACTGAAGTTGCCACCGGACAGGCAGGCCAGGTCAAACCATCTGGCAGGGACGTGCCCGCTGCCCGAAGCTTCTCACCACTGCTTGCGACGCGGAAAAGTGGAGAAAAGTTTGTTGAATTTGTGGTCACAAGACCATAATACGGCGCACCGCACACAGTGGAAAGGGAAGTCCAGAAGTCCAGAAGTCCAGAACTCTGTGGGTGCGTCGTGGGAATGTCGTGGTGGATTGAATTTCCCTTTTCGTAATCGACAGACAGAAGGATCTAAGGATCTTCTTATGATGCCGATCACCTCACCAGATCACCTCACGATCATCCTCTGCCTGCGTGCCCACCCCTAAAATCGACCCAAAAGTCGGAACAACGTGTTGGGCAAAGTGAGAGAAAATAACACGTTATAACCAATTGGATACACCCGATTTAGATTGATCCAACAATTATGTTATTCTCGGCCTTTTTTTGGCCGCTCTCTCTCTCTCGCTCTCTCTCTCTCTCACTCTTCACCCTGTGTTCCCTTTTTCCTTCGTTGGAATGGAATGGACCGCCAATGTCGAAGCACTAATCAGGTGCATCCTGTCTCGTCGCGCTGGGGCCCGCGCAGGTGGAACAGGTTTGTCCGTTTCGTCCGCGTGTTCGATTTCCTGTGCCGAGTCCGAGCCAAAGCCAGAATGCGTGATGAATCGAGGACCCGCGATTCGCTATGGCGCACACTCAAAAGCAGCCACCAGCCCGAACAGTCCTCGTCGTCGTCGTCGTCGTCGCATATTTCCGGATGGAACGAATCGAAGGTTACCTCTGGGCGATCTTGGTCGCTCGATCATGGGCCGATTACTCATTGGGCCAGGGGGGTTTCGGGGCTGACTGCTACCCATCCACCCAAAAAGCTGCATCCAAAACAATCAAGACTTGAAGCCGAGGAGAGAGAGAGAACAGGCCCAACGAGTGTCGGCAGCTGACAGCGCGGCTAAATACTGGCCGTCGATTGCTGCTGCTGCCGCCGCCAAAGTGCCACTTTCCAGAATACACTCCGAGCATCACGCGTTCCGCATGTCAAGTCGTCGTCGTCGTCGTCGTCGTCAAGCGCTCGCGATCCGGCGGCGAGCGGTTCTCGCGTTCTCCGGCCACCGATGCATTCCGCGTTCCGCGTTTCGATTCTGGTGGCAGGCAGGCACCTCAACTGACTCCTAAATTTCAACCCTTGGCAGCACCCTGACACTAATGGTGGCGAAGGGCTTGTTGTTGTGGCCGTCGACGCCGCCGCCATCGTCCTCGTCGTCGTCGTTGTACCGCTTTCGATCGAATTCGTCGGCTGCAGCTTTAATTGTTTTCGGCCGTCGGCAGGTTCGGTTTGGATGCAAATTTGGCACTTTGCTGACGAGTCTCCCGCGGGGATCAGAGTTCGGAAGCGGACTCGAACGCTCTTCTTGCCACCTGGATCGGTTGGTTGATCATTGTCGATCATCATGCCTTCTACACCTGCTCCTGCACTACTACTGCAGATAAACAAACTGTTTGGAGCTTTTCATTGGTTGACAAACAGCTTCAAATAACAGCTGCTGATCAGATCACTTCACTTCCCTGCCCCAAAAACGACGACCAAACGAGACCGTCTCGTCGGTAAAGTGAAGGTGAATCGACACCTCAGGTCTCCCTCCACCGTGTTGACTCCGTTGTGTCCGCGGAGAAGCTTATTAGCGCTGCTTCTCCTACTTAGTGGTCGTCGTCGTCGTGGTCGTCTTGGTCGTCGACGAGTAAGGCTCGTGCAATTGACCCGTTCATAATCCATTCCAAATGGAATCACCATTCAGTCGATGATGACGATTGCTGCTGCTGCTGCTGCCGGTGCGCGGCTGTGGCTAGAGATGCAGAACAGGTCGTCAGACACCGTGGCGAGGAGAATCGACCAAATCTTGGCCGCCTTGCCGCTACACATCAAAGGCCACCGGTCGGCCGGTCGTTTGGTCGGTCCGCAGGCTGATCATCAATTTTTCATTGATTGACTTAATCACTTTAGTACCGGTTGATTACAGTTTTCGGTTTCTCGGTCTGCTTTGTGTGTGCTTTTGAGTGTGGTCGTAATGCGACGCGCTGCGCACCAATACACCATTCCACGGTTGCGGTTATGTTGCAACCGACAGAGGACCGATTGCGAGCCCAGAATCCCAGAATGTCACTACTACGAGTGCTCAAAACGAGCGATAATCTCGCTGATAAATCGGTTCCAATTCCTTTTTAGCACTCGCGCGCGCGCAGTAGTGATCGCGGTGATCATTTCCTGTTCGCTTAGAACACACACACACACACTGATCGAGGCGATCTAAAGCTTGTTAATAGCTATTAGCCTTGTTGTGTGAGAGGAGCCTCTCCATCCCTCGCCTCGCAACACCTCCCTTTCGGGCTCTGAAGATCAAGAAATTATCGAAATCATTCAAAAGAGCATCAGCGAGAGAGAGAGGAAGGCGCCGAGAACGTTGTATTCGAATCAAAAGTCGTCCCCGGGGGACCCCGGGTGTATCACAAACGGGGCAACAGGGATTTGGGCAGATGGGCAGAAGCCAGCATCCAGCCCGAAAAACCCGAAAGCATCCTGCTTCTCGCAGTTCGCTTCAAACGGTGCCGCCCTCGGGGGAAGGAACCGTAGTGTGAGCGGCCGGGGGCAGCATAACTCATTCAACTATTAGATCCAACAATAAAAGTCATAATAAGCCAACAACAAGCCGAACGAGCCGAACAGCGCGCCGCGACAAGAAGCGTACGCGATGAAAGGATGATGGCCGCGCGGATTAAGGCCCCAACGATCGACGGACGGACGGACGGACGGACGGAGGGGTGGGAAATTGGCTCCAATCCGATCCGATCCGATGCGATGCGATGCGATCGAGCCGAAAGCGAGAAAATGAGAACGAACGAAACTGCGGACGCGAGATTTGAATGTGTGCCAACGGAAACGATCACCCATCCCATACGATCGGACGACGAGGAGACGAAAGAGGTGTCGAAAGAGCTAAACACACGAATGTGGCCAGGTACGATGTGGGTCTTTGTCTGTAGCAGCAGCAGCAGCCACACACACACACACGCGCGCGGCATGACTGTAACAATTCCGCGGTAAATGCTAACTAATATCTTCTTAATACGAATTGTTCTTCGCCAAAGTGCCAAAGTGCCAAGCGGCCGGTCGGTCGGACCGGAGTATGGCCTCGGGGCCAGTTGTTGAGGCCAACCGCTGCCGTCGCCGCCGCCGCTGCCGCTCGCTGAACAAAGTCGGAACCACGAATGGACCCACGAATCCGGTTTCGCTTCGGAGATGAACCTCCTGGACCCTCGACTCGAGCATCGATCGTTCGGGAAGCCAGTCAGCCGCCCCATTCAAGGCTTCTCCACCTCGCCTCGGGTGGTGTTGATGAGCGAACAACCGACCAACGGCCCCCAAACGGACCCAACAACGAGCCACCTCGCAGCCTCGCAGACCATCATCGCTCTCGCTCTCGCTGCTCGCTCTCTGACCTCTCTCTCTCCGGTTGTTTCCTCCGAATGGATGGGTCTCTGGAGGAGGATGATGATGATGCTGCTGCTGCTGCTGCTGCCGATGAGTGTGGCTGCGTGTGTGGCGAGCCTCACCCCCAGTGGTGGTGGTGGTGGTGGAATAAATGGTGGAAGCAGCAACAAGGTGATCAAAGTGAAATGCCGCAAAGCCCAAAGGTGTCGGCTGGGCTAATTGGAAGAAGATCAAAAGATGCCGCCGCCGCTGCCGCCGCCGTCGACTCAGGGCTGTGGGCGCGCCGCACAGTGAGCGCTGGAGGAGATGCCGAGCTTTTTTTCCCTTTCCCTGCTTCGACGACTCCTATTCCGACCCCGGTGTTCCCGGGGAAGAGGTGCGAAGCGCCCAGTGACGGTGACAGGAGGGACGACTGACAGAGAGAGAGAGACTGAGGCCGAGGCCGAGCCTTGGTGCCTGAGCTGGAAAGGGTGCACCTGAATCTGTTGTCCGTGTCCGTGCCCGTGTCTGTGTGTGAGTGGTTTTGTTGTTGTAACTTTAGTCTCCCGCTTGATCTTCTCCTCGCGAGCGCATAAAGCATAAATTGCATTATGTTGTTGCTCCGTTCCTTCATTTTCCCTGTTGTGTCCTCCGATCGTTCGCGCACACACACACCACGATCGGGCGATCATCGGGGATGTTGTGTTTTGATGCTGTGGACTTGCGGGTCCGCGTATTTGGGTCCGAGATCGATGCCGGTAATAACTCTATTGCACCTCACGGAGGCCACCCTCAGCCGGAGGGAATCAGATCTCAGAGCCACGGACACACACACACACACAACCCATTTCGCTAGCAGCGGGCCAGCTGCGGGTTGGGATGCGGCATCACTTTTTGATCGGTTCACTGGGCAGCATCATCATTCGGGGGGCAGGGTGTGTGTGTGTGTGTGGAGTGTGCCGGAAGAGAGATAAAATAATAATAAAAAATAAGATCGCTCACCCAGACACCTTTAAAGTAAGTTTCAATTAATTTTCGATTTTCGCTAAACGATCGGCGCTGCATCGGCGACCATGGAGGTCCATGGCGATCCTCGCCTTCTTTTCTTTTGCTGCTTCTTCTTCTTTTTCTGCTTCTGCTCTCTGGATGGCACTAGGATGGATGATCCTAGGGATCGCGTAATTGGACCGGGGCCTAGCGAGAAAGCTAAACCGTTGCGCGCATGCGGCCAGCTAGTGATGTCTAATTTATTCTAACGCGGGAAGTAATTAACATCTGATGAGAAAGATTTTCTGCTAACGTTGCAGCACTTTTTACAGACATAATTGCTTAATGAAAGGATCTTTGAGGAGGGGTCTTTTTTTTTGGTTCATCAAAACGGTATCCCATTGCGCAATTGTTTAATGTGTTGATCAGCCGCACGAAGACGCAGCAAAAGCTTTAGAGCAGGGTTTAATATTTTAATAAATTTGAACTATTACATGATTTTCATTAGAACATGATAAACCCGATAAAGCAGTATTATAATTAAGTTGTGATATGTTTCATTACTTTTTATTAATGGTTTTTATTCATTCATTTATTCGCATTTTTTATTCAACTTGCTCCAACATTATAATTATGCTAGGCATGCGCATATGAGTATCCGTATGCTTTCAATGAAAATTTAAAAAAATGCTTAAAAATAACAGTTAGAAAATCATGTATCCAAGTCTGTGAACTGTGTCCTTCGAATCGTTTTGTTTCGAAAAGGAAACCATTGTAGGTTTTTGTAACGCTAGTATTCTTTATTGAAGATCTGATGCATTTTCCTTTCCACGCCCGGTATATGCACATTTTCAGGGCATAAGTGCACTGGTTTAGCGACGTTTCTTCTTTTCTGGCATTTAGTGCTTGTTTTACGTATTTAACTATCAAGAAATGTATTGGGAGATTTTACCTTTTGTTATGTTAAATTTTGTCCGTTCTGCGTTTGTCTTCAGATACTCAAAATTACTATTGGAATATGCGCTAGGAACAAATGTAAACGATTCGGATGCGCTAGGAACAAATGTAAACGATTTCGAAGTGTGTTCTTTTCCTGAGTTCACAGCCGCCATTAATTGATTTTAAATGGTATTTTCATGGAAAACAAGCGTGATTCCAAAAGCTGTGCTTACGATCAATCTCCAATTTAAATTACTTTCATCAAAATCTGGTATTGATCAGAGCATCTGCTACGTACTGGGCACGTTGTACACGACTTCGAAGCGTTTAATATCACACAGTATCGTATGCACTCGATCTCAAGTACTCTCAAGATAAAGTGCATCGCATTTTACAACATTTTCTACCATTCTTGGAGTTCTTCCGTGCCGTGCCGACGGATGGCGGATGGCGGATGGATGTGCGCTGTGTGCGTTCAGCCGCTGCTGTTGTTGTTGTCACTGGCTGACAACTAGCAATCACAACAAACAAGGCCAATCCGCACGAAGCAGCGAGTCGCCTTCTCGACACGCAGCCTCCTCAGATCGACCGGATTCTTTGTTGTTGGCCGACAACACTCGGGCTAATCCTCGTCCTCGTCTCACCATAACGAGCTCACACTCACTCACCTGTCAAATTAAATCACCTTCTTTCGCTGGCAATCAACGGGTTCCGGTCCCCGGGCCCGGTCGACCGCCGCCAATGGTCAGTTCGGTGAGGTCGGTGTGTGTGTGTGTGTGTCGGTGTTGTGTGGCACTCATCGTCAGACAATTCGAGGAACGTACTCACAAGGATCGCAAAGAAGAGAATCTGATCTTCATGCTTATCACTCGATATCAAGCTCGAAACTGTTCGAGAACACAAGTTTCACACGATGCCGCCACGATGATCCGCTCGAGGGGTCCAGGGAGGACCAGGGATGGATGCAGGGAGGACCCATTTGTCCCAATATATGAGCTCGAGCTGCTCGATTATGAGATGGGCAGCAATTATTGATTTGTTAATTGATTCCCCTCTGGCTGGCTGGCTGGCTGCTGGTGGTGGGTCGCTCCGAGAGGCGATGGACATCACCTAAAAGCGTCTACCGTGATTGACCGCAAGTATCATCATTACTACGCAGCATCGGTTCGCTCGCTCGGCTCTCTGGCCGGCCCCCATTCTCGGGACAGCGGCGGCCATTTGTCTTTGATCTTCGGGCGCTTCCCGGGTTTGGGCTGCTGGGTTGGGCTGCAGGCGCGGCGAAAAACAAAAAAAAAAGGCGAACCCGCCGTCGCCGTTCTGGTGGTACTTCCTCGCCGATCATATCTATGCTCTGGTGGTCGCTTCCGACTACACTCTCAACGATCCCGATCGGAGTGCGAAAGGGTGAGCGATGCGTTGAAGAGAGAGAGAGAGAGAGAGAGAGCGAAAGAGAGAGAGAGAGAAAGGTCCGAGCGCCCTTAATTCGATAGTGGCGGCAACAACGTGCCCTGTAATTATCGAGAGCGACTCGAGGAGGGAAGCTGCGCGCGGTGCGGGATCATCCGGCTTAACCGTCCGCGATCGACCTGTATGTGTGTGTGTGTGTGATCATATGGAAGGAGGGGGGGGGGGATCAAAACTTCTAACACCTACCATCCGGCCACCGAAATCCCCGACGAAATCGACTCCCGGAGGCCCCCCACAAGCGATTCCTACATTGAATCTGGATTGAAACGTCAAAACTCCAAAACCAAAGCCATATCGGAGCAGTGATCGATCGATCGATTGGCAAGCGATCGCCCAGCCCAGCACCAGACAGACAGACAGACGGAGTGGCCTCTGCATCGCGGTATTATCCAAATTTGTTTGCAGCCGCCGTCTGGTAATCGATTCTTCTCGTCGCGGACGCGCGGCCCACTCTCCTCTGTTGCTCTGTGTTGGGAGCGGAGTAGTGAAACCTGCACTTCCACAAAAACGGCAAAAGAAGTGTGAAAAATGGATCAATGGTCTGCTCTGCCCAGCCGCCACGACTTGCACACGACTTTCGAGTGTTTGAAACGAATGGAAATAACCGAAACTAATAACTCGACCGATCGCATCTTCGAGGTGGTCAAGCAGAGAAGAGGGATGCGAGGGAAGAAGGCTTCGGAGGCTTTGGAGATCGAAAGACGCGCAACACTGAGAAAGAGAGAAGGAGAGAGAGGAGAAATGAAATGTTACAAACAAAGAGAAGAAGAAGAAGCGGAACCGTAATTATGTTTATTTATGATCACTTACCATCCATCGCATATTGTTATGCAAATAGCAGCCGGAGCAGCAACCGCAACAGCAGCAGCATCGGCATCAGCATCACTACTAGCACGAGAGTGCATAGCATATCCTCATCATGCAACCGACGGCCGCAGTCGCACAGGCCTGGCGAGTGAGATAATTTGGACGAGAAAATGTGGCAAGAAAATTGTAGCGAAAAGCCCAACCGCCAAGTGGCTCTTCGTTCGTTCGTTGGTTCGTTTGCTTCTCTCAGGAGGGAGTTTGTTTGTGACATGACGACGAAGCCAGAAGCTGAGCATTTTTGACGCTCCATTAAACTATTACAGAGTGCATGTGTGTGTGTGCGGTAGTCTAGCAAGAGATAATCGATGACACATGGAGCGAAGTGTGAAGTGATGATGTTTAGTGTAAACATGCGAACCCAAATAGTCTCGCGAGGTGAAGAATCCTTCTGGGAGTGATCTATATGTTGTTGCTGTTGCTGTTGTTGTTGTTGCTGCTGCTGGGGACTGCACCGTTATTGGCTAATTAATCAAAATCTGGGAAGCCAAAAAGGCGAAGGCGAACAGAGAAAACCGAGGGGGGAAACAATGAAAAGACCGATTTGTAATCGATCCTTCGGGCGTATCGATGGCAATAAATCAATCGGTGGCTGGCCCTGTGGGGAGGGGAGGGTGTGCATCCAAAAACATGGAGGCTCCCCCTCCACCACACGAGCATGTTCCAGAGCCATGTTCCCGAACCCGAATGATGATGATGATTGTTTCATTAATCCCCAATGTAAACAACACTTGACACTTGGCAACCGTGGGCCGACGTCGGAAGACGGAACGTAGTCGGAAAGTCAACGTACGTGCGTGTGTGTGTGCGGGTGTATTTCCCCCTCGGAACGGAACCGGGCAACCCCGGGTCGGCCGCCGTGTCGCCAGGGGACCGACCTGCCGGGTGCTACTGCGTGCTGCGAGGCAATAAACGGCGAATGTTTTACGACCGGGAATGGATGGGCGAGTGCTTCGTCGCTAACGTTAGTTGGCCATGATGATGCTCCCGTCTGGTGGTCGATTTCTAAGTTTCACGCAAATCCCGCGTCGTCGTCGTGGTGGTAGTTTAGTGGAAAAATGGAAGCGACAACCCCGACCGCCCGGTCGAGCCGGTGTCGAGCATCCGAAACGATGTGATTTATGGCCGACCGATTATTCTTCATTCCACGGCGGAACGGAGCAGCGTGTGCGTGAAACAGATTCCGAACTTCCTTCTCAGCCTCCTCAGCCTCCTCAGCCGTTCCCTTGCCGCTTTCTGTTTCCATTCTACTGGATCTCCTCTCCTGGACCTGGATTGTCACGCCAGGGCCAGCGATGGGTGGGGGCCGCTTGTTGACACCGTTGGTAGTGGCAGTAGCATCATTGGTGATAAAGTCCCCATCATCGGGTGGTGTGGTGAAGTTAATGTGATGGATGACAGAATGATAGTGTCA
>NC_064874.1:50351902-50356902 GCF_943734745.1 Anopheles darlingi
TAACGTTCCTCACGCTGGAGGGCATTTGCATATACCCGACTCGACCCGACGACCGGGAATGCTTCCAATGTTTTACCATTCCCCCTTTGCCCCTTCTCCGACCGGGTGGTGTTGTTGCAGCAGAAGCATCACCGCCACCGGTAGTGCTCTACGAAGAAGGCAAAAGGGAAAATTTATGGCTCCGCGCGCGCACTTCGCTTCCTAATTTATTGCTCTCCGAGGGCATCGAAGGACCGCACGGAACCTTTTTTTTTTCTACCAACACCACCACCATCATCGTCGTCGTCACTTGCAGCTTTCTCCTGCCAGGGACTTCTTTCTGCAATAAAACGTCGTCGAAAGACGAAACCGAAACCGAACCGAAACCGAAGGAATGCCAAGGAAAGTGACCAAAACGCGGGCGAACTGTGGGTGGGAGAAATTGGGAGAGTGTGATTTCAAATTACAGAGGTCCCGCCGAAGAGGTCCTTTGCTGTGTGTTGTGACAAGCGCGTCCGAAAGCGCACTTCTCGGGGGGCGTGTAAGTGGGTTGGGTGGTGGCGAGGAAACATGTTGTTTGGTCATATTTGGGTTGCTCGGTTGCTCGTGTTTCGATGTTCGGAGTCAAACTTCCACAACTATTACAAGCGAATAAACAACACCGTTTCCTGGTGCGTTGTGTGGCCCTCGTCGTCGGCACACACACACACACACACACACAGTCCGTGTGGTCAGGACCGCCCAGGCGACGGGGCCTAGACGACGTCCTTCCTCGTCAATCGATCAATAATCTTCACATTTCGGACCCCTTTTCATCCCCGTTGCCGTGCGCTTACATCCAGCAGGCGATGCCGCCTCCTTCGATTGGCCTCGTTTCCGGTCGCATTTTGAGTCCTCGGTCCGTTGGTGCACCACCAAAGGTCGAGCCGGACGGGGAAACGAAGGGAGAAGGGAGTGTGGGTTGTTATTGAAAATTAGCGCCCAATCGATGCGACCACGAAGTACTTTGTGTTTTTTTTTGTGTGCTGTCGGAGGGAATGTCATGGCCGGGGTGGGGAAAAGGTGGCCGAGAACGAGAACCCCGGTGGCAGACCAGCCAGCCAGCCAGGTCTCTTGCTCGAGCCTTTAGACCCCTCGTTAAATGTGCCAGTCACGATCTTATTTGAAAATTTCCTTTCAAAACAACGACCCCAAGAATCACGCACACACTCACAGCAGGCCGTGGCTTGGCATCGGATCGATCGCCTCAGTTCTAATCGCCCTCCTCACCTTCCTTCCGCTCCCTGCGAAAGGACATGCCTCTAACTAAGGTCCAGTCGGTAGTAGTCGGTCGATAGACCACTTCACTTCTCCTGTCTACTGACTGCTAGAGAGGCTTGTGAAAGGGAACGACGACGACGGCCACCACCTCAGACACTGCTGCTGCCACTCTTGGCTGGAGGGGTGGGGGGCCTCTTTGGACGTCAGTTTAGAAAACGAGCGACATTCACGCAACGCTTCTGGCGTGGCACTCGTGGCGTGTTGGACTCGTGCGCCTCGGTTCGGGGTGTGTGTGTGTGTGTGTGTCATAAAAATAATTACCCCTTGGCCACCGACCGACCGACCGACCGACCATCGTTCGTCTTTCCTCCGCTTCCTTTCTCGCACGGGGACGACGACGGCCCGGCAAAAGGCTCACGGGCTGGCGGAAAACGGAAGAAAACCTGGCGGCTGGGGTGTAGAAAGTTCGGTTTAATTACGGTGTTAATTGATCATTGTTTGAGGTGCGCACATATTGTTTGTGTGCAACGCCTAGTCATTCTTGTTGTTGCTGGTGGTGGTGGTGGTGGTGTGCTGCTTCAGTGCGATCGTCGTCGTGCTCGTCGTGTGACGATAATTGATTAGCTTCTCGGGGTGTCTCGGGGTGTGCAAGAACCGCCAGACTCGGGACAGGACAGGAGTGTCCCCATACCCACGTCGGAGTTTTCTACAACACCATGTTTAACTGGCAAATACTGCACACCATCACACGTAGAAGGGGGTCTTTTGTGTGGAAAATTCTCTTGACTTTAATGTGTAAACTGAACAAAAGTCTCTCGAATCTCGATGAATCAGAATCGGAAGCTCAAGCTGTGTTTGTTTTACATGTTGGTGGACGGATATGCTTCTCGAGACGACAAAAGTTTATCATTTTAATGTGACCAACCGACCACCAGCCTACTGCATCTTTCATTTAATTAAAACGCTCGCCACCGCTAATAGGATGACCGAGTTTCGATGAAACGAGTTTCTGCCCCCTAAATGGCTGTCGGCCATCATCGTTGTCGCGCATGGAGTTGCGTGTCACTAAACTGGATCCAAGTAGTGAAGCCAACAACCGGCAACAACAACCGTGCACGGGTGCACACGGCCTTAGCCGAGTGATTATCCTAATGGGATCTTTTGTCTCGTCCATAATTGGAGAGGTCCTTGTCGTTCCATCCAATTGCCGTGGCCGTGGTTGTTGCGTTCGTTGTTGTTTAGTGCCGCCGTGTAGTGGTGGTGGCGGTGGTTGGATCAAAAGTTGTGGAAAAAAGCAAATATCATTAGGCTGCCTTCGAGGCGGACAACGAGAGGAGCAGGAGTAGTAGGAAGGAGAGGGGCTAGTAGTTTGTTTGACGAGATCCAATTTGCCAGTGGGTGACATGGCAGGAGCAGTGTTTGAGTGTGTGTGGTGGTGCATCGTTAGCGTAGTACACTACTAGCATTTTGATAGCAATAATGGGAGGTGGTAGACCCCGGCCAAATGCAACTCTCTTATACAACATGCACACACACACACACACATTCTGCCTCCTCTTCCCCAACCTGGACCTGGAGGTCTGTTGGTTCGGACTCGGTTAAAGTGGCGTGTATGTCATTCATCATTTGAGTGGAAGGATAAGCGCCACCACTGACACTGTGAGTGTTTGTTGGGTCCACGGGTTGCTTGGATGGAAATGAGGGGCCTCCGTTCAATAAAAATGGATGAAAAACAACGAGCCAACACCAGCGCCAGTGTCGTATATGTGCTGCTGTTGCTGCTGACCATAATTAATTGATTAATTAGATGTAGCATCGTTAGCGCAAGCCGCGTGAGCGTGTGCAAGGTGAGCGAAACTGGTCTTGTGTATGTGTGTGTGAGAAACATTGCGTCATCCTCTTGCGCCTCGAATCCGAAAGGGGGGCCACGTAATTATCTGAGCCACTTCTGGCCACTGGTGTCACACTAATCAAGGTTGGTGCAGCCGGCGGGGTATCGAATCTACATTCGCTTTGGCTACACTGGCGTAAAGCGCATAAAATGCAACGTCCTATTTGGATCCGTGGATTGGATATGACACCTTTAAGAGAACTTAAAGCGCCCTCGTGAAGGTTTCCTGAACCAAACAGTTTAATGTGTATCTGAGTTAGTAGCACTGTCTATACTCAGTATATAAAAGTATGTTTATATGAAGAGGAAACACAAATATATATACCCCGGGCAAAGACATACATACATAAAGGTATGTAAATAGAAGCCTCAACTGGGGCGTGGCGTCTCCAAACATCAAAGTCGGCGTCGGTGATCTGGGTGGTAGCCAGCGGGCGTCAAGCAAGCGCACTGGCTCTCTCTCTCTCTCTCTCTCTCTCTCTCTCTCTCTCTCTCTCTCTCTCTCTCTCTCTCTCTCTCTCTCTCTTTCTCTCTCTTTCTCTTTCCCTCTCTCAGTCTCTCCTGGAATCCACCCCAATCATCCCCTATTCTCGACCCCTTCACTAAGTACCAGAAGCGCGTGGTACAATTTATCAATTTGGTCCCATCCGGGTCGAGGGGATCCGGGGGCAAGGGGAGCCGCGGAGACTCCGTTCGAACAACGCTCGAGAGATTGCATCACGCAGGCGCAGGCGTGTAGCTTTCTCTCCCGTTTTCTCTGCTGGCCGGCCACCATCATCAGTTTGAGTTTGTTTGTTTTGCTTCCGTTTTGTGGTTCGCTGTTGTTGTTGATGTTGCATCCTTTTCCCGTGCTCGCGTATTCGCTCACGCGTGAAACGCCATCGGCTCTCCGCCTTCATCTCAGTCGCCATTGCTCCACCTTGCTCGCTTCCGGTCGCAAAGGAAAATCCTCTGGCAGTCCGAGTTGGCCGGCGTTTAATTTTGTAAACTACTTCACTTGAACTTGAATGTTTCACTCATCAATCCATCAATATGTCGATGTGCCGAGGTCGCTGCTGTACGAGCGACCTCCCACCATTTGGCGAAAGTCGCCGAAAATGAGCGTTTTATTTCGATTTTACGAGATCCATAGATCAAAAAAACCTCAAAACCACCACCCCTGGTTTATGTTCAAAGAACGCGGAGGCCATGCTAAGAAGGGAGATAATTATCATTCACGATCACGACCAGGTCGCCCGAGCATAGATCGCGCGTTCGAGGACGGGCAGCATACTGGGCGCGCGCGCGCGTGTGGGGGGGCCTTTTGACAAGTTTATTGACAAAAACGCCAGTTTTCTACATGTGTCGTCCTTCTTCGGCCGTGGTCTCGTGAGATGATGGTGTGCGCCAAAGATCAAAGGAAAGTTAGTCGCACAGACGTCGTGTGTATACGGTCGTCGTCTCACAGTTAATCGGTTCATTTAACGGGAACAGCATCCAGCACGCAGGAGTAGAAGGAGAAGGAGGAGGAGGAGGGCAATTAACCGCTCGTCGTCGTCGTCGTCGTCGTCGCTGGCCCCGGGAAACCGAGAAGCGAGAAAATATAAATCGGCACCAACACACTTCTGAGAAGTGACGATTTGAGCCCCGCGAGCCTAATTAGCTGCCTCGCATTGGCCGCGGCCAATTTGCGATGGAATCGATTTGAATGGGCGGCCGCGCCACCCCGCAGATCCTTACGCACAGGCCGTGGTGTTTGGTGTCGGTGGCTGTGGCTGCGGCTGCGACGATGGCAATCAAATCCGAACCCTCCTTCTGCCGCCGCTTCCCATTCGGTGCATTCTTTCTGCACCGTTTCCATTTTGTCGCTTGCGACGACTGCAATTATGCT
>NC_064874.1:50371902-50381902 GCF_943734745.1 Anopheles darlingi
ATAATGTTTTTTGATGAACGACGAAACTTCCAACAGGCCGTTCACGGCCAGTTCAGAGCTAAAGACGAACGACTGACAGCAGGACCTTCTTGGAGGACTTGCTGTGTGGGTGGACTACACTCCGAAGCTCAATTTCTTCGTGCAGGAAGTAAAATAAGAAAAGGCTTTCGATTTTTTTTGGCAAGCAAACCGATAAATTTTACTTCCGTCTGTAATTTACAGAACTCAATTATCTGTCTTAGTTTTGTTTTGAATAACCATCCAAAATTTGTCTCTAGCACTCCGCTAGTAAATATTGATTTAAAAAATTGATGTATTGATCAATAAATTGATGAACTCCAAAATGAATAAAATGAATTATCGCCACACCTCCACCACCTTCCTTGGAGGATGGGCTTCCTGTGGGAGATGGACCAATGAGGACACGAGGCCGCCATGTTCAGGTTTCTTCTCGTGATCGGCCGTTGGGTTCGGGCCACTCGCTTCGAGTACACTTCGGCAATTTCGACCCGACCCGAAACCACTTCGGGTCCACTTCGGGTTTACTTCGGGATTTTCCGAGTTAGCCGCGCCCCCCAACGTGATTTTTTCAAATTTTTCCGTTTTTAACGATTTTTTTGAACGGATTTTGGAACGGAAATTTTGAATTTGAATTTTCCCAAGTAGCCCCGCGGAGATTTTGTGAAATTTGTTGATATTTTTTAAATATATATTGTTTTAATATATATAATATATTGTTTTCTAATTGGGTAAACCTCGGTTTTTAAGGTAACATCGAAAAACATCACTTTTCCAACTCCAAAATCTGCCAAAACTGTATGAATAATATTCGTAGTATCAAACATTATCAAGTTCATTTTCACTTAATAGCAAACGAGATTGAGGCCTTTTTTCACGAGTACATAAAAGTTTACATAAGTTACGTTGTAAAACTTGTTTTTTCTGTTCTACGTGCAAATGGTCAGTCTGCACCAACATTCAAAAGTCGCATATACCTGTTTTTCTCGGGCTCAAAATCAATGAAAATGTTTTTATCGGCTTTTGTTCGTCATTAAACCCATTGAAATCCGATTTTAAATACTTCAAACTTATACATATTTATTCAATTTATATTAAATTATGTTTGACCTACTGGCAGAATAAGTGCTTAAAACGCACCATATACGCCCATATAAATAAAGGTAAATGCATAAAGGTCTGGCCAGACACATCCGTTGGTGCGAGGGTTCAATTTATTTATTTACATACTTTACCAAATTCGTGAAAATTTTAAGAGAAAAGTAAGATTTTATAGAAAAACTAGAGGTATTTGACGCTGGTGAAGCGAGTATGATGAAAATCTTGTTCCCGTATGTGTGGTTAATGGTTAATAATAATTTCGAATATAGAACGTATAGACGTATAAGACTTAACAAAATAAAGACAGACTAATCGGATGTTAAACTTCCGTTTTTTAAATATAACTGTGAATCTAATCTCATTGATTAGCGGATTGCTAACCAATAAGGCCATCTCCGTTTGTTTGTATTTAATCCTTCAACGACAGCTGCTGGCAATTTTACAAACAAAACATCATTTACCAGAAATCGACCCTCGCATGGCGTCTGTGGTATGCGGGCTGCTGGCCTTTTCCCTTTTTCCCCTTTTCTCCTATCGACTGCTCTATTTACTGCCAACGATGGCACCATTTTGAAGTAAGAAAAATGTCATTAAACTGCTGCTTGGCGGTCGTACACCCAAAACGTAACCAGCAGCAGCCGCTAAGGGAGGGATCGTCATGTGATGAAGATATTTATTGCGGTTAAGTCTACTCTTCTGCTTACAGCATATTTTCCCCTTTTTCCGGCCCATCATGTCCGTTCATTGTATTGAATTGTGAAATTAATTAACTACTCCGGCTCTCTGGAGATGGGAACCGCAACGGTCCGTGGTTGGCAGCGTTTAATAAAGTTCTGCGTTCTCGCTAGAACTCGATCGAGGAAATTGTAGGGTTCGAAAGAAGCGATCGTGTTATTACGGTACTATGTCAGCAGCTGAGGTTTTGTCGTTCAAATTATGCGGTGTTTGCGTTTGTCGCATCGAAACAGACGGTGCACATCTTACTCCGGGCTGTTTGGGAAAGTGTAAAAATCGATCTTGTAAAACCTTAATTAAATATTTATTTGACGGGTTTAGGATTGTCTCAATTAAAGCGCCAGCATGTACGCAACAGAAAACAACAGAATCAGATAGCGAAAAGCCGAGCAAAGAGGGACGTCCAAAGTGTAAGGCGCTTTGGGCAGAAAAGCAGCAACAGTCCCAAAAACAGCAAACCGTAACAAATTACCAAAAATAATACAACATAATCGATAGAACCCGGAGGTGGCCGTCGGTAGGAAGCGACAAAGGAAGATCCCAAACCCCGGAACATCAAGAAATCCCCGGATAAAGGTGATGTTTGGGCAGCGAAAACAAACGAAGCAAACGATGGCCGACGCCGAAAAGGCAGAAATAACAACAGACCTCTTCCCAAATGATCATAATTAGTGGGTGCCAACAGGGGCGTAAGTAGTGGCGCATTCTTATCACGGATATTAATCGATGAATTATTAAAATGATGCATTCGAGGGCCGCAGCAGTTGCAGTTGGATAAGCTCCACTTGGCCGGGGATAATTAAATGCGCTCCAAGTTCTTCTCTTCAGGATTTGCATGATGCCTGAAGCAAGCAGTAACATGTACTAAACTCAATCAATTGAACTGCTCTAGCCTTATACTATCCAAGTGAGTAAGACATTTTCTTAATGTTACCAGTTTTAGAATGAAACGAACGAAGTACAACTCAACCTAAACAGGTGATCCCGAGGATCATGATGAGGTAGCTTTTGGCGATTTAATTAATAGCCTCGTGAGCCGTCCTGGGCGCATCCTGTTCGAAATGAAGAGTCCTTAAATGGAAGAGTGTGAACTAATTGAGGGTCTCGTGGCAAAGGTGTGGCATGTGTTTTCCTTTTGCTGCTAGCTTCAAAGGATCATCATTTCTGGCCGGAATCGCATCCAAAACCATCAAAGAATGAATTAGGATCGTTCTGTTATGAGTAATCTAGAGGATTAATGTGTATTATAGAAAATTATACCGCCAAAGAGGTTGACCATTAGGAATGAAGAATGATTCAAGCATCTCGTGTAAGAGTATCGAAGAGGATAGCTTTGGTGATACATTTTATAGGTTAAAATCAACTGTTTCTGTATTATTTCAATGGTCTAGTTAGACAGCCCGTAAGTGACCGAGTTCCTGCATGGAATAAAACAATGAGCCCCCGACTCATTCCAGACCATTGTGCATGTTTCGTTATGTGCAATCGATGCGTGGCACGACTAATGTAGAATTGAGTTAGTGATGCATCGTCGCATTTCGGAGACATTCTCAATTAACGTCGCCATTGTTATGAGGTCTAACTAATGGACCATTTCAACCAATCAGTCAAAAGGCGGCCAACAGGTACCAGCGGCAGGTAGCAACAAAGTAGAGTGACACCAAAGTGTTACTATCCCGATGGTGGTGTGACAATGACCCCTTGCATGGAATGACAAAACCGCAGCTCAGTTCTGCCAGTAAATAGCGATAGCGGGGGCTATCTGTTACAGAACATATGATCCATGCTTGTTTCGTTTCGTTTAATAGTAGCATCACTTAACGAAAGCATAGGACCGTTTGGGGCTTGTAAGACTTTGACCTCATTCTTTAAGCATTTTGGTATTTGTTATTGGTCGTGGAGGGATTTTTACATCCATAAATGCAGAATGGATGTAGGTTATTGTGTTTGATCTATACCAACTATAAATGTTTCGCAAAGGAAGACGCTTGTTTTTATGTTTGATATTTTCAAGGTCAACGACCCGCTCATAAGTGGGATTTTAACGCAAAAATCGGTAAGAAATACTGAAATCAATAAATACGTATTGATATCTTTCAATTGCTTAAGTGGGGGCTTCGGTATTTTATTTTATTTCAAGAGTACTGTGTAAAATTTTAAGATCAATCGAAGCAAAACTGACAAAGATATGGATTTTTGAAAATCCGCCTTTCATACAAGGCTCAATGCATCTCGCAACTTTGAATCGCGATAACCAAAACCTGCGTTTTCAAAGTCGATGCCCATCGTAGTATTAAAACTGCTGGACCAATCGATTTGAAATTTTGAACACATAATCTGTACACTATTTGTCAGGTAGCCCCGTCGAGTTTTTAAAAAAATTGTTGATACTTTTTTATAAATATTTTTTTTAAATATCTAAAGTATCGTTGTTTGAGGCAATATCGAAAAAAGCATCACTTTTTCAACTTCAAAAACCTGCAATTGAAAAATTGGAAATTTAACAAAACCCCAGCGAGGCTACCTGGATAAACTTATAATCTAACAAAAAAATATTGTTTTGCACATTTCTGATGATCCGACACTTGGCTACGATGGACACCGCAAAAGGTACATTTTTGCAAACTTGCCTTTCTAGATTGGCGAGATACCTAGCAGTTTGCATACACACACACACCCGCATTTTGCAATAAGTTGTGTTTCCAAGGTGATGATCTTCACGCTGCCAATCCTTGCAGGTCAGCGGAGCAATGTCCGCTGGAAACCGGTGGTAAGGTGAAAAACCGGCCGTGGTCATACCAAGCTGGACCTGCGGTGTCTTGTGTACCAAGAATTCGGTCTCTGCATGGCGCCCCTTAATGTGCCAGCTCAGGGCCGAACAGATACATCTTTTACTTTCTATGCCATTTTCCAGATCGTGCTTTCTTCGTCTGGTTGTGATGTGATGAAGATATGTCTCGTTGGGTAGGTTTGTCCGACGAAAGTGCAAAAAAGGGGAAAATCGATTATAACAGTGAGTAACTTTCGTAAACCCTTGCTTGCTCTACTCTTTCCTAACTGATTGTGTTGGACTTGGCGTTGGTTGGAGTGGCGGGTTATCTATATTCTAAAAGAACTGTCGAAATTCTAGCCGCCTTCGAGAATGCCCCACGACGATAGGTTTCAAAGACCCTGGCAAAGGGCAAATCTGTTGAACCATAAAGACAAATACATCCTCACAGATCGTATAACGTGGAGATATCAGGGGTTTCATCTGCCGGCGTCTATGCTACGGTAAAGTGAATGTGAAGAGACGCAGAACTGCAGGGCCAGCGACATTTACTGGTCCGGAACGGAAGAACCGGCCCTACAAACGAGTCTTGAGCACTTTTCTTCTCTCTATCACCCCCCTTTGCTACGCGGGAGGAAGACGCTTTTCACGCAACTGACTACGAATGCTTTTTCTCACATTCGCCATCCTCATCAGCGATCACCCTACGTTCGTTCCCGCCATTTTCCAGGGACGGCTCGTTACCGGTCTTCGTGCCGGATCTCCGCGGCTGCATCAACCTGCAGCACAAGATGAGGCAGTGCAGCAGTGGCGCTGCCAAACCAACCAAAACCCCTAACCCGTCCCAGGTCTCCCGTACATCGTTCCTCAGATGACAGAAGGTCTACCACAAAGTGGAACTCAAAAAACCAGCCACCCTACCTACCACTACCAACCGCCCACTCACAGTCCCATCAGACCCGATGAAGCCCCCGTTGGGGAAGATTTCCCTCCCGCTGGTGCGATGGACTGACTTGGTTTTGGTCGGACTGGTGGTTTCCACTTTTGGCATGCCGCCAGTTCAGTACACCGACGACTTTCAACCACAAGAGATGCTCTTTGAGCGTTACGCGATCACGTAGTACCGTGTGATTCCTAATACCCAGTGTTGCAACTGATAATAACTATTTGTGAGCTAAAGTTGTAAAGTGAATTTGTTTATCGATCTCTTCCAGCACGTCCGTTTGTCGATTTTACTTCACAAAACATTCTTTCCAAAATGAAACGACACTGGATCCTTCTCGTCTGCTTATGCGTGTCGTCCAGTTCCGTTGTAGGTGAGCAATTGGTTTAAAAAGTGAAAATGGTGAAAGGGCACCAAGGGCAGTGCGCTCTATATCTCTTCTCTTGCACGTGATAAATGATAGGAGATCTTCCCATGCGTTGTTCCGCGATGAAAACCCTGTGGCGCCTGGATAACTGGTCTTGTTTGGTGGCGAAGTAGCGGATCCGGAGGCAAAATTGGGAAAATGTGTTTGGGACAATGACTTTCGGTGGAAGCATGGTTTGGGAACGGTGTTATGTAAGGCATCTGCAGGCAACCTAGCATTGTTTCCCTTACTGGCTGTCGATGTTCCGACATTAAAGTGAATTTTTGTGCTGTGAAAATGATGGGTTTGTAACAAAGAAAAAAACAATAGACTTTAGCTACGAGCTGTGGATGCTCCGCAAGTATTACGGACGGGCGTTTAAACCTCAATGTCCAGTGTATTAGAACACACATTAATGAACAAGACAGTAGTGAGGCAATTTGGAATTATTATCCGGAAAATCGTAGTATCGTGTATATTTCAACGACAATACAATGCAAGAGCCGTTCCAGAAACATCTACAACATTCAATAGGCTTCAGGTGCAGTAGTAAACATTGTTCCAAACCCATCTTACTTGGAACACTTTGGAAGAAGTCAGAGGTGTTTATTGGAAGCTCTTGCTTTGCATTCCAGCATAGCTGGTGTTTAGTATTATCTGTTTATCTTTATCTATTTGAGAAAATGTATTCTTACACATTTGAAATACATTTACATACTCGGGTTTTGTACATACCATGTTCAACAAAACCTCAGGCACGCAGGTTGCATGTTCCTTTATAGATTAATAATATAACTCTTACTAGATAATTTAAACTGTGTCTATTACATAAAAGTTATTTAATTCTTATTGCTCCAAAGGACGAACCCGAACAATTCGAAATCTGTACGGACAACGGTGCGCCAATCGATTGGAAACAGCCTTAGATACAACGCTTCGTCGTAGTCAGCAACGTTCAGGTTCTAGTGTAAGTGAAGTAACACGTTTCCGTTTCATTTTCTCTGTTAGCCATTACACAATTCGTCCTCGTGTTTCAGTCTCTTATAGATTTCTCGGATAGTGGACCTCAAAGACAATCACTATTTGGGGCGGGACCTCAGCGATCACCGTTCAGCACAGCCAGTAACAGTAACTTTGACGAGGACATCCAACAAATTGTTACAGATTACAAGCAAAAGTATGGTGGACATGGCAATGCCGTTCCTCCCGGACTGCCATTCTACGCAACGACTGTCCCCCCGAGTCTACTCTCGGCGGCTCAAGTTGAGGTGGCTAATCTGAAGGTTAGAATCCCTCAGAATCACCAGTGGGTCGTGGTCGACCGGTGCCAGTTCATCGAGCATAATCGCACTCTAGATACGAAGCTTGAGTTTCCAGACCTACAGATCAGTGGACGTGTGATAATGCATCCATCGGGAGGACGTTGCGATATGATCCTCCGATTGCGACGAGCGGGCATCGAGTTCCGAACCATTCCATTGTTGCCTTCTGGGATAGGCGAACGTAGTAGACAGGCCAATGTTCGCACAGATTCTCACTTTTCTGAGCCAGGATTCATTTCCGTGTTCGCGCATAGCTGCGAAGGACCGACCGGGATCAAGTATCGTATCAATTCCAAACGACGCCATTTTCTAAATCGTCAACCAACGGGATCGTCCTACTATGGCCATGATCGGCGAAGATCATTAGATTACGTCGACGATGATCTTATGAGCAACGACGGTAAGGGCGATATACTGAAACTCAACGATGGCGACTCTCTGTTCCTATCACCCTCCACGCTGGTCGATATCGAAGGCGATCGTGGCGACTTAGAACAGGAATCGTCCAGTGAGTTCGATCCACACAGCAGAACGTTCTTTGCCGAGCGTAATCCGTACTCATACTCATCGTATGGAGCACCCAATGGGAATGCTGGATACGGCTACGCAGTAACTCCACCAACGCCGGAGAAAGGCTGGCAAAATGTGGAAACCAACGAGGCCCTCGACGATGCGTATTCGAATGAAATTGATAACTTATTTTCCAAAGGCGTGAGAGGGCTTCTGACGACTTACATGCAAAAAGCATTACAACCTGCGATTAAGGAAACCTTAATGGAAAGTATGGGCTATACATTGTCGTACGGCTAACAGAGGGGTCCACGAACTGAAGTGTTTATTTAATAAATTATTTTAAATTTAAGCAAACTAAATATCCATGTTCTGTGGTGTGTTTTAAATGCATAATTTACGCGAGTCTCAGGGTTACTATTTCCGTTCTGGTGTCATTTTGTGTCAATTTCTAAGCAGTATACAATTCTCAGTGGTGTATACGAGTGCTGGTACTATACCCTTGAAGCCAGAACGGGCCTTGCCGTACTCCGCATACAGGATGCGCGGTCTCTCTGGTGTGGCGAAAGTATGGTGAAAGGGTTTAGAATCCTGTTTCGTTGTTCCTGGGCCTTTTTGGGGATCTAGCTGCAGCTCCCCCAACTCTCCCCCTGGTATGATCAGGTATCCCAGGAGAAGACAACGGAAGTAAAGTTCTGCCACGGTGAATAAATCTCGGATTCCCGGGTGTGCAGTTGCAGCGCACAGTTATATACAAGCACATGTCGAGACGAGGTAATGGACTAGCAACGGAGAGCCGTCTAATGGGGTTTCGGTTTCATTTAAGCAATCCCACGGGTTATACGCACCGAAAAAGCTTATTTTTGACGATTTTTAGTGCAGAGACCATTGAACTTAATTTGTTCAAGTTAATGCCTACAATTCAACTACAACTTTTCAAGAACATTTCGTTAAATTTTGGGGAAGATTGGCTCAAAACTACGCGCATGGCGTTCAAAGCATGTTCGTTAACGGTCGTTTCAAATTCAAACACCCGAAGCCAAAGGCAAATAACCCGACGTTCATTGCCCATATTTTTTCGACCAAAAGACCAAAAGAGAGCGAGGTACAAAAGCGAGGTACAAAACGGGAGCGAGGTACAAAAGCGAGGTACAAAACGGGAGCGAGGTACAAAAGCGAGGCTTCTAGCAAATGTTCGCCTAGATGGCGCTAGTTGAAAATGGTTTTGAGACTCCCTGCATGGATCGTGTTACGTGTTACGTGTTAGCTCGCATAACGCTCATTGTAACGGCCATCTCCAAATTTGGCGAAAAACAGAGAAGGAATTGATCGAAAAAGCACAAAATTATCTGAAAAACAAGTGCGCAAACGTGTTTTCGACGGCCATGTCGAAAAATCCGGCTAACAACCGGCTAATGCGCAATCGGAATTTTGTGTGAAAATTACCTTCCAAATGCAGTTTACAGATCTCAATTATCCGTCATCGTTTTTTTCTGATCACCATTCAAATTTTGTCTCTTTTTTAATGCAACCATTATAAGAGCCACCACGCAATCCTATAATGGAGACTTTTATATATTTTCCAAGATCCCGCGGACTACAAGACTTTCTTGTCAGATCTGCTCCCGAACAGAACGTCGGACTACACATCGACAGCTGGACCCGGATGCTTGTGAAGATCCTTAACAATCGGGATCTGGCCACGGATCTGTCTTCGAGATCGGAACACTGTAAATCCGACAGTGTAAATGCGTTTCGATCTGGTAGCTGATCGAAAAGGGAGGTCTCCGTCAAACGGGGTTTCTACGGGGTTGGAGCGTCTACACCCCCGGTCAAGGGCGGCGCTCTCTCCCCATTCCATCGGCCACCAGGACGCTAATCCAGTTGGCCACGTGGTCCTCCTAGGCCGTGTGACCTTGGGGTTGGGCGCATCCCGTATCCGATCCCGTAAAAATGGATTCGACGTTAATCACAAGAGATCCAACACGACCAGGACCTACCGACGACGACTTTAGCACTTGGCCGAAGAACTAGCCAAGCTTAACATGGGCCTAGTAGCACTACAAAAATGTGATTTATCTAATAAAAATGATAAATAATCATAATGATAGAGATTTTCGTAAGAAAAGGTTAAATTTTCATCAAAAATCAAAATTTTCAGGTGTAATATCCGGTCCATTGAGGAAGACAACCTG
>NC_064874.1:50389402-50411902 GCF_943734745.1 Anopheles darlingi
AGCAAAGAACGGCTGGAAGGCAGAAGGGTGCGTAACGAGGAAAGACTTTTTCCGTGCCGCGCAATAGTCGCGAAAGAGGAGATACAAAAGAAAAAAAAACTTGCTGCTCGCTGGCTTGTGTGATTGGCATAAATTATCCTTGTTGTATCGATACCGAAAGGCATTTTCTTTTCATTCTCCTCGCTCATCCCAATCAAGTTCTTTGTCGCGCCGTACCATCGAGCGAATCAAGGAGGTTTTCCTCGAGTGAAACAGTTCGATACAGCGAAAGAACTTAATTAAATGCAGAAGGTGGCATGAAGTTTTTTGAAAAAAAAGATAAAGGAAAATTATATCAATTGCTAATTGATCCATTGTTTCCGTAACTGGAGAATGAACACTATGAAAGTAATTTAATTGTAGGATAGGCGGAAAGGGGTCAATAGGAAAGAATTTGTCCACCAACGAGGTTATTTCCGAAGTTGGTATTATGATTAATAGTTATTGTTTTTTAATGTTCGAAAACGTAAGGATGAGCACAATAACCACAATGACTGCTTCTTATCGTATTTATGTAGGTTTTGCTAATAATTTGTTATGTTAACTATAGCGGTGTATTGTATTTTATTCTTCTTTTCTCTAATTTTAGCCATATTTTAATCGAATAAACGTTTTTATGGTATGCATTATAGTAATTGTCATCGTAAGGTCTCCTATACTGCTTATGAAGATTAAACTGAGTCGGTTTGATAAGACATCTAGCCCATCCTTGACCAATAAAAAGGGCTGCCATAGATACCATCAGATGATGATCTGTCATTGTCAGATAAAATTGATTATTATAATATTGTGTTACCTAAACACTCTTCTTATTTCTTCTAGTGGAAGGTTATTTAACCTTCTAGTCTTAGTAAATTAACTCGCGGAAGGAACTTACCATGATTTCCAACAATGAGTTTTTCGCAGGTGTACAAAAAGTACGTGGTAATAGTGGTAATATTGAGATTAGAAACATATTCTAATTTATTAAAATTACAATTCTATAACAAAATGATGTGGAAATCCAATTAGCTTCCAGCCTACAGAATATTTTGATGTGTTGCGTTGGAGGATAATAAACACTGAAGAGATATCAAACTGTATGTGATAATTGATCGTTCCGTGCGCAGTGCAATTTCCTTTTTTATGTTGAGAAACGTATATCGATTGCGCAATTATTACTTGCGTCACACCAACAAATCGGAACAAATCGCCCAGATTTGCCTAACAGCCATGCTTAAAAGGTAAACAGTTTGAAGAAACAATCGATTGTGAGAATATCAACTCGGTGATTACATCAGTTCGTATCGCAGGGAATGAAACTCCTATTTCTATCGCTTGCCCGTGTTCTTGCATCACTGTTTGACGATTCGAGAGGCCGCATCTGAGGTGGAGGAAAGGCGAGAGTAAAAAAATGTCCGTTAAATGAGATCGCTTTTCCTGCGTACATCTTTCGATTGTGATGATCTTTCATTCAATTTCCAACGTTAATGCCTTCTCCACTGTTTACATGCTGGGCGCTGCCTGCACGCTGTGCTGTCCTACTCGATCGCGTTCGACCTTTGAGGCTTGATTTTTCTCTACTTCGCACCCACGACTATGACACTTGACTTTCCTTGAGTCACCGGATTCGGGAGCGATAATCTAAATAATTGGCTTTTCATCATCGGCACCAAGGCGATCGGCTCAAACGGCAACACATGTGGCGTTGCGTATGTTCCATTCCTTGACGCCACCCAGTTATCGTGAAGCACCGTCTGTTTGGCCTGAGGTTAGGACGCGTGCGCCCGCTGAACTGAGGACCCCGCGCCACTGTCCTCGGACGACGACCATTCCGGCCGGACTGGGCATGGAGGCGATCTTTTGTTTATCACTTCCCGGGGCGGTTTTTACGACGTGATTCTGTTTCCGAGTCTTTTGTTCCACATGGAACGGAGGAACATGCATCTGGGAGCTCCATTCCTAAATGCTAACAATTGCCTTAACCTCGAGTTTCGGGATGAGTTTGAACAGGACCGACGATATTCCAGAACAAACGATCGTACAGTTCTAGATCTCAGCATCCTTACGGTTTGTGAAATCTAAACAATACCGTAGAATTAAACGATGACGAATTCCGAGCTGGTTCCCGATCGGCGTTGTTCGACGATTTCTTGGAATGGACGTAAGAAAAGGTAGTAAACGGGAACGCCGTTCATCCTTCCGCTGCGCTGAGCTGAGCTGAGCTGAGAAAGTGCCGCTCCTCTAGTCTGTGGTTCGGACAATTTAAGGCTTCGGACTCCTCAAATACTAAGCGTCATACCCGCCCGGTCTTCACTGCCGTACTAGTGGATGTACTCTTGCGCAATGGGAAGATCCGACGCAATGTTCAGGTTTGTGTGTAGGCCACAAAAGTAAGCATTTTAACGATGCTCGTGCCATGGCTGATGCCAGATGTGCTGTGGGATGTGTTGGGTAGTGTAGATTTATGACTTCACACAAAAGTCCATCCTTCCCGTCTAACAAGGTGCCATGGAGTTGAATTTGGGCGTCTGCGCTGTATGTAGAAGATATGTGGTCAATTTTACTGGCGATAATTTCAACGGACAATCACAAACAAATGGCCACCCTCAGACTGAGGCATTATGAGCTATACGCTATAGCTATAGCTCCCTGTTAAGCATCACCGTTCGAACGTCAATTTGATGTACTGTGCCTTATGTGTTGCTCATCCAAGAATAAGAAATACATTTTCCAATATTGCTGCATACATCATAACTGATCACAACGTATGGCATCTAGTTACATCATTTTTCGTTCAATTAAATGTACAGCAACTCATTTCAACAGGCAGTATTGTATGCTTCGAAATATAGATTTTATTCTTTCATATTTTGTACACTTTACAACAGGAATTAATTTACATCTCATGGGTTCAAACATACATTCAGTTCACATTGAATCAACGCGCGTTAGCGTCATCGTGCGCTCCCATCACCACTCAATCGATTTCCACATTTTCACATTCGTCCACGTCCTCTCCCTCGCCACTAGAAGAGTGAACACTGCAGGCAGCACTGCGTTCAGTATCCGCCCGTCGGCGATATCCGTGGTCCGACCCGGGCCCCGAGTGCTCGGAAGGGGATCGTGATCGCTGCCTACCGGACATCACGTTCTCTAGATCGACATCGTTCCGAGTGGAGAAGTTAAGTGGTCCCGGTCCACCGATACCGCCAGCCTGCCCGCCAGCCACTAGGTATGGATGCTGCGTGGGGGTTTTGCATGTAGCCAACGCTGTCGATGGGGCTGATGAAGCGGAAGACGACGACGAGGATGGTGTAACCGAGGGAGCCAGCGGACCGCTCGGAACTGTCGCAATCTTCGAGGGGTAGAAGTAGGAGAAAGGCATGGGTGGAATCCCGGGCATACCGTACGCCATCTGTATCTGAATGATCCCCAAAAGAAGAAGAATGTTCGGATGAGCATTGTTTGTCTGTGGATGGCGCAATCGTCGCGGCAATGGCATACCTGGTGCCGATAGACGTTTAGTAGAGCAGGATCCAGTCCGGTTGCGTAGTGTGGTTGGCCAGCTCCTAGCATTGGCCCGTAGGAACCATCCTCCCGGACCAGCACTTGCACGGGAACACGCTTCGTCGCACTTAGCAGGGCGGCCTCATGCTGCTGGATTTGCTTCCGTTTCGTTTTGTATCGACGATTCTGGAACCAGATCTTCACCTGCGTCTCAGTGAGCCGCAAGTTTTTGGCCAACTCCGACCGCTCCGGTCCCGAGAGGTAGCGCTGTTGAGCGAATCGACGTTCCAGCTCAAACACCTGGGCATGACTGAAAGCCGCTCGGGAGCGCTTTTTCCTCGCCGAGGGCATTTCATCGCTCGCTAGCATCGAGGAGGGACCAGCGTGGTGTCCCGTTGTCAGAGCACTCGAGTACGGTGACGGTGAGTCACAGTCTAAGGGTGGAAGGGAAGGAGAACAGGGCATTGCGAACCGTTTAACGATGCTTTTAGTCGGGAGTCATTAGCACAGGGACACGTGCAAAGGATCAGCCAAAGAAAGAAGGCCTTTACTTTCCCTTCAAGTTGGCCATGCATTAGGTAAATTATTTATCGAACTGTTGCCATGGTAGCCCATAATAGCCCTTACCTGAATCATGTTCCGTCGAACGACGCATATCGATGGGACTGTCGTTGCGGATCTTTGGTAGACGGTAGCAAGTGGCTCCACCAGGTCCTGCAGTACGGCCAGAAGAACCGTCGAGCAGCATGTGTCGCTCACTCGCACTCGCGGCTTCACATAAATCGGTAGACATCGGAGAGCATCCTTGGATCATGGGTGCGTCATCATCCGCGGTTCGCGAGGACGCAGTTTCGGAGGACACCATAAAACAATCCAAGGATCCGCGGCGCAACGCTGGTGGAAGACCATTCGCCGGGTATCGAACCGCACCGTGCATACCGATCTTTTTGCCATTTTCGGTGCTATTGTTGTTATTGTTGCCGCAGCCCAATCTCAACTGTCCATAGAACGCATCCTCTGGTTGCCGGGGCGAACTTCCGGAGTTCTCGACACCACGGTGACGTTGGTGATAATGAAGATGATGGTGGTGGTGGTGGTGGCTAGGTTGCCGATGATAGAACGCCCTGGCCAAATCTTCCTCATTCCCTGACGATTCCCCAGAACTGCGCCGTTCACTACGTCGACTTCTGGTGAGGATGTCGTTTATGGAAAACGGTGTGGACACGATCGACTTTGTGCTCGAAGCGGTAACACTCATGTTGAACGTCTTTTCGGTTCACTCTTTTTTCGATATTTCGTTCACCAAATTCACATTCAACCACGATAAAGCAGCGATAAAACGTTCAATTCAAGCTCGATCACGGATCACTTGTTGGTCACTTGCCACTTGCGACAATCGAGAAGGAACCGAAAGAACGAACAGTGGTACAGTACGCAACCCCCAGGAACACGACCGCACTTAACGAGTTGAGCAGCGTGAATGAGCGCGAGTGGAAAAGAGTTTTCCACGGGACGACGGCGAGTTTCCCTACTCTCTGGCGCACTTGGATTGGATAAGAGGAGAGCCGTGATTGGATGATGGTGCATTACGGTGTCTCGCTCTGCTGCTAGCTCACAGGTTCTTTCCTTCCTACGTGCTCTGTGTGCAAGTGTGTGGTTTGAGGGTGCTGCGGGTTCCGCCATGTGTTTGTTTAGCTTGAGAACGGTTTGGGGTGGCGACTCGGAAAACTCGAGGACGCAAACTCGGGACTCGGCGAGGAGCAACACAACAACGAGAACGTCCTAAATGGGACCGACGTCGGTCGGGTGGCGTTTTGGGAGTGCTGTGCGTCAGCAAGTAGATGATGGTGCTTTCTGAGTATCCAGCATGACGACCTGGACGTAAGGACAATAGACTACAACACGTGCTCTAGCACAATGAAGGTGTTGGCTGGCAAAACAGTATTACCGGAACGAACCGAAGCGAGACAACTTTGCGACGATGTTGTTGGAAAATGGAATTAATGGAATTACCTTATTATTGAGCGCGGTGAGTGAAGTGATGATCCCGTTTCCGTCGACAAAAATGCCAAATGGATGGCGATGATGTTAAACTCATTATTACATTGTTATATGATTTAATCAGCGAAAGGTTTCGATGATACCGGGCACTGGGAGTAGCATTGATTAGATTGATGTAGTTAAGCGGTATGGCAACGAATTTGCATCGATCCGTCCGTGGTGGTGGACCGTGGCCACTTAACGACTTTGAGATACGAATAAACAATGCATCTGGGTCGCTTCTCGTGTTTACGTAGCATAAACATCAAAATCATCATCTTTCACTGTTAAGCAAAGGGCCAATGCCAACGCACCCAACACGTTCAGTGGTCGATGAGTGATCACTTCGCTTAATTGAATCTCGACATCCCGCATCTTCCTCCTCTGCCATCGGTTAGCGAGCTGAAAATTGATATTCAATAATCCTCTTCCCTCGTCTATGCAGCACTCCGGTCCAGCCACCCAGACACTTTATCCCGGCGAGTGTATCGAATTTCACGCAGTCAACGAGGCTGGCTGGCGCTTCCGCCAGCTCGGTTTGACAACGGCTCTCGATTATCATCCGATCATCGGATAGCGATGGATGTGCGATGCTGTTGATCGACAATGTGTACTTCATGGCAACAGAGTTTAAACACATCAAGATGGTACTCGCATTTCATGTTCACGCTCGCGAACGGACCTTTTGCATCATCATCATCTTCATTAAAGTTTGCATCATCGTCATTCAGAGTAATTCAGAGCTCGTTCTCAACAAACGTCATTTTGGTGCGGAACAATAAGAACGATCAAACAATCATCCCATTGTCGTACGGTCATCGGAAGTGTGCGGATATCCGGATTGTCAAACAGTATGCCTCTAATTACTGTCAAATTTGTTGGTGCTTCAGTGGCCCGCTCGGAACCACCGCGCGAACAAGCACAACGTTACGCACGTGCCGGTCACGATTTCCCATCGCGTCACCCTTACCTTTGACACAGAGAGGGTGCTTTGGCGCGCCACAAAAGCCGCAGGCAAAACAAATCCGTAAGAGTAACACCTTCCGGGCAGCAATTTCAATTAGGGTCTATTATACAGTGACGAGGCGTACAGGACCATAGCGGCACACGAGGGAGGGTAGCAGTCAGTGGGGAAGGTGCTTCGAAACAATAGTACAAGTTAAGATCCTGTTGAAACCCTCTCAATTACCAGCCAGCGCCGCTACCGCTACCGAAATGGCCTTTCGTATCTCTTCGAGCAAGGAACCTATGCTAACGTGCCATCGTCACACAAATCCGCGTTTATCCGCGTCAACAAAACGACGTTCAGGCCGACTGACCCTGTACAATATGCTGGTGATGAGAAAATCTGTAGTTAGGCGATTGCGTATGAATAGCTTTTCACTTTTTGGGCATACACGCGGATGGTCCTAGAACGAAGTGTTCTTGCACTGATGTGCTAGCAAGTAGAAGATTTGTGATTTCGTCGGTCGCACGTTCGGAAAGTGTCCTCTTGATTCCAAAAGTGCAAAGAGGAAAAGTGTGATTGTTTCATCAAACTCTTGCATTTGACAATTGCACTTTGATAGCCATCTGAACAATCATTTGCTTAAACGATTAACATATTTTGACCAGTTCTACGAGACTAAATGTTTTGATGATTTAATGTTGTTCACGTAAGACCTAAAAGATTTATTGCACTTTTAGTTATAGAACAACTAAATCATTATTCTATATATATAAAAATGAATGTGTCTGTCCGGATGTCCCGTATAGACTCCGAAACTGCTGGACCGATTGACTCCATATTTGGTATGAAGGTGTTTTAGGGCCCGGTGAGTGCTATAGGGTTGGTTAGAAACCCCCCGCTACCTTCCTTCCTGCCCTTCCCTAACACTTGATTGTTAAAATCATTAATTACTCCGCAAGTTATGAACCGAATACCATTTAAACTTGCACAATTGTTGATGGTCATCTGAGAAACTATGGGACAAAATTTGGTCTACATCGGATGAGGGGAAAGGGGAGCTTCCATACAACCCCAATTTTTAACATACGTCCTAGGGCAATATGGGTATCGTTTCCTAGGTTTTGATGGTCTCTAAATCGATTGGATTCACTTAATACTCTTTTACTTGCTTCTTTCACCTATCCACCATCACCACCCTCCATTCCGTACATCTTGCAGAGCAGAGTGAGGGGTGGGAAGGTTCGATAGTTGCGTTTAATTCATGAATAATAATTTTAAAAATGAGACCAATAGATGTTAAGGAAAAGAACGAGAGAGAAAGAGAGAGAAAGAGAGAGAGAGAGAGAGAGAGAGGGAGCCCGGCTAGGGTGGAATGATAACCATGGGACCGGCAATGCTGCAAATCGTTACCATTTTTTATTGGTGTGTCTATTGTTGGTTTAAATTTTCTTAACAATTTCTTAAGTTTAGGTAAGTCTAGGTTAATTAAGAAGTTGCTTTAATTTTCACAAATCAATTTACATGAAACAATAACAAAAACTTATTCGGTTGTGAAATATTCGAATTGATCAAAAATTATATTAATTTTTGATTATTGATTTACGTGCCTCTTATCATTGACGATTTTCAACGTAGCGGGTTATGAATGGTAAACGATCGGAATTGCATGCACAAACATATAAAGCAGCAGTAACCGAATAGTAATAGAAAGCAATACCAACATATCCTATCTATCAAGAACAACTTGCGATTGGAATGATCACCGAGAATGTTCGAGAGAGAAGAAAGACCCTCGATCTGATCGATTGACGTTTGAATAAATTTGAAGTGCGGTGCTTTTAGTTATGATCTACCATGTGACTATGTAAATCATCGTAGGCTGAATACCGGAAAAATGGATCAAATGTGTCGTATTGTAATGTTGTTGACCCATACCACCATTTGAACTTAACGAGCTATGTGCAAACCGAACACTAAAGTCAAAGTATTTTATAAAAAAAAAACTTGGGAAAATATAATTCGTGGTCCCAAATGACATCACTTAGCCCGAAAGGCAAAGCCTTTAAACTCAAGCATCATTTTAACTTTTACGTCGCATCTCTATTTCCAACATCACTAACAGACCTAGCTATTGATTTGGCCATTGATAAATCGAATACGACGAAATGATGGAATAGATAAAAATATATCTACTGAAATTTTCAAGTTCCTGTTTACGATAAACCTACGAACGATCAAAGACAGTACGAAGTCTGTCGGGGCAGATAGTCAATAATATAATACAAAAACAACTGTAAATTAAGTTTACGCACCTGTTTACGCACTCCTAAATCTGTTAATTTACAATTTTTTGAATAACAATCTCAGTTTATCTTACAATATTCCTTTTTTTCAATGAAATGGTTTGAGCATCACACAAACTTTACCGGGCCGGTAATCACCAAACTTGGCACATACATAAGTTACAATTTTCCATTATATGATCTGGAGTCCTTTTCCCAGAATTCCTTCTTCTTCTTCTTCCCCTTCCAACCGAACACCCATTTTTTTAAAAAGAAAAGTAGCTCTGGACATTTAGAATCAAAGTTCTCCAAATCCCGCACAATTGGGTATCGTTTCCTAGGTTTTTGGGGTATCTAAATTGATTGGTTACATTTGAGCGGGGTTTACTCCATTTTTCCAACTTCTTCTTCCTACCGATTCGCCCACTTTAAAGAAGGTTGATGGTATATCAATTGTTCACAGAGAGAGTAAATATTTACATTTTACATTATACATTTTACATTTTACATTTTACATTTTACATTTTACATTTTACATTTTACATTTTACATTTTACATTTTACATTTTACATTTTACATTTTACATTTTACATTTTACATTTTACATTTTACATTTTACATTTTACATTTTACATTTTACATTTTACATTTTACATTTTACATTTTACATTTTACATTTTACATTTTACATTTTACATTTTACATTTTACATTTTACATTTTACATTTTACATTTTACATTTTACATTTTACATTTTACATTTTACATTTTACATTTTACATTTTACATTTTACATTTTACATTTTACATTTTACATTTTACATTTTACATTTTACATTTTACATTTTACATTTTACATTTTACATTTTACATTTTACATTTTACATTTTACATTTTACATTTTACATTTTACATTTTACATTTTACATTTTACATTTTACATTTTACATTTTACATTTTACATTTTACATTTTACATTTTACATTTTACATTTTACATTTTACATTTTACATTTTACATTTTACATTTTACATTTTACATTTTACATTTTACATTTTACATTTTACATTTTACATTTTACATTTTACATTTTACATTTTACATTTTACATTTTACATTTTACATTTTGCATGCCTCTCCTGTTCTGGCTAAAAAAAGTCCTAAAAAAAGAAAAGTTGTTGGAAAACCCGTCGTTTCAAATTGAAAAGTTCACGATATTTGAAATTGAAAAGATTCGTGCGTGAAACTTTTCAGTTTCATTTCTGTTCTATTTAAAAAGACGGTTTGCTTGAAATATTTTCGGCGTAAATTATTTGCTTGCAAAAATTTGGTGACCTTTTTTGTTCAGGCTTGGCTTCTTTTTATCAGGATTTTAATCGTTTTTATGCCAATAACCGCTCCTGAAGATGTATCCTTACGATTGCTACACGGTGCTGTGTGTCCACCACAAGAAAGTATGTTTGAAAATATCAGAAATTCTGAAGGAAACAAAATACACCCAAACCACGCAGTGATTTTCATTAAAACAACAGGTTAAACAACCCTTCAGAATGCATATCTACTGCAAGAAGAACCTCTGCTGTCGTTTGAGATCAAAAACCTTGTCAAAAAGATAACATACTACTGTGTCCAAAAAATAAGGTGACATTTTGAAAGTTCCTTAGTTTTTCATCCAAATCATTTTTTTGTCTTCAAAGTAATCCACCTCAAACGAAATGCTCTTATGCCGACGAATTTTCCAGTTTTCGAAACACGTGAAAAAGCCATTCCTAAAGACGAATGGCCTTCAGCACATTTTTTGCAACGGCTTGAATCTACTCTATCGCGTCAAAACAGTGTCCCCGGAACGAAATTTAGGGCTTGTTTAATAGCCAGAAGCCAAATGTAATCAAATCATGCGAATACGATTTTATTGGAACGATATGTGTGGAGTTTTTCGCAAAAAAGTCACGAAAAACCAACGCAGTGTAATGGATGGTCATTATCGTGATCGAGCACTGACGCGCTTGAGATGGAAACATCCTTCCAAAAATGTAATTGGCGTATATTTTTGATATGCCAATATCATTTGCAAAATCTCTTAGACACAGTAGTATAAGCAAAATCATGCTTCTTTATACTTGAGAAAGAAGATTATTGCAGGGTTAACGATGATTCGGGGGTTCTGTTATACAAGTATTTTTTTTTTAATTACGCCTGCAGCTCGCTACTTTGTAGTGGTTTTCCCAAAAAGAGTCTGATTGAATCTTTGGAAATTTTGGACACTTTATCGACAAGTTATATCCCTTTCGAGATTTATGTAAAACTCGCTTTCTTAAGCAAAACCGCGGAGAAGTTTTTTTTATTTTGCAGTTAACCAAATTTAAAATTGTGTTCATTGTTGCGTAATTTAACCAAAATCACTGTGCAACGAGGCCAATACTATATACATTTCCTGCCGCCGATGCTATGTTTTACTAGCGACATGCTGAACATTCACCGCAAATGAAGTAGTGTGAAGTGATAATGCAGTCCTCCGGCAATTTTCAACTGGAATCTACAAATGAAAGAAAATTTCATTATGTACTTTGATCCAACAGTGTCGTTTTGGTAGTATACTGGAGTTCCTCGACATAGATATTTTGTATATTTACCTTTGAAAGAGAAAAGCAATTCATCAGTTTGTTCCCTCATCTATGCATTACGGCGAAATAATTAACTCTTTTTGATAATATGAACATCAATGTATTATTATGTCTATACTATGCTTAAAACAAAGTACAAAGTTGTTTTACTATTCGCAAAAAAATAATATTTTTTAAAATCCTTTTCCCTTCAGTGCTGAAAAAAACTAAAAAATAATGCTTAATTATTCACTTACTACAACACTGGCATCATAAACTTTCTACGTTTTCAAGTTAACAAACTCACTGATTAAAACTGTATTTCCAGAGAATGCTGCTCGATAAGATCGCTTTTTACTGTTGCACCCCAAAGGTCACCACGCAAGCTCAGAGCTAGTCCAGGGTTTCCATTTCTATCCTCTGCCTCCACTTTATTCAGGTCAACCCTTCCACGCTGCTCTATCTGAGATGGGAAATTAATGAGTGACACTAGAAACTTTACAGAAAAGAACAAACCAACGCTCACGAAAAACGGACAGAGAGAGAGAGAAAGAGAGAGAGACACGCACACACCGACAAAGAAAGCAGAACGATTTATGAAGTTTTCCCTATTTTCCCGACTTCCAGTGCGTATGCCGACCACTTACACACATGACTTACGATCAAGTGAGCGCAAACCCATCCCGCCTGGAAAAGGGCGTCCGCAAAGGGTTATCCAAGCTAATCGTTTCTTTGACAGAACGTAAAACAGATGCCCTCGGCGGCCTTTCTCCCGTGGTCGTGATGTAGTTTGATGTTCCCCTTTCGCCGGACTACGGGTTTTCCGGCTCAGCATCACGGAACTGGCTGCAACGGCCTGCAACTGATCCACCGTCTCCAGAATGAAGTCGTTTCAGGGGCTACTGACACTCGTTCCGAATTGAATGAAAGAATCGATCATATAGCCCTCCCCACTCCCACTGATGGGCCTCTATTTGCATGGGATACACGGAGGAGCATCGCATCATGTTTCATTGCTGTCAATGATGAGCGGTATCGAGCATCGGGGGGGAAAAAAACAGTGCGGAAATGAGACGATTAGAGAAATCGGGGGCCATTCTAGTCATTCTTGACAGTGAGCTGGCCGGGCACTATATATCTGGTATCCCTCCTCCTTTATGCACGCTATCAAATTACGATTGACCCAAGGCAAACTCCGTGGTTTATCCTCAGAGCATCCAGATCCGAGCCAGATGTGTGGTAGTGGTCGACCGGCCACGGACGACGCCACTGGAATGATGGATTCGTGACGTTTCCTTCGTGTTCGTCCGAGTTGTGTGTTCTTTCGCTTCGTTGGTGGCCACAAAATGTGTGTCAGCTGATTGATTTAACGCTAGTTTATTGTTCTTTTTGTGTTGATCATTGGGCTTTTTGGCGACAGTCGGAGCACTATTAGGTACATCGGAGGTAGGCTAGTGAGTTCGCTCCGTGGTTCTACCAGTAGGTAGCTTTCTGCTCGTAGTACGAGGCGTTAGCTGAGGATGCTGGTAGAGGTGGTGGGGTCGAGTACTGGTCCGAGTAGTGAATGCCATAGGCAGAGTAAGGCGGTGGTGGTGGATGAGCTATTCCGCTCGACGTTGCCGAAGAGCTAAGGCTAGCGGTGATGGCAAGAGATCCGGAGTTACCGGAATTACTACCAAGAAATGCTGGTGGTCCATAAGCTCCCGTCGATGTGGTTCCTAATGATAGCTCCTCGTAGTCCTTGCTGCTGGAGCACGAATCGGAAGGACACTTGGTGGAGGTGGAAGTGCCGTCACACTTGAGCGATGAAGAGTGGCCACCCTCTATCTGTATCCGTTTCGATTTGTAACGTCGATTCTGGAACCAAATTTTCACCTGCGTTGGTGTGAGCTTCAAAATGCTGGCCAACGTTTCGCGCTCTGGGGCCGTCAGGTAGCGTTGTTGCCGAAATTTCCGTTCCAGCTCCAGCACCTGGCCTTGGGAGAATAGAATTCTAGGTTTCCGTTTGGCACGCAGCTTCCCATTCTTCCGCAGTTCACACCGCGACGATGTCACCAGCTGGGTGTTGCTCTCTTCTGTGAAGTAAAGAGTGAAGTTTCATGAATGTTGTGATTCCGATTGCACATTGATGCCAGGTAATTTGGGTCTTACTTTGCCGAAGCTCCTCATCGTTACTGTTATTCATCTGACACAAACTGTCCAGTTCTTGTACATGCTCCGAGGTGACACATGTCGAGCCGGTCGTGGTGAAGGATTCGACTTTGATCTTCTGCCCCTGCCCCGGACTTCCCGTGGTTGGTAATTCGTCCAACGATGGACTTGCATCGAGCATGATCCCCCGGACGTCCTGTAGCTGATAACTGCACTGCTGGCTACCACCGTTGATGCTGCAGGATAGGGGAGTTGTTTTGGTCGAACCTTCGTAACATTGCTCCTGTTCCGAGCCATTGGAGCTTGCGACGGAACTAAGGGCAGGGCTGGAGGTGGCGTGCGCAGTGAGAACGCAAGATGCGCTGAGGGGCGCGTTGTGGTAGACGAAGGGTTGCACATGAGAGTAATGCGGAGGAGGAAGATGCCCACTAGCCTGATTACTAGGACCCGTCGGTGGGCTGAAATCGTACGACGAAGGTCCGTAGGGTACATCGTGATGGTGATGCGCTTGAGAGAGATAACTGTGCGATATCATGCCGTACGGATCGGACGAATGATACGTTGCATCGTAGCCGGGATATGAGGTGTATGAGAAGTGATTCGATGAGCTACGCGTGTCGAGATTGAAAGATTTTGAAAAGTAAAATACATGGAGCAGATTAGAAACTTACGATCGGCGATCGTGGTCTGTGCTACAACAACAAGATCCAATTCATGTGATTCTTTTTAATACATTTTCTAAATTATTGATTTTCAAACATTTGCAATCAATACAGAAGAATATGCTGATGAGTGCACTAAGTAAGCAGCTTACCTTTCCATTTGACAACTGAGGTATCCATCCACAGTTCCACCGCCCGATTCAACCATATTGAGAATGTCCTTCACCGAGAAGGGTGTATTGTTGTTCGCTTCACTGCCACTACAATTGTCTGGGTTATTCGCGTCGTAGAACCCTTGCTGCAGCATCTTCTTCTCACAACACAGTCTTTGTCCGTTTTTTTTCTTCAAATAGAACGAAGGATTCGTTCTATTTCACTTAAACCAACTCAGCGGAATCCTTGCGATTAATCAGTCCACAAAAGCCAAACAGTACTGTTCCTCACCGCTCTCACAAGATCACTTATTAAATTAGTTGCGCCGTGTTCCTTAGTATTATTTCGCCACTGCAGGGACACTGTTTCACAATCCGGCACATCGGAACGTCCTTTCACCGTAGCCGCAACCGAGAGACTGGCTCACTGGCGCTTACCGAAACGCATTCCTCCACAGACGCCAGCCGATCCGCCAATGCGGTGGGATATGTTGCCCAACACCAGGGCGACTATACCATTCCACCATGCCGCGTGCCGGAATGAGACAAAAGCACATTTTCTCTTGAGGAAAACTGTAGAAATTACCATGCAGGCCGGCTGGCCCGTCTGTGGCCGTCCTTTTCGTGTTCTAGCGCACCGCATGCCGGTTCTCCTTCTCACGAATTGATCCCAACCCAATCGGTATGGTGCTGTTAGTGTACGCTGACTGTCTGGGCGCGAGATAGCTTGTCGGCTTTTCCGGCCTCTCGGAAAATTCCTTTCACTCATCCGCCGACACGGCACGCCATTGGATATCATATGAGGTGGGGGATCGATTCTGTTGGTTTGTTGTCTTGCGCAGTGCGTCCCATCTCGTGTGGGATTATCTCATGGATTCAAAAATGGCGTCGGCACCTTTAAAAGATGAGCTTGTGCTGCCTGGTATCGATTTGGTCACGTGATAGTCCAGAAAGCGATAGTCAAAAGGATGTCATTAGATGGATAAAGGGAAATTTAACAAACAATTCGTATCCAACCTGACCGTCAATGAGGTTGCGATCAGGGATCGCCGGGGGAGGACTTCGAACCAGACACGGGACGGGACGACACCGAGGTCCACATCTGGAAGCAATGTTCAATGTCCAATTTGTTTGATTTGTGTTTGGTGTTTTACTGGCGTCGCCCCTTGCCTCTGCGGCGTAGGGTGAGGCAATGCGAAAGGACCTCCAAGGACTTCGGACCCGACCGAGTGCCTGTTTTACATAATCGTGACTGGCACATGGGACGAGGAAGAGAAGGAATGCGGGAAGGGTATGCGCCCGTTGGTTGTGTTGTATCACAATTTAACAACCGACCGATGAAGCGCCGCCAATGACCGTGAACTGAGCCAAGAGGATGTCGTCCTGCGTCGTCTAGACGATCGACGTCGTCACACAGTGACATGCAGCGTAAATGAAAACAACTATGTCACATTGGACGACGGACGCGACTGCTAGACAAGCACCAGTATGTTCCAAATCGGGGGGTGGTACACGGTGGTTGAAGAGATCTTGTATGAGCATCTTCCTCGGTGCCTAGACGACGCAACCCGAAACGTCGGTCGGCCAATGCTTACGGGGGTATTTCAGCGAGAGAACGAGCTGTCACTGATATGGGTCACCGTTGGACGGAAGATGCCTCAAAGGATTTCATTGTTTTCGTTGTTCGTTTTTTGTTTCTTCTTTTGCTGTTCCGCCCTGGTCCTAGACAGCAGGTTGATCCGTGCGATGACAGTAATTGTAGATGGAAAGCAGACGTTACATTGAATCGAATAGAAAAGGAATCGATGTGAAAATGCTTGTTCAACTGAACCGGCTCGCACTCAAGCAAATAGTCCGTTGCTTTTCATTTGCGACACGTATGTGATGCGCTCTGGCTCTCGAAAAGTTGGACACAACCATAGGTAACGTCAATGTGTTATGGGGTGATAGAAAAACAAAACATGATTTGATGAAAGTCTACACTTCAACTTAAGGAGTACTGAACGATGAAACCAGCGATAGAATAACCCACAACGTGGTAAAGCATGTCTTGTATCAGTTATGCTGGAAAACTCTATCTTAAGTAAGAGCATTATATTCTTTGTATTTACTTAATTTCCTAGATAACAGTTTCTCCTCTCTCTTTCTATTTTTTTCGTATGAGACAGAAAACCGCAGCTATTCAGTCGACAACAATAAAACCTTGATAATTTAACGGATGGCCTTTTTACAATATTTAGTTTTGTAATTCTAACGCCTGCGATGTTATTAATCATTGAAACTTAATCTATTGAAACTAACTAATACTTCCGCATTACATATAGAAGATCAATAATCGCTTCATTTTTTACGGATGAATGAAGCATGCTAGATTTCTTATCATTATCAGATTAACCAGATAACCAGTTAAAATTATCAGGTTAACCAGTTAACAAAAAAGATATCATTACAGTCAAATCGTCGCTCGTCGATCATTTATTCGTATTTGAACAATGGCGTTGAACAATAAAGCACAGAAATTTAGAAACTCAGACATTTAATATATGATATCGACTATCGAATATCAAATCTACATACAAAAATCTAGCGTTTATCAGTATTCCATCAGTAAAATCTGTTATCATTATGTGTTGTGGACAACTTCTTCAGAGGAAAAGACGACTTAATATTTTAGATGAAAGTTTATAGTATTCTGCAGGAATGTGTATGTGGTGCTGCAAAAGCAGTAGCATAGATATTCCTTGAGTCTCGCTCATTTCCCTTTTCCGTTCATCTCCAACCAATAGACAATTTTCTCATCGCCCAGCAAATGCAACGACCAATATGAGAACTACGTCGGTGCCGGGAACCGGGATGGAATGCACGTTGAGAACATCAAAGCGAACGTATACGGCCGGAGTCGTGGTCGTGGCGGTGGCTGGACGGACGCAGAGGCAACTGCTGACAAATTGCAACTCCCATCCCGAAATGCATTAGCGTTACATAATTTATGCTGCCTCTGCTACTGTCACAGAACCACTTGAAGCGGTCCAGATGAGCGGTAAGACCTCGGAGCAAACAAAAGCCAGCGAACGGCTGCGACTTCTGCCTTATGTTTCCACGTCCGACAGCATCCTGATCATCTGCATCTGAAGGTGCAGGTTGTTTTGGGTTTGGCGTTATCATGGCGCCACCACGCTTGTTCTTTGGTGCGGCGTGGCGCATCTCACAGTCGGGTTCGTGAACAGTAGTTTTGGTGGCCGATCGGATGACTCTTTGGATGAGTTTCGTTTTAATCAATAAACGAATGACTGACTGATTCATCTGTTCGCCTTGCTTCCTAGGAAAAAAAAGGTGGCACGTTGATCATACATCCGGAAAGAATCAAATCCAGAACACAACAGCAACGCAGATCCCATGGTTGGATGACTCGTACGATCGCCGCTCAATCCACTTGAGAACGGCATAATGCGGAAGGTGGTGGGGGGTTGGTTGACGACTTAATCAGAATTTCATGTCGAATTTCCCAATCCCGAATACGTATGATCGCACCCGACATGGATAGATCGTTCCATGGGAGTTTAGGAAATTTGTTGCTCGGATTTACTCCATGTTTCTCCTACATTCTAGTGGAAACCAGCCAGACGCTATCCATCATACACATCTATTTCGGCTCACACTCTTCACGGACTCGCGTCTCTATGGTATTGACTCTGCTGGTGGTGCTGTTGTTGTGGTGGGAAAGATTAATGACGATCAATAAACTGCTACCGCGCATTTGGCGCCTTGCCGTTTTCTTCCGAAGCGTGTGGTTCGAATGTGTCTCTTCAGCCACATTCGGGGGGCTGGGAATCCGAAGCGGAAAGGAAATGGGGGGTGTATTGCGATAATGGGGAAATTTATGTCGCTGCCAGATGCCAACTGCCGCCGCCGCTGGAGGCCAAACGGACCGCTGCTGTGGATTTCTGTTTCTCGGCTGGCAGAGCTTAATTGAATTTTAATTTGTCTCATAAAACTGATAACCCTTTCGACGTAGCTTCTGTTATTTGTAGAACGAGCACCTAATGGTATGCCCAATCTGATTCTCAACAAAGAACTGTTGTTTGGCGAAATACAGTGGGGGATAACTCCGTCATCAACTGAGACTAGAAAATGGATGAAGAATTTAACATATGAGTAGTCCGATCTGATTTTCGCAGTTGATATATCAGAGTTGATAAGTGACATTAAATTACTATAATATACCTTACATTACCAGCATATGCCGTGCATTTAAAGTGCCGAAAAATAGTTAAATTTACCAATATCGACTATCGCTTTTTATCAGAACCTGCTTTTTGGATCATGATACTGTATGAAATGATTTGATCAATCTCACGTTTTCAACTAGTGCTTACACTGGTTTAATATGTTCTACTAATCACATTGGCATAAATATTCAATATTACCCTGGGAAATGGCAATAAAAATGTAAAAATTGCAACGTTTTCCACATGCGTATTTTACAAAGGAAGGATCTTGCCGAGAATACGAAACCTTCATCCTAGAGTGATTATGCAGGATCCTTATGCCAAGTCTGCTCGTGTCTCTCTGGATCGTGTGAGCATGTCCCGTTTGTGTGTACAAAGTGTGACAAAGCGATCGCCGAAAAGGCATCTGTGCTAGTGAACGTAATTGAAACGGGGTGCAAAAGTAACTAAGCTTTTGGCGCTGTTAGCCATAATGATGATAAGGGCAACTGAAACAACGGCTTCATCTACTCGGCGTCCCGTTTGTAATAGTATTCTGGAAAATGTAAAGTGGACCCGCATAAACAAGTAGCATAGTACGCACGGTTTATCATGCCATATTTTGACTCTCTGACATAATTAGACACTTCATAAACCGAATCAATAGATCGTCTAGTCCGCTAACAAGAATAATCAAAGATTTATGTAGAGTTTTCTTGCTTACATGCATAAAACGCCTGGAGCTCATTTTCATCTCTCTCTTGTTCAATTCTAAAGCATCCTAGTGGATGGTGGTCATATTTCGAAGCTTCTGAATGCCGGTCTTTTTAGAATAGAAATGATTATTAAACCAAAACATTCAAAATGGTAGAGATCCCAAGAAAATGAAAAATACCGAAATGAAAATGATTCCAAGGATAGCGCCTTGAGCCAAGGTGTGATGATCGGCTATGAAGAAATCGACTGTCGTTTCAAAATCGCGGAACAAGAAGAATGCTGAATATTATATTTTTAGACAAAAAGTATGACAATAAATTTTAGAAACATATATTGTTAAAAGGTTGAAGTTCGAAGAAACAGTGTTTTCGAAATTAAGTTTTTAAGAGATGTAAAGTCTTAGTATTTAAAGCGATACAAACTTATTTGCTTGTTGGTGAAGCTAAAAAGTGTCATAACCCATATTTTTTAAAATGACGACAGCACTCTGCATTTTGTGGCTTATACCAGGCGCTAGAGAAACTAGTCAAAACCATCAATAGCGATAGGTAATGACAAAAAGATTCACTTTTTCGTATAATATTTATAAATGTAAAGGCTATTCTAGATCATATAAAAGTGCGCCGCAATAAAACAGACAATAGGTGAAAAAGTTATCGATCTCTGATCATTATTCAGAATACGCTTCAATAGTAAAATTGTGATCACCAAGCAAACGTCAAAGAAAAATAATTTAAAATCGCTTTTGCGTCGTCATCATTTCAACACTATAATACAATTTGTATAGTATGCATACTGTCCATCTTTCCATCAACTAATTTTAATTTTAATCGTTAAACTATTTTGATGTATTGATGTGTTAATAAATATCAGATTTGTGCTGCAAATATATAAACTGATAAGCCTGAGACAGACCCAATTATTTTTGAATATTTTTACCATAGGATACAGCTTCGAAAGACAAGGAAACAATCTACATTTTTACATCGGAAACACGCTAGCGATAGAATGGCTGTAGATCGAACGATCTAAACCGTAGGCAAAAACATGAAGAGGATTATCCTTCCATGTCTTTTCGTTTTGGTAGGTTACCCAGATTTCATTAGTACGCATTTCAAAACTATATAAAATGAAAATTGAGCAATCAATCGCACAGCCTAGAGCAGAGTCGAATTCATTTATGTAAGTCGATTGACGACAATTTTACGACTTGACTATTAGACTGGAAGTAGCAACATGAATTACAAAATGCGTTTCCAAATCGATTAGATTGATTTTCTTTTCTTAGCTTTCCCCGATTCCCTTAATGTTTTCAATCCACGAAAAAAAACGGGTTCCCCTATGCTCCGATACGGCCTTTAAGTAATGACCTTTGTTACTTCTTTCTATTGTTTCATATTAGTTTATTTTAAAAAGGTCCTCTGCACAGTATTAACGGATGCAATTGAAATTTCGTCGAAAACCGGCTAATGCACATTCCCATAAAAACTACCAGAATCGATTTCGTCGTTTTTCCAACCAGTTTATAGCAACAGAATACGCTTGCTTGAATTATTTCCGGCTGAAAATATTTACTTGCGCGATCGGTGTTTAAATTAACCGTTTTTCGACGAAAAATCGATTTTTGTTGTCGAAGATGTTCTTGGGCTGTGTAAATCAGGGATCAGAGTGTTCGCTCCAAAGAAAAGCCAGCACTCAACAAACTGGCTTTCCTGCGTCGAAGGAGTCCAATTAAGCTTCAATACTCGCTATGTCTGGTGAAGAATCCATAGTTTTCTATTACTTGAAGATCAAAAACGCAAGTACTGTTTATTGGTAATCTTGTAGATATGGACGAATCAACGACTGGTCATTGATAAGACAGCTGAATTTCCTATCCCGATAATTTCGGCATCTTCTTTCTCAACATTGGGATATCGGGGTACTACTTTGACGATATCGGGTACTAGTACTACTTTGAATGCACGTTATTTGACTTTTCAACTTCCTCGTCATTTCGTCGTTCGACCAAGTCATTGAATTCGCTTGCCGTAAAATAAAAATTAAGCGCCAACAAAGACCACAGACTCATCTGACGCACTCAGTCTACATAAACTACTACAATACGATACGCGATATGGTACGGTACAATCAACTATACGAGTCGGAAAACGAAATGTGTAGTTTCTATAGCAGCCGTTGCAAACACAAAAGAAAACAAAAGGTTTAAATGTTAAAGCGATTTTATTGTACTTAAAAGAATGCTGAAAATACATTTTACAATTATTTGAAACTACAAGGTCTGCATTAAGGTTGTGTTTTCAGCTTTTACGCTCACATACTCATAGGTTTATCGAATGCTTCGTGACTTTTGGCTTTGCACTCTGATCCCTGATTTACACAGCCCAAGAACATCTTCGACAACAAAAATCGATTTTTCGTCGAGAAACGGCTCATTTAAACACCTAGCGCGCAAGTAAATATTTTCAAGCGGAAATAATTCAAGCAAGCGTATTCTGTGCTATAAACTGGTTGGAAAAACGACCAAATCGATTCTGGTAGTTTTTATGGGAATGTGCATTAGCCGGATTTCGACGAAATTTCAATTAAAACCGTTAATACTGTGCCGAAGGTCGAAGATTAAAAAAAAAAATAACAAACAATAGAAAGAACAAACAAAGGTCATTGCGTAAAGGCCGTATCGGAGCGTAGGGGAACCCGGTTTTCTTCATGGATTGAAAACATTAATGGAATCGGGGAAAGCTAAGAAAAGAAAATCAATCTAATCGATTTAGAAACGCATTTCATAATTCATGTTGCTACTTCCAGTCTAATAATCATAAGTCGTGAAATGGTCGTCGATCGACTTGCATAAATGCATTCGACTCTGCTCTAGGCTGTGCGATTGGATTGCTCGATATCGATAAAGAAATATTCCCCAATAGTATTCTTGGCCGAGCTTAGCATTTGATATTGACTCCTTCTGAATACATAAATAGGGCATAATATCTTATCATATTCGTAGGCTATGAACACTCCATCACGAATGAGATGTCTATATGAGATGTTCAAACTTGTGCTGAGGATTTCGCTTCATGAATCTCCATTGATTGGCTAAATGACCGAAGGCTAAAGGTCTACTTGGCAGTTGGTGTGCGAACATTCACCTTCCTTCTCTTTGAATGATAATTTGACGCAATTCTCATACCAAGTGTGGGTTTCTGAACT
>NC_064874.1:50416902-50419402 GCF_943734745.1 Anopheles darlingi
GATACGATCTGCTCTGATTTCTCTGTTCTGTTCGTCCTTCCGTCCTTTCGATGCCAGCAAGGATACGCCGTCGCACTTCAATTGCGCTGCGATGAATTGCGCTGCACTGCGGTAGATGCGGTAGAGATGAAAGAACGCAAGACGTCCTGCTTCATACAGGATGCGCCTCAGATGGGCCACAATAATCCCAGCAAAACGTTGGCGTTGGAGGGCTGCTGATGATGGGAAACGATCGACGACGCTCGATACTCGCAACGGCGCGTAAACGTACGATAAGGTTAGGCAGTGCATTTGTCAGTTGTCAATCGACAATGTGCGCTTGATTTATCGATAAAGATTGAGTTGTGTTGGGCAATGGGCGTGTGTGTGTGTGTGTGTGTGTGTGTGTCGGGAAGATAAACGGCTCCATGATAACCCCCAAACGGGAACGGGTTTTTGTCTTGCCAAACAAAAACGGGAAAGAGCTTTCGAGAACCTTCATTTCACTTTCCTTCGCAAGTTGTTACATACTTTGTAGGTGGTTAATCAAGGGAAAATAATACAACAAAAGCTTGCATTGAATAGTTGATATCGATCTGGGTGGTCATCGAGAAGGATTTGATGTTCTCAATCGTTGCCTCTCAAATACCGGCTGCTATCGAGCGACCATCCGTATTTCACTGTTCGTTAACAACGTATGTCTTCCGCTCTGAGTCTCATAATGGTTGTGACTTGAACAGCAACCAGCCAGCTCGTATATCCTTCATACTTTCTTCGATTTCATTCCGGGCGATCTTACCTTAACAAAAAAAACTCTGCATTTCCCCCGGACTACCGCGTAGACCGCATGCGAAATTATCGCAATCAATTGCGAATTAATAAAAAGTGTAATTTATTTGTGCTTCGCCACAGCCGCGAGCGACTGATGGCGATGGCGATGGCGAACTCCCGGGATCCGGGACCGTGCCCAACCCAAGCATGGCCTACTACACCACACCATTCGTGCAGGAGTGTGGTAACAGGATGAAATGGAGATGCAATGAAGATCCAGTTGCGGTTGTCGAATGAGATGAGATTTTAATTTCAGTTCGCTTCGGGGCGCAACGAGTGCCCCGATGTGCCAAGCCAGAATGTGGAAGACGATCGAGAGGGTGAGGAAGAGAGAGAGGGAGACGCTGCTGCACTGCTGCAAAAACGGAAGCGAAATGTAATTATCACTTCATTCACACGAACACGCTTCAGGCGATGGCAAATCCGCAATCGGGAAGGCCGCGAACCGGCAATAATCGGATCGGATTCCGAATTATACGCCACATTGGGGGCGTCGCGGGTATCCTATAATGGCGTACGACATTGTAAACCTATAACCCAACGTAGTTCTTCTGTTGACTCCTTATGCACGCTTGAGTTCGCGCGAGTCACGGAAGCCTTCTTTCATTTCCAAACCTTTGAACTGAGCTATGTCTGCAAACTTGTTCCCTTTGGAGTGATGTGACGGACAGCAGCAAGTCAAAGCGACAATTTATTCATTTGTTAAAAAATGCAAAGCCCGAAAAATGCATCGGAGCGTCCGCCATTTCCATGCAAATGGCCCTTCCGGGACGCATCACGCATCATGCCGGTTCCGAAAAAAACCCATTTTCGAGTCGCTGGAAATGAACTTTGCCAGACATTCGACCAATCATAAATTCATCAAACACCAGTTCAATTCAAGCGCCACCTCCCCTGGGATTGGACCCCCCGTTCGGGCCACAGCTTAGGCCGTTCTGCTTCAGGCTTAGCGGCATCAGACACCACCATGCGCCAGGAACTTAATTTCCGTTGACTTTTTTTTTGTTTGCGACGACGACGACATCTGCAGCGACGAATGGCGTGTGTGGCGGGCTGGTGCCGGCCGGAAGGGCAGATTTTTTTTCCTGATGTCCTGACCAATTTGATTACGCAGTTTTGATAAGCGAAAAGGATATTGGATTTACGCGACCGCTTCGGTCGGATTTTCCGGTTGTTCCGCAGCATCATCACTCTGGCCTGGTCGCTGGCCTTCTGGTTCTGGTGGCCGCTTTTTGGTCCACTCCCGCCATCGAATCCGGGGGTTTTGGCTCTCCGTTTGATCTCCCGATGAAAGAAAGTGCTTCAGCGCCTGGCCACTCCTCGAGCCAACCTCGAGTGGCCAACGGAGAGTATGTTGTGACGTTCAATTTGCCGCGCTGCATTATATTGCTTATTATTTGTCATCCTCAAACATTCGGCGTATTCATCTTCGTCATCAAGAAGTGTTCGAAATGTTAGATGGTTTCTGGGCAGAGGGGAAGGAGAGATTTTCGTGTAAGACTCTCGTTGGCAGGCTTTGTTTGTGCGCCATGTTTGCCCGGCACAAAATTTGTTATTATTACCAACCCACTGCTAGACCACTGCACGCTTCCACCTCACGAAGCGCGACTGCCACGGACTGCTTCTGATGCTTCTACGGGCTCTCGGACATTCGATCGTTGATTTCAACGACGGCGACGAACAGGTGAAG
>NC_064874.1:50431902-50434402 GCF_943734745.1 Anopheles darlingi
ATTGACTCAAGGGGTGTAGCGCGAAATTCAATTTGAATTCCATCGCCTCGCCCCAAGGAAAAGTCCCTTGGCGCCGCGTAGCGCCAATCACGAAGCGCCAGGACAACGGAGCCGGGAACGAACGAAGCGCAGGAACGGGCGTCAGAGTAACAGCAAGGACCCACCTCCACCGAAAGCAGCAGAAGAAAGTGAACCAATCAATTCGAAGAATTCAATTTCTAATTTATATGCTAAAAAGCAAGAATGAATACCCGGCAAAATGGTGCGAAGCGGTTCACTTCGCTCTCGTCCTTAACACACTTTGCAGACGCTGGTGGCACTGGATTCGATTAGGGTATATATTGGTGTGTTGGAGAATTTTGAATCGAAATTGGCCGGAACTTTTGCCCGGGACCAGTCACACCCATCGTGCCACAAACAGATTCTTTGCCAAGTTTCTTCACTTCACGACAGACGGTTGGCCACAAGATGGGGGAGCTTTGCCGGAAACTCTTTCCATCGCAAGCTTTGTTGGGAGGCAAATGAAGAAGAATGTATCAGCAAACGCAAAGTGGAGCTCCAAGAATTTCATTCCCTGCTGGAGAAGCAGAACAGTAGAAACCGTGCATGGTTTATGGGATTGCTTTCCATTCATATTCAAATTTTCGATTTCACGAAATGTGTCCTCCGCCGCCATGGCATCACGAGACTTCTTTTTTATTTTCATACTGGCCACTTTTATTGGTGCTACTTTTGCCTCGGTTGCCATCTTGCAAAGTGTTGCTTTTTATATGAAATCAATTTCTCCGGTTGGCACCACAGCTCTTTATAAGATCTGCGATCTGGTGCCGGTTGAACTCATTATCGTCTTTCGTGTGCCCTTTTTTTATTGAAAGTTCAGAAAAGAGCATTGAACCCGTGATCAATTTGCATGCAAGGAACATTGTGACAAAATGTGACATTTTCATAATATCTAAAAAGAGTGATAACTAAGTTAGAATAACTTCTTGCTGGGTTAGTAAAAAAAAAACAATTTCGAACCACAAACTGGATTTCTGTTTTGATGATTCTTACGAGGATTATGCTCATTTTAATCCACAAATCAGGCACTGGAACACTTAATGTAATCATAAAGACAGGATGAAGCTGTTAAAATGGAATTTGAACTGTTTGAATTAAGGACGCCTTTTACAAAGATCAATGATGCTACGGAGCATTAACGACAGGCGAGACAACCTCGCCCCAACACAAAGCATACCAAGTCCATTAGTAAGAGAACGCTCTTTGTCGGAGGCAGTGGAAATAGAAGTTAATAGGTGCGATGATTTGTTTACACTCATTCATTTTTCGTTCGCGTTCGGGCCGGAGGTGATTTAGGAGCTTCCATTTGCCATCTGCAATCGAGAATCACCGAAGCAGAGGGGGGTAGAGAGGATCCAGTATTTGAAAAGCGGATCGAAGCGTACGTGCACTGGAAAGTAATATGCTCACGTCACAAATGCAACCATAAGACACCACCCTCATTTTTCACTTTCTACATCTCCCGCCCCTATGCTTCACGGGCCCTCTGTTTTACTACGGAAGAAGCCACAATGCTCTCTCGTATGACATTGATTCCATGATGCCGCTCTTAATTGATGATCGTCAGCTGCAGAGGTAGCTCGTTGGTCGAAAAAGCTCCTTTAAAGTGCGGGCATACCTTGTTCTTCGCTCGTCGCCCAGCATTGGCCCCGTCAATATTGACAAACTCTAGAAGCGGATGTGGGTCCCTTCGATGGGGTGGCGATCGGGTGTTTTGAGAGGTTCACCAAAGTTAAAGCTGCTGCAAGGGCTGCAAAGGTAAACGGTTTCACTTTGAACTCGACCACGAGAACAACAGGAAGGTGCTAATCCTTCGTACAACAACAGCCTTTCGGCTGCGGATGCCACACAGTACGGCAAACACACCGATCGACCGGAGCACATCAAACGAATGCTCCGTTTTCCTCCTTCCTGGTGGGGAAGTTCAATATTGACTTAGGGTCGCTACTTTCTGGATCCAGATGGAGAGCATTTGGAATTGGCGAGGCAGCGTCGTCGACAGCAGCAGAAGTAGCAGCTACAGCGGCAAGTGAAAACTGAGCTCCTGATTTGGGCGTTCATGCTATCCTGAAAATTATGAAAAAGGAAAAGTGAGTGGAGTAAATGTTTGATACATATTTTTCAAAACTGTCCATGAATCGGTAACTCTATAAATGTTAACAGAATTTTGGAACAGGATAGTTTCGTTGTGTGTTGTGTAAAAGTATTGTTTTGCAAAAGTTATAAAATCGATGCATGTATTGATGTTTGAAGTGTTACAAAATTGAAAGAGACACAATTGGTATATTATGAATTTTTTTTTTAAATTTTCCACGCAAAATTAGCTTCAGAAATTATTGAACAGTTCACTGATAATATTTATAACATGTAGCGGCATTCAACACGCTACAAGCGGAGTAGATTGTATTCTCTTACTTATTCTAACAAAACACAAAGAAAG
>NC_064874.1:50449402-50451902 GCF_943734745.1 Anopheles darlingi
TCCATCGGCGGTCCCCAGGCCTTGGCTCCCCATTCGGAAAAAGGGAGAAAACAATGCAATTAAATGTTTATTCCCGAGCGACCGTTCCTCCCCGTTAAGATTTCTCAGCTATGGACCACTATTTGCAACTCTTAACCTCTCCGTCGTCGTGATCGTCGAGGCATCGACGAGGCTCGGCATTGCTCGCAGCCAGCGGGCCACTAACCGATTTGTGTGTGTTTCAGTTTTGCTCGTTTTTCGACTAATGGGGGTTGGTGGCGCGATTTCACGATTTGCTCGAAATTTCACCCCCTCGCTACTCTGAGATGCCAGAGACGTGGACCAGAGAGAGCCAGCAAAGAGTTTCCTTCTCGTGGCCAGGTGAGTGTTGCCCAGAAAAAACAGTTGCTTTCCCCAGCGAGCCGACGGCACAATGAGCTACAAAACATGATGAAACTGGTCTAAATATTCGGCCTTTGGATGATTTGGATACGTTTACATACATTGGCACAGGAGCTTGCATTGTAAGTTACATGCAGGGAAAATGCGTGATTTCTTTATAATAATTACAGATGCAGATATACGTAATACTGAGACACACGTAATACCTTCGTACCGTTCGAGGGTCCTACGACTATCGAGCACTCGGTACGATATTGAACCATTGTGATGTAACAAGAAATCGAAACAGTGGAAAGATGGTCGAGTGTAACTTTAACCAGGAGGCAAGATGCTAGTTAAATGTCTTTATTAGTCGGCTAGCGGACGTCCATTGCATTAGGTATCCGCTCGCCGTGCAGTCGGCAAACTCCTAGCCTTCCGCTCAAGCGATGGCAGCCGGCAGCGGCGCCTTGCGTCCCTTCCTTTTCTATTATTAAATGCCACCACCAGCATCAGGCCTTAAGTGATGTTTTTCTGCCATTACGCCCGAACCACTGAGCGTGCGTCCGAACGAATAGCGAAATGATTTAACTCTTTTCTCTTTGCTCTTCCTCCGGCGCATGACTGCTTATTGCTGCTTGCCAACGCACCTACCTCGCCCGTCCAGGCCTGCTCGATGGCCAGCTATGGGCTGCTCCGTAAAACCAACAGAAAATCCTTTCCATTCTCTCTCTGGCACAATCGTCTGCAGCGTCAAACTATGAAGACGTGAAGAGGGCTCCACGGGTGCGGAGCATTTCAGCCAGAGACATGTCTCACTTCTGAGCGTGCAAATATTAGCATACCGCATACCCTCCCCGACTCCCAGAGCCACTCTCTCCCCCCTCCCCCAGCGATGAGGTTGGGAATGCATTGCGCCGAATCGCGGCGATCTTCCCGCCGGTGCATGATAGCAATTTGCGATGTTGACAGCAGCTTCAGTGTTGGCCGTGCACAAGGATCGGGGCATCGCAGCAATCCATGGCGCTCCTTTTGACGTAGCAACTGCTTTTCGAAAAAGTGTCTCGATCAATCAACATTCCAAGCCACTCGACAACACCATTCGCTTTCTTTTAACAACATTTTCCATCCTGGTACACACCTATTCGTCCACAGCTTACCACAAATGTTTGAGGCCTTTTGAGCCGGATTAAGACCCCCATCAAACGGCACAATACTGAGCAGACCGGCAGCCTGCCAGACCTAATCCATTTCTTTCGCACAGTTTCTTTGCTTTGTTTGCGAGAAGATTATCCGTGTCAGCGGCCATTGGATTCGCATCAGTCCGTTCAGGTTGAATAGGATAATAATAGAGTTAGCATACCTACATCAAGATGTTCACACGAACAGTCCTCACGGAAGCGTGTCCTATAAACTGACTCGGCTTCTTTTGTGTCGCTAAAAAGAACGCTTTACGGCCTTTTACTCCCGTTGCCATTTACAGTTCATTAAAAACTGACTTATTTTGTTGATCAATCATGAAGTGACATAATGCATCATTCTATCTGAGAAGCGAGGGAACCACAAAATGCCCCAGTACTGACCATTCTTGTAAGAACACAATACAATATGTAACGGGAGGCTTCTACAATGATACTGGTAACATGGTTTCGATTCGGTTTGTTAAACCACTCTACCTCAACTATTTCTATGTTAGATTTAACTTCATTATACCATCATTACCCGATAGGTTGTTTAAACAAAGCGCCAACCTTCAGCGGGAAGGTGATACGAGAAACGAAATGTTAAACACAAATTAATTTAACGTTCGGCCTACAACTTCCTACACCGATCATTAACAACCACCGGGCCTCTGTGGCAACGGTGAGGGAACGTACAGACAATCGAAACGAAACATCATCATCTTGTGACCAATGGTGGATGTGAGATTTGTGTCTTTGGGAACAAAAAAAGAAAACACATCACCCGACAATGGACGGCAAAGTGTAAACTGAAACACAAACGGCAGCCCAAAGCGTTCCATCCAATGGCAGTTTGTAGTCTGTCCATCCTAACAGCAGTTCCCCATGCCCATTGCCATGTAGTTTCGATTTCGGACCTGGAAATCACCGAGTGAGATGTTTCCCTTTTTGGGACGCTT
>NC_064874.1:50464402-50469402 GCF_943734745.1 Anopheles darlingi
GTGACGAATTCCTAACCACCGCGGCCCACCTGCGACCGCGACGATCGCGATTTGCTCGCGCCCTCAGCGCCCGGATGCCCCGTCGGTTGGCGGCAGTGTTTGTCACACATGTTCCACCTTCCCCCTTCCCCCTTCCATCCCCCGGGCCAACCAATCGACAGCCACATGCGGTGCCATGCCGATCGTGCTGAAATCGCTAAAAATCGCGTCCCCATCGCGGTTTGACAAATGGTAATAAGATAATCTCGACATGCTTGCCACTCGCTCCCTCTCTCTCATTCACTGTGTCTCTCTGTCTCTCTCTCTCTCTACGCGATCGTTTACAATATTTGGTCAACTTCCGCCTGCCGCGCAGATTTCGAACGGACGACGACGGAGCGACGACGGATTTCGAATGCGCGAGAATCCGCAGACACCGCACCGCGGCCACCGAATGATCAACCCGGCCGGGGGGACACGCAAGGCCCCTGTTGTCGTCCGCTAAACATGTCGCGCGGTCGGCCGTGGTGCGCGCATCTGAGGAATGCCGGAGCCGGGAACGAGCGCATCGCGTTTCCCTTTGATGTTTGTCGTCGTCGTCGACGTCGTCGGATGAAGATCGGAGGAGAAGTAGGATGAGAAATCAAAACCGATCCTCAAAAACCGTTCCGTTTGCGGCGGTTGCTGCTGCTGCTGCTCGGTCTAGGAGCTGATTGCGGCATCTCGGCACCTTCGAGCGACGAATTGCCAAAAATACGAAACAAAGAAAACCACAGCACGGTGGTGGTGCGGGAAACGGAGGACACTCAATCAGACACGCTGCGGAATGCCAGAAGCAGCAGCAGCAGCAAGGCCGATCCATTTGCCAGCCGCTTATAGGCTTCATGTGCATCGCAACAAATCGTTCGCGCGTCTGCGAATCGTCTGCGAATGTTTCGGCGCGAATCGTCGGATCACAATCGGATCAGCGGCATTCATTTCAAACCCTCATCTCGTCCCCCCGCGAAACTGTCTACCACGAACCCGGGGTGAATGTTGCTCATTTTAATTTGAGCCTAATTGAAAGCCAATTACCAGACAAGACAAGACCAGAGCGTTGTTCTCGCATCTTTGACACTACTTGCTGGATGGGCTGTTCGGCATGACAATGGAGAACAGGTTATCGAGATGATTCCGTTTTAAAAGATGGTCCAGCTAGTCGATTTTTGTAAAATTCTAATGCCTTCGTGCTAGTGAGATGCCGGATTTAAAGTAGTTGGTAAAGTAAAGTCCTATGCAACCACAAACCACAACGAAAACCGAAAGCCAAAGAACTCCAAGAGAGCTAAAGAAGGGTTCTACTACACAAATCCTTCCCAGAAACCAGCTCCGGTAAAAACGGGTTACAAAATGTCCATCCTGCATGTGCGTTCCGAAAAAAAGGGATGGCCCCAAAGGATGGCCGCCATCTGGCGGCCCGAAAGCGTCATAAAACCTTTCCTCGTCCCCTTTCGCTTCCTTTAGGCGCTTAGTGAGGTGTTTATGCGATCGATATCCGCAGGCACACGTCCTAACTGAAGCACTGTAAGCGCCCTCCCGCGTGATGATGATGCTATCTGGCTGACGATCAAGTGAAGAAAAGGGCGAATAATTAACACCCGCCTGACACTCGACTAAATCTATTTGAAAGGGTTTCAACGATTGAGCAACATCCCTTACCACCGAGGAGGAGGAGAAAGAGGTCTGTCTAATTGAATAGGACAGACCCAAAACAAAACCCAGCAGCAACAGACAGTGACCATATGACATTCGATATGAGGACTGCTGTGTGTTCCCAATTTCGTCATCAACCGCGTTGACGGAGCATATTTATCGGCTTTAAAAACGGTCACAAAACGAAGCTCGAAGGCGCTGCCCACAATGCCGAGAGTCCGGTTCACGGAGAGATCGAAACGGTTGTCCCGTCGTTGCTCTGGTCACCTCTCCCAGGCCGGTGCCATGGCAACGTCGTGTGTATGCGCGTTCGCACACGGCCGGCCACAGTCGAAAGGCGTCGAAGGTTTTTTGCAATTAATTAGCTACCATTTGCATACAACCACTAATTGGCTTGAACTGACCGAAGCCTTCTTGCACACGAAATGGTTTGCAAGATCTGTTTTTAGTATTCCCCACCGTTCGTCCTGTCCTCCCTGTCTTCCCCCTTTGGCGGGTAGCATAACATGCTCGTCGGGTTCGAGTTGTTTTCCGTTTTCATTTTCGAATATATTTATAACATTTCGTACAAGCTCGTTTTAAGGATCGGACAACAACGGCAAAAAAATAAAACACGGATGCCGCTTCCCTGGCGGCGCACTTCCACGAGACTTCCAGAGACCGCGGCCCGTCAGTCGCGTGTTGCGTATCACAACAGACAGCTTTCGCGATTGCCCAAAGGTGCAACAATAAATTCGATCGCATTAACAATAGAAGTGCAGCCAGCCAACCAGCCACCGATCCGGCCAATGATCCATCCTTGTCGCCTCGTGGCTCAATGGGGATAGTAAAAGGCGAATTCTGTCCACCACCACCACCATCGTCCGGCCCAGCCGGGTAGCTAAAAAGTTAATGGACTAATTAAATCAATTACACCTGTGATAAACCTTTTTAATGACTCTATATAATTTATAAGCGCGTAATTTATTTCTTGTGCTCGCGACCTGTCCCCGAGCAAACCGACCGATCCTTAACTTCTTATGCTTCGGCGTGTACGCGTGTGTGCGTTTATGTGTGTTTATTCGCTTCGCACACGCAATCGGCCAGCAGCAAGCACGCTTATCGCGAATGTCACATTTTGCGCACCATTGCCACCGGTGTTGGCCGCAGGTTTCACTGTTCGGGGCCTCTGTGTGCCTCCGGAAAGCGATCGAAGCGTCCGTTTTTTGCGTTTTTCCCTTCCGTTTAGATGCCCCTCTGCCTTCCTGTCCTCCTGGCTCCTTGTCCCGAAACCGTTTAAGATAAGATAAGCCCGCCCCGAATCGGTTGACCCACGGCTGATGGCAAGCTGCACCAGGCACCGGGCACCGGGCACACTAATTATCGTCGCTTTGCACTTGTCCTAGCCGTTCGATGCACCAACCAACGTTCGATGTCCGATGGTCCGAGGCTTTTTGGTTCCAGTTTGTTTCCCTTTTTTATGGCACTCTCGCTCTCGCTCTCTCTTTCCCTCCCTTCCCTTCCCTTCTCGCGTAAACGATTCCGTTTGGTTTGGTTCTTTTACTATTTTCATCACCGCCGCCATCACCGCAAGGCCAAGGGGTTCCTTGCCAGCGCCTTTTTGCCGCCGGTCGTCCCCATTTCCCATTCTATCTTAATCAACTTAAGGCCACTGCCGAGCGGGCCCGCTGAGAGCAGGACCACGGCGCTACGGCGCCACGGAGCTGCGTAAAAGGCGTTATTAATTGGGCGCGATTATTGGGCCGATTAAAATTTATTGCCGAAATTAGCGATTGACACGCAAATTTTCATACATACGTGAAGGTGAGGAGGTGGTGGGCGACAGCAACAGTGACGACAAGCTTCCTCACCCCTCTTCTTGCCCCGATGTAGTCGTGTGCAAATTGCTTAACCATAATGTGCACGAACGGTTATGCGGGGAAAGGAAAGGCGACGCACATTTGGGTTTTGAGATTGGATTGAAGGCGTGACTGTTGTGGAAGTGAATCAATCAAAACATTAATCCGTTTAATCTCTAGTTCCGGTGCCACAGACAATGGATCCATCAAACACGGGACACGGGGACACGGGCACACACACACACACGGCGCATTCCGTAACAACACCACGAGCAGCACCAATCGGACCGGATCCGGAGGGACGGATTACTCCGATAAATTACAATTACGTGCGTGCGTGTGCCCCAAATCCTACTCCTACCAATCAGTAGCCCCCCCGGCAGCGGCGTGAAGGTAATAGAGTTATTAATTTTTATAACCATAATTTACCCACCACCGCCATCGTGCTCTCTCTCTCTCTCTCTGCCTTGACACCCTTTACTCCTTTCGGGGAATCCTTCCGTTCGCCCTTGTTTGACGATGCGAACGCGTTGTAGAGGGTCATTGGCCATTGGAAGGGGTTGAGGGTTTTTTTCTGTTTTTTCTTTTCGGTTCGGTTCTTCTTTTCACTTGACCACTTCCGGGGGATCCATCGCCGGGTGCGATCTTCGCCTATTAGTCGAGGCGAGTAAATTGAAACTTCCTCCTTTCCAGACAGCAGCACCAAGTGGTAGCAGTCGCCAGTTTTCGGGCATTTCAACAGCACCGTTGTGGCGTGGGATATGCAACAAACTAGTGACAAAATTGTGTTCGCTCTCGATCGTTGTGCTACATGAAAAGGGAGTTCGATTTTCGCACGGATTATCACAAGATATCGAATGTAGTGTGCTTTTCAGGAAACTCTGCACCTAAACGGCTTTCATTTGCGAGCACGTAGAACATTCAATTCGATTGCCACACACACACACACACGCGCGTGAAGGAAAACTCCACTCCAACAACATCCCGGGCGAGCGAGCAAGGAAGAAACATGAAACGAATTAAGAGCTAACCGGACATAAATATTTCATTTTGGGCTCCGCATTTTAATCACTCGCCCCCCCCCCCAAAAAAGGAAAAAAAACGGGCCAGCAAAGAGGAAGCAGCATGGTTTTTAGGAAGTTTTGTATGTTTCTCGCCGCGGATCCGCCGCGCCGCGCGGATAATATGGTGGTTTACGAGCGCCGGTTGGCTGCATATCGAAGGCGGACCTGGGAGGCAGGCAGGCAGACAGGAGGTAGATGCTTATCGCCAGTAAATGCTGGTTTTGTTATTCCATTCTCACCACCCCAGCCTGTCCCCCCCACAACAACAACAAGCACGAGCACGACGATGATGAAGAGCAACCAACCAGCACCAGAACAACATAAAGCAAACAGTGTTGACGTGGTGCTCGTGGCCATCGTGCGCGGTGTGCGGTGCGTGTGAAAAGATGGTCTTTCATTAGGCTAGCACCTTCCTGGGAGGGGTGGG
>NC_064874.1:50474402-50476902 GCF_943734745.1 Anopheles darlingi
GCCATCCGAGGAGGACAGGGCAGAAGACGGGGCAAGGAGGGAAGCGGAAGACGGTGAAGAGACGGTTTAGTGGAACAAACGATACTGTTGTGCTCGCGATCACCACAACCGTCGTCGCCGTCGCCGTCGATCTTGACGCCGTTCACAAGATGGCGTGGAGCAGATGGAGGTTTGAAACGGTGTGATCGCAGACGCACGGGGGGGCAGCGAGAGAGAGGCTCACCGCGTACGATCACGCCCCACCAGGAAGAGGGGGAAAGAGAAAGAGTGCAGCGACGGGGGGGAACGAGTAGTTTAATTAAATTATAGAATTTAAACGGTGAAATTATGTTAATGCCTAGACCCTAGACCGCGGCCGCTGCTGGTTTGTTCTTCATTTCATTAATCTCTTCTCTCTCTCTATCTCTCTCAGGGTGCGATCGTTTGGTGCGCTTTTTGTTTCGGATTTCCTGATCCCGATCTCTCTCTTTGTCTCTCTCTTTCTAGACTGTGGCCTTCCTCCGGCGACCTAGAAACATTTCCCTCCTGCAGCAGCAGCAGCAGCACCCAAGAGGAGAGCGTCACCGAGAAAGAAAACATAAACCAAAACTGGAGAGAAAAAAAAACGCCGAAAGACAAACAGCGTTCGAAGGTCTGGTGTGTAAACTAATTACAAGTTAATTAACCGGCCATCACGGAACCCGGTTTCCACTTCCTGTCCCGAGCGTCGTCGGGTTTCCGAAATCGGTGTGGAATCGTTCCCATTTTCCTGTCGTTCCTTCGTGACTTCTTAGATACTACCCTCCTCCCGCCGCCCCGGGAGTGGCCACAGTGCATCTTCCGTGCGGGATAGATTGAGCGGAATAGAGTCATGATGAGCGATCATGAGCAGCAAGTGATCGTCGTTTGGCGTCGTTCTCGGGAGGTTATCACTTGTCTTGTCCATCCGTCCGTCCGTCCGTCCTCGGGTTCTTGTTCTTGTTCCCACGGAAACCAATGCTACCGCCGCTACACACACACACACACACGTCCGATCTTCCGATTTGGTATTTTATGTCGGAGACGATCTCGACCAGGCGCACCAGGCGAGATGTATCTCAAATCTATTAATTAGCCTTCCTTATCGACCCTTCTCCGCGCCTTCTCCGCGTGCATGCGGTACGCCCGGTGCCTGCCACCGGATTTCGAGGGAGGGAGTCCGCTCGGATCGCTCCTAATTAATTGCTTTCTTGCCTCCGTTCGGAACCGCTTCTGGCTTCAGATCAGCAGGCTTTGAGCAGAGCAGCCGAGACCGCATCCCTCGCGACGCATCCCAAAAATCCTCGACCCCGATGATGATCGGACGACGGTCTGTCTATTCTCGGAAGTGGCCAGCACGTCGTGCGAGTGATCCCCTCCTTACACCCTCGGCGGGCCGAACAGTCCGGGCCCAAAACATTCCTTCCGAAACAAAAACACCACAAAGGGGGAAAGAGAGAGGAAGAGAAAAATTCGGAAAAAATCCGCCCCATTCCTAGGAGGCTGTGGCGACCGATCTCGCTAGACCGATGCTGACCCGATAATATCGGTTTATATCTTTCCCTGGACCCCGGATCGTTTGTCATCTGCGCTTGATGACGTTTATCCCAAAAACTCTTCGGCCAACACGCCGAACGCCGGAACCGGCCGGGCCGGCCGTTTTCATCTTCGGAATCGCCTCCGTTTTTTTTTTTTTCGATTCGTTTTTGGACGGACCCCAAGCAGTGTGTTTTGGTTTTATTTTTAATTTTCATTTTCGTTCCCGCTTCTTCCCGCTCTCCTCTTCGATGGTCCGCGTGCCCTCGTTTGTCGATCGATGATTTATTGCGATCACTGTTGCCACCGGTTTGGGCTCGGGCTCGCGAGCGAAGTTATCAGCAAGAAGAGGAACGCTTCTTCTTTCTCCTCGTGACGCATCCGCGTTGACAACGTTGGTGTGGTAAAGTCGATTATTCAAAAAAAAAACAGAATCAACACCACCCCAGGTTCTCTACAGTACGCTTCGGAAGCGAAATGCATGTGAGAACAGATGACGCGAACTATCACCAAACATATAAATACACGCGTAAAAGAAGCATCACCACCACCACCACCGCCATCGCGCTCACGCATCCGATCAACGTCAAGAGCCATTAGCGTGTAATCAGCAACGATTATACACATTTTTCTTGTCACATTCGCGTCGGGCTGCAAGCTTCACCTAAATCACAATCACGCATGTGTGGCTTTGCTGTGGTTGCTGTGGTTGTTGTGGTTGCTGTGATCTGCGCATGCTTCTTTCTCCTTGCTATGCTCACCCATGACGCCTTGAAGAAAAACGTTGAAAAAACGAATTCGATGCTCTCCTTCCGAAACACACACACACACGCACCCGTTCTGCGTTCCGGGGGGATACATTTCATTCATTTCATTTTCCATTAACATTTCATACTGCTGCTGTAGCCCTTGGTTTGGCCCTTGGTTTTTTTTTTTTGGTGTTGGTCCAACCCCCCTCCACAATCCC
>NC_064874.1:50484402-50486902 GCF_943734745.1 Anopheles darlingi
ACGGTTGACATGCCAACAAAAAACTTAAAATCTGTGCGGGTGGCAATGTTATTGTTTGCGAACGCATTTGTTCACTGGAAGTCAAGAGTGCAGTGAAGTGGCCTAATTCGGACCGTTAATGTAGGAATGATTGGTGTTAATAAGATGTGCATTGTAAGTGAGAACCTAGCTCAAAAAATCATAATCCCATTAGATTTTGAAACGATGCTGTATTGTAAAAGATATATAATGAAAGTCATTCTGGGGATATTTGACGATTTATAGCAATGAATAAATTGACAACTTAATCCACTCATGACATAATTATATCGCAGATATTCAGCATAAAATTTGAAAGCTTATCCTGTATATATTTAACGTACCAATATTTCATTTAAACACGAACAAAAGTATTGTATTAGTGTGTCAATCATTATGATTTGCTGTAACTATTTATACGGTATACAACAATATATGACAACTTCATCTAAAAATTCAGCATATAATGAGTTTCATAAGAAATCATTTTTATTCTATGTACATGATTTAGTGAGTTATACATTTTGATTAGTTAAAAAAGGAAACCTTGAAGAAATCGACAGTGTGATTTTTGTGCTGGTACAGTCATGCTTAAGAATTGTGGTGAACACGACATGACCAACAATTAAGATCAAATTGAAAGATTAAGCTATCACCATTGTCCTACAAATGGCAGGACAGCTATTATTAGATAGAAAAAACATAAAACAAAGCAAAACCATCCCTTCAATCACTCAAACTCTTCAAACTGTCAATTGACCATATGATCGATCGATACATCATTCTACACAAAACTAATCCGTTTACCGTATCCCACAATTATCAGATCCACATACCAGAAACACCTCAGTTATGCATCTTTAGCGAATCTTCGCACCATGTGGCATCTTTTTTCCATTCCCATGGAATCGATGTGTTGGTGGTATACCCTTGTTAAAAAAAGGTTTCATTTCTCATTTCTGCAGCAGAAGTCAATCCTTCATCGATCACAATAAAGGAAGGGATCTAACCGATATCGGACCCGTAATGTCGTATTTAACAACGTTTGAATAGCTCATAATGAAGTCCCAGGCACCTGCATGAGGATAATTAGAGGGCAATTAATCTGCTCTAAGCAATGGTCAAGATGTATCATACATGTGGCCGCAAACCATAGTATCCAAGTTTTATCGGTGATCCTCACTCTATCTTTTCGACAATTCCAAGTAGCGCAGGTAAACTGCACAATCCTGTAAATTACTATCTATAATGAATACGCTGTGGTTTTGTAAGTGATTGACAATTGGAATGACACTTGTGCTATTCTTACCGATAAAAAAACCTTGCACAGATCATAGCTTGCATCTATTCGTGTAGAAAGCGAAGGGAACGAGGTTCAACTTCTGGCACAAGACATATTGAGCAAGAGTTTCATTTATGACATGACATGGCTGCACCTTTGGGTCATTCGCCTGCAGCTGCCGTTAGCTTTCATTTCTGCACTGCCAGTTATCACAAATGGACGAAAGAAAGGAAAAATCAACTGAAGGGATGCCGCAACACGATCCTCATTCGGATATATTCGACTTGTTCGTTGTAAACCCCAGAGCACACATGCGAGTCGAATGAGTGAACAAATGACGATATCCGAAAATCAACCGCATCAATGTGTCTCATACGAAAGTGTAAAGACTTTACGACCTTTGCCCTGCGTCAATGGGACCGTATGCTTCTCGTTAGATATCTTGCTGGGACCACTTGCAAGGACCACTCACCTAGCGGAACTAAAGACGAAACCAACACCTTGAGCATCGGTTCGGGGTGAGGGTTCTGAAGAGGACCAACGGCAGTAAATACGACTTTAATGAGTTGAACCACTTGAAATCGTTCCATACAATAGTAATGACGGTGAGCATCGTAACGGTTCAAAAAGGACATCCGATTGATTGGCCACAGCAGGATAGGCCACAGCTTGCCGAACACGGGACGGACGTGATTTTCCAAGAACAATCCAGGAAGGTAGAATGTCGAAATCTATGCTAGTGATTCTTTTTAGGAATTTTTATTTGTTGTTCGTGTGCTGTTCAAACTGTTCGGAAAATAATTTAAATAAACACAGGGACGTGATAAAGAGAAGAAACTCAAATTGAACTCGAAAGCACTTCTACTATTACTATACTTACATCAGATGCTCATCTTTTATATCCTTCCTTAATCATAATCACATTCGATTTAGTAAAATTCGCTACCAGTTTTCTATGGCAAACAATTGATGAATTCTTCAGAAATGATCGTCTGGATGACGTTAACTGTGCTCTTACTGTGGTATCTAGTTTAGCCTCGTTTTCCTGTGCGAAGGGGCCGCGGACACGAATCACTAACTTTTATTTTTGCTCGTTATCAGTAACCTCCGATCGTAATCCGCTCCTAACGAGGTGTTTTTGTTTTTGTTCAGTTCACAATTTACCCAGCCCGGTACATGCTGGTATTCCTTTGCTTAGCA
>NC_064874.1:50499402-50506902 GCF_943734745.1 Anopheles darlingi
TAGCGTTCGAACTATCACTGCTGAAGCGAAACATTCCATGCGCAGTAAGGCACCGGAAAAGGAATCAGTCGGAACTAGAGCATTGTACGACTAATTGATATGAATATGCGGCAGATCATGGCATCAAAAGACACTTGCGATTCGCTAATTTGATAATAAAAATTTGCCTTATAAAGTACCGACACTGTCCCAATAAACCGCGCTTGTATGGGATGAAACTTATTTAATCCAGATCTCTCAAATTGATGTTAAAATCTCTTCGAAAAATCATACGTCACTGAAACACTTCATTCGCCGAAACGACAACCGTGCGAGCAAAAATCATAAAAGTATTGAAACAAACCGTTTTTTTTGCTTTTCCCAGGATACTTTTGCGTCGTGCTTGACTTTGCGAACTGAAGGAAAAACTGCTTGTGGAAACAGAATTTCGATTAACGCGTGAAAGATTAAGTCTTGTTTCAAATCATGTAATTCGACACCGTCGACAATCAGATCGGCGACTCATGATATGGCTATTGTCGAATCAATTCATAACGACTAACGATGATTGTAATTTTCACAAATCACTGTTTTCCTCAATTTAATGAAACGGTTCCTCTCGCCATTCGAAACTGAAAGGGTCAGAGAATAGGCCGGTTAACAGCTAAATTGTAGAGTGAACGCGGAATGGAAAGGAACAGAGCGCGGCCGGTCCATCGATCCGGTGTGGGTACGAATAATTTTTTGCCGCGATTACTAATTTAATAATATAATTTGATGATCGAAGATCACAAATTGTGAAACCGCAGCTGATTGATTGAAAGGTAATTTTACTTACGTCTAGGCCGGTTGAAAAGTTTCTTTCCTGGGGTAAATTAAAAAAGAATATTTAAAAATTTACATCACATCTCGTGATTCTTGATTTGACAAAAATAACAGAAAAAATATGCTAAGGATTTAAAAATAGCTGCTGTAAAACATGATTAAATGAATTCAACTATAAAGAACCTCGATAAGTGTTAACAAATTAAAATTATGTGTCACATCTACCAATGATAATCCACCCATACACCTAACAAACTTTAATTTGAGTTAAAATATCAGTTATTAATACATCACAAAACATTTCTTGTTAAACCCAGTATCATCTCTAGCATATTGATTGATGTGCTGAGTGTTCTCGCTTTCGCTGTTTTAATTCGATGTCGTTCGTTACTAACACAACTTTGGATTCGTTATCTCTGAGTACGTGTAACGAACCAGAAAGAACAGTCAGCAGTCCATCCGTCGATCCCAGCCGCTGTCCTAAATTCGGTATTCCTCCGACAGCCTCGCCCCGCTTGGACTGATTACGGTGCTCAATGTTAATGATTTTATATAAATTTTCCAACACTTTTCTGATAACGATTATTCTGCGGTAAGTCCTCTGTGTTGAAATAAGAATTGATTTTGTGCGCACAACCGGGATTCGCGCGATAATGAAGATAAACTGTTCGGTCTATCACTCTATCACTTTTCGACGGTTATTATCGCGTTTGCTGTCTCCCGTTCCACTGCTGAGCTGATGGAACAGATTTCGATCCCAGCCACGAGGCGAACATAATGACCATCGAACAGAAAACCACAGTGGAGCGCTCTTCGCTTCGAGCAAATTGCTTGGTGAATCGTTTTACGAGTTGCGATTACGATAATCAAACCTGTCAAAATTGCTGTGCGAAGACGCTGCAAAGCATCACAAGTCGTCACCATCGAACTGGCTACGTGAAAAGGCGCATCTTGGGACGAAATTAAGAAATCAAATCTCGCTCTCGAACAGGCCGTACCACCAGGGCAGCAACCGGAGCGCGAGGCGTTGTGGTAATCGGAAAACGATTTTCGCACCATTTGCAACTAAGCACTCACGATAAGAGGTACAAAAAGACATTACCTTATCCATCTCAGCCATAGAGTCACGTTGAGGAAGATACGTTCACTTATAAATTGAGCAGAGTCTAAATTGTTCGAGGATAAATGATGTGGAATTATCATATTTAAGGAGAGGCAATATCAAAAACCTATGATGATGTTATGATTTTAGATGTTATACTAACGCCCAAAACTGATTCAGCAAAGTAGATTCTTTTAACGCGTGACAATATAATACCGTAATATACGTTCATAAAGTATATTAAACTGTTTAGCCTATACAGTAGTTGATGAAAAAAAATGTTTCCAATCAAAACAACAGTAGCAAAGATTTTCCTCCCTGGACTCGTCCATCCCGTTCCGGCCAACGAGTAAAAGATTAACTGTTCATGGGTCTCAATACCAAACTCAGAAATGATTTCGAACGGCCTTGCCGATTATCGTGTTGCCCGAAGCGAGGCAGTAATATATTTTGGAAATAGATAAGCATTGATTTATTCCTTCAAATACTATAGCGTCGCCGAAACCTGTATCTCAAAAAACTGGTTTTTCCGGTGATTTGATGTTTCCACCACATCCACATCTTTGTGGTGGTTTCGTTGTGAGACGCTGGTGAAGATTATTAAAATTTACGAGTGTTTAGACTACACCGTGCGCTTAATTTGGAGATGCGTTCAATAATTCATAATTAGTGATAGCGTTATGGATGGTTGTTAGTGACCTATACGACGAATTGTTACAAACTTGCGTAACTACTCCGTCTTCTGCGGCTTAGATTGAATTTTGTTTGCTGTTCGAAGTGTCTACCGTTGTGTGCAAAATATTTGTACTTGCAAGCTGATCAGGATGGCACGCGATGAAACGACTTGGTGACTTCCCGGTGTGATAAGCTCAGTCAGATAAGTCAGAAGATAATCCAATCAGTCCATCCTTGGGAAATCGGATAAAGCATATGGACATCTTTCTGCCACAACGTTTCGTGGGCGTAAAGGTAATAATTAGCTGCAACGCCTTCCAATGTTGCTGCAAGGAATGGTTACCATGCTTGGCAGGTATGAAAGATTTATGACACGGATCAGAGGTAGATGCTCATCCTTTTCCAATTTTTAAGACCAGACCTAAACCCTTACCAAACCAGAAGTGCATAGAAAACAGTGCAAGAAGGACAATGATTTACAACCGCACAGTTTCCTTGCCAATATGTTCAATTGCTCTAACGTGCACGTGTAAAGCTTATCCAGGTGTGAACTCTTCTAACATGATTTTCGTCTCGAACACATCAACAAACATCTATACAGGTATAATGATATAAACTTGAAGTAATTGCTAACATAACGATCTTATGGCTTTCTTGTTAAAAAATACAAATACAAACACATCGAATACACATTTTAGCAAAAAAAAATATAGCTAACAAAAGATGGTACTCTTAGCAATTAAATCCTCGATTGTAGAATGATGTAAATCTTAATGATAAAATAACTAATTATTAATTATTGTAACTATTCTGCTAAAACAACAATGTAGCTAATCTGTAACCGTAAACGGTATTAATTTTCTTCGAGCTACATAATATCAATTTCATGTGATCGATTCATATGTTTCTTGCTTGCATATGCTTGTTGCATGCATCAAATTCAACATGCACACGACAACCCATGATTTGAGAAAATGTTCAATGCATTGAGCTTGAAAATCGTTAGCAAGCACCCGTCACGCACGCCATTCCTTCGCCACGTACAATGGAATGCTATCATGAAATACACTAAAAACAGCCAATAGCCAACTACTCCAATAAACATTTCATGCTGTAAACCCCCATTCTTTCACCTCTCCACTGGGCAAACATGCGCTTGTGTCGCATTTCCCTTGAATAGTTCGCCACAAACCGTGACTTCATGCTAGCACCACGATCATAATGTCTTTATTAACTGGCGATACCTTTCTGCCGTTTTCCTGCGGTTTTGCACTTTATTTGTTTTTCATTTCCCTCACGATCGATCCTTCCACCAATCCCGCTTGCAAACTCGTTCCTTTCCTCCATAGCCTCGACACAGAGTCTATGTAGTTGATCTCATGCTGTTGCAAGCGTAATGCTGTTGTAAGATATGTTAAGTGAACCAGCAATTCCACCACCACTAGGGTAAAGGTACCTCTGAGCGAATTTTGTCGTTTGATTATGAAAATAATGGTGAGCCGAAGCAATAATCTCGAAACATGATTTAGCAATTCCGTACTCAATATCAATATACACAACCCGTTTGGTGTTCACTGTAGTTAAATTAAGACATATTCAGCGGTGATTTGTTTCATTTATAACGAAAACAACATACATGTGTTCCTGGGGTATGAGTAGTTTTTGGTTGAGTTAAAATATACATAATTCTTATTTGTTCAGATTATCAAATACTTGCATGCACCTAACTATCATCAATATATGATATTGGTGGTGTATTCTGTAATTCAGAAATTGTGTTGTACACACTGCACACTGAATATTGCATTTGCAGCGCTTCTTTTGACCGCAAATCCACAACAATGTATTTTTTTGAATTGCTGTACCAGAAATTAGAAAACATTTTACAGCGCAAAATCCACGATGAAAGATATTTTAATTTAGGATCATACCGAAACGAGGACTTCTCAATGCTAATAGCATTTGACTTGGCTTGAACAATCGACATGATATCATTTGACGGCACCCAAAACTATGCACGGCTTTAATTTTTTTTAGTGCTAGTAGAAAAGCAAATGAAGTAACTTTTACGAAAAGTATAGCATTTGTGTCTATAGAATTGCGAAACGAGTGTATGTTATGCTCTTAATTGCAATGATTTTAAATGTAAGTACTTAATGTACGTACGTATATAATGTATGTAAAGTACCTATTTGAATATATAAAAAAAACCTACTTAAACCTACCTATACATAAAACTAATATTTAAGACTGTATCAGACGTGGTATTCATAATAACGACATTAAACAGCGGGGAAAGAGAAGTGAAAGACGAAACACATTGCCTACATTTTATCGATTTAGTTTTACAAAGGACACCTACCAAAAATTATAAATTAATCAGCGTTCCCTTCCAACCACAGGCCCAAAATGAACAACGACCACAAACCACAAGTAGCTGTTCCCTTCTGTCTAGATCTAGCAGGAATGGAATGGAATTATTTCTTTGGTTTCTGTGAGCAGTTGGGACAGTCTAACTAAATAAAAAAAAATGCAAAGTGATAAAATAATACTTTTATCGTCATAAGTCACCTCACAGTGTTTATCATCCTTTTCCAGCAAACCCTGTCATCCTGTGAAAAGTCATCAAAGTGTACGGACTTTGGCATGTTTGCGGGGTTTCGTTTCCTTTGTATCTCTGTTCTTTGCTGGGCTTACGAATTTACATACGGGAGTTCAGTTTGTTGACGACTGAGGAAGAACGGAACGACCAACTAGACGCGGAGCAAACGACTCACAAGAAAATGCTCGGTACAAAAGAGAAGAAGCTCGATAAGTAGCTTACAAATTCCTCTTCCATTCAATTTCACAATACCGATAGTGAGCATCTCGCATCGATAGGACACAGGAAAAATGGAAGCGGGTTGAAGCGAAATCCTCAAATCTGAAGTTCCCTAGAGAATGTTGTTTGATGAGAAGGCATGGAAGCTCGTGTAACGAGATAACAACGAACTTAAATTGGATTTGCCGAGCGACTTCAACTTAAGCTGAATGTAATCCTGCCCCAGGGTTTCCTGTGGAAGCTAGAGGAATATCCTTTGCTCTTTCCTTTGGGCGAACCGTTAAGTCGTCAAAGGGAAACAAGAATTGACATGTGAAGGACTTTGAACATCAAACGATATTTGAAATCGCTCGTAACCGCAATACACTGAAAACATTTACATAGCGCAGTCGTTCGCTGCGACTACGCGACACGCCTAAAACCTAAGCACAGTCGCGATGACCACAAGGATTAGCGCCCGGAATCCAATCAAACGATTGTCGGAAATAGTCGACAAACTTTCGGGTGCGTATGAAGAAGCTTGATGTTAATGAAATCCTGATACGCACTAAGGCATAATTATGTCCTAACTCAACCGAAGGTTTAAAACGTACGATGGCAAACAACTGTCGGTTTCGAGAAGAAGTTGACGAAAAATGGGAAAAGCACAATCCGACTTCAAGTGGTGGCCCTCAACAACAACCAACCGTGATCGAATGTCTTAATTTGATTTAATGGTTATGTTTATGGCACGGTTGTTATGTCAAACCGAAAAAAAACCCCTCTCACAAATTCCGGCCCCATCTAAGCCGAGTACATAAGCCGAATGGACCAATGCTCCATCGACACCACCACGCAGATCAGCAGATTTTATTTACTTCTCCAATGGTTTTCTGTTTTTTTTATGAAGTCTCTTTTCCCCTGAATTATGCCACCAAGCGCCTCTGTGTGCGTGAAGTGTGTTGCTCCACCTGATCAGTGGGCAGGAACCATCACAGCAGCGAAGAGATCGTGTGCAAACCCCGGGCGACAACCCTCTCTGAGATCTCCCTCTCAGATCAACCCTCTCTGAGATCACGGGCATTCAACAATGGCGCTTCTGCGGGTGTTACAAATTGCACCCTCTCGAGCACACTCATACACACTCGGTAGATCAGCCGGTCTCTGGTTCCACGATCGGGTAGCCAATCGTTGGCCGCGCACAGAGCAGAAACATCATCCCCATCTTCCTATTCATGCTGCCGCATATTTTGCGCATATTTCGATTGACTCGCGTGTTCGTGTGCGCATTCAGCAGAATTCAATTACTGTTATTTGAATTCAACTGCAATCTTCGACTAGAAGGGCAGCACAGAAACGTATTCTTACATCCAAACAGTTCAATCTCTTAGAGCCTTAGTTAAAGCTTAAAGCTAGATATACTCTAGTTCTAGATAAAGCCTAAGCAAAGTTTGCCTTTTACTACCCATGTCTGTCCCATCCTATGAAATTGTGTATCATAACTACACAGTTTTTTAATATTTCTATTTTATTATCATCACATAATCTTATCATTTAGACAATCTTCCATAGCTATATTTCTCTTATTTAAGCAATGTACAAGAAGTCTTGGTTTAATATTGTTCATTTTAAAATAATAAAACGATTCTTAATATACCTTCAGTCACCCAAATCGTCGGAAACCGTCGCTACATAAATTAGGCTCTTTTCCCAAAAAAATCATATTTAACTGTGTTGTCTATATTCGTTGTAGAACATCCAAAATATTTATATTTTTTGTCAATATAGCTACAATTACATATTATCTGCTTATGTTTTTGACAGATGCGTGTTGTATCAGTTTGAGCTAATCTTCATTTAGTAACTCAAGCGAAATAACAACTTAACTCAATTAACTTAGTTGTTAAATATTGCTTACTTTTGCTTATTTTGACTAAACACATCTTGTATAAACCTTTTTACAATTTAGAAGTTTTCAGTATCAATAAACCAATGGTGATAAATTAAAAAATGAGACGACGACACAAATTGGAAGTGTCCATGTCGCTACTTGCTATTCAGTCATATAAAATGATGCCCATTTCCCTATCTCACCGGGATGATCAATTGATTTATTTTA
>NC_064874.1:50514402-50516902 GCF_943734745.1 Anopheles darlingi
TCGATTGTAGCTCGAGCTTCGGCAGCGCGCACCGTTCACCCGAACGGAGTCCGGTCCCAGATCCGGTCTTTGCCAACCTTGCCACCACGACCATGGCCGCCGTTCCCAGGGGAGGCCAGGTGAACGACAAAACAAATGAGTATCTCGTGGTTCGCGGCATAATCGGCAGCGTCGCTAATTTTTTATTAATTTATGAAACATGTCCCACTGGAAATGATCTCATCATAGCGTTTGCCATCCGCCATTCTCCGCGTTTCGATTCCAAGATCCAGCCCGTGCGATTCCGTGCCGTGGATTGGCAGCCAAACGTCTACTTTCTGATTGATGGCACGGTCCCGTTGCGTGGCCTGCGGCTCGTTTCCCTTGCGGGCTGATGCTGATCGATTTCCTCTCTGGATGCCGTCACTGCTGTCACTCACATTAATTCCTGCATTAATTCATACATTATTAATCCAATTATGGGGCTTACGTTTCACTCGACATTATCGATTGGTTTACACCCCTTGAGCGGTATTGCTGATCGGCATCCGCTCTGCTGCAGCCTGCAGGGCATTTGTTTTGAAACTAATATAGCACCAAGCTGCCTCCTGAAAAATATATATCTTCGGGAATCTAACCAGCATTTGAAATAAGTGATTTTGAGTCCACATTCAGTAAAGTATTAAATAACGTCCAGCCCGTATGTTATCAATAACACAAAAAATCAGTAAAATACTTCCATCCAATGATACTTCAACTTAGATTTGTTTTATGAAGAAAAGTCCATAAAATTCCGCTTCGTTCTAGCACACATTAAAACCCTCGGTACCATTCCGATAAAACGCCATCACTCAGGCGAATTCAATTAACGAAAGAATCTGCCCATCACACCAACACCCGAGCCAAGGCGATCATTACGATCGGATTGCAAGTTTTCCCACAGTTACAGTTCCCTGGGCTTTCCACGACTGCCCGGGTTTCCAGGTATGGGCGGTCCGAGGTGGACGTTGTGGTGGTCGTTTCGAGCGCGCGCACGTTCCCGTATGTGTATGTGAATAATTTTCCGAAAAGAAAAGCTCACTCGCCAATCAATCGCCTGTCGTCTGCGTCCGGTCGCCTCCGGTCCGGTCTGCACAATGTACGCTGGTGATCATCACTGTGTGAGCCGCGTGGTAATGCTCGTTTCCGTACTTTCATATTTTGCGCCGTCGCCGCCGCCGCCACAGTATCAGCAGCACGCCATCATCTTTAATTCATACGCATTCCGTAATTTGTTCCGAAGGGGATGATGTGTCTCGTTGGCCACATCATCATCATCATCAGCATCAACGTGGACCCGCTAATCTACAGTGTCTTCGATGCGTCGCCATATCCCGATGCTGATGCTGCGAATGGCAACCAACCCGCAGCGCATTGGGACGCGTTCGTTGGAACAAATGAATTTACACATAACATTCCCTCACCTGCCAGCTCACCTGGTTCTGCCTGGTCGGTACCAGTGGAACCAGTTCCAGTGGTTCATCCGGACCTTCGTTTTGCCAGCTAGCCATTTTATTGCATAATTTTTGCTCCCTCCAAACGTCGAAGCCGATCCGTTTCCTATTGCCATATCAGCAAGCAGCAAGAGCAGCACTCGATCGAGTCTCTCGACCATCGACTGTTGGCTGCTGGGGCTTGAGGATCGAAATTAGCTAATTACCACCGTGCGAGAAATACTGTGCGATACGTTACTCAGCTTCCAGTAACTGATACACGGGTTGCCATTGCTACAGCAATTAATTAAAAAAATAGCATTCGGTTGTTCGATGAGAAACCCCATACAGACACACCAGAATACATAAACAGATCAATGAAAGCAATTGCTACAGTTAAAAGAAGCAAACAAGATACGGCACGCAGAAAGAATAGTAAAGAGATGCTTCATTCCGATCTCTTCGTTTAACAGAATCTGAATTCAGCAAACGATATCTTATCGAATTGCGCGTGTTTCCGTACAGGTTAAAAAAGAAATGGACCTGTAGGAGCCGTAGTAGAGTTCGGTAAATGTGCTGTCACTGAAAATATCAAACGTTTCGGCGATATACCTCGTTTTATTGTTGCCTTCAGTACCAAGCTCTTGGCTCCATTTGTTAAACACCATTTATCAGTGAAAAGGAGCGACAAAAATTAACATATCAACTCCCGTCCCGTCTTCGGGACCACGGTGGCCCCTATTCGTACAAACAGCACAAATCGGTATGCACAGTGCGTTCGCCGAGTGCGTCAGCGATAGTAGTGGTTTGCCATAAACTGCTGTTCGATCAATTCGTCCCCCCCACTTAGGGCAATGGCGGAAAAATGGAAATTTCATATTTATTACTGTCGCATAAGGAAAAACCTGTGCCACCATCACCACCACCACCACCACTGTCTGTCATCACGCCGGGAATGCTCTACCCCCCCCCCCTCCCCCTTTCCTGTACCCCATGCGTGCGCTTTCCCGCGCTGGAAGTAACTAACCCTTTTTTTACGATCCGGTCCA
>NC_064874.1:50541902-50579402 GCF_943734745.1 Anopheles darlingi
TTTTTGACGATTTTTAGTACGGAAACCGTTAGGTAAACGGTAAAATTTGAAATTTGAAACGACAGTTCTAAACGCACGAAAGACGAAAGAGGGCGCCACTTCGGGTATCTTCGGCTTATTTCCAGCCTTCGGGTTATTTGCCTTTGGCTTCGGGTGTTTGAATTTGAAACGACCGTTAACGAACATGCTTTGAACGCCATGCGCGTAGTTTTGAGCCAATCTTCCCCAAAATTTAACGAAATGTTCTAGAAAAGTTGTAGTTTAATATGACATTCAATTGAAAACATTAAGAGGAATGGTTTCTGCACTAAAAATCGTCAAAAATAAGCCTTTTTGGTGCGTATAACCCTTGGGATTACTTAAATGAAACCAAAACCCTCATTAGACGGCTCTCCGTTGCTAGTCCATTACCTCGTCTCGACATGTGCTTGTATATAACTGTGCGCTGCAACTGCACACCCGGGAATCCGAGATTTATTCACCGTGGCAGAACTTTACTTCCGTTGTCTTCACCAGGGATACCTGATCATGGTGGGAGTTGAGGGACTGCAGCAAGATCCCCAAAAAGGCCCAGGAACAACGAAACAGGATTCTAAACCCTTTCACCATACTTTGGCCATATCAGAGAGACCGTGCATCCTGTATGCGGAGTACGGCAAGGCCCATTCGGGCTTCAAGGGTATAGTACCAGCACTCGTATACACCACTGAGAATTGTATACTGCTTAGAAATTGACACAAAATGACACCAGAACGGAAATAGTAACCCTGAGGGTCGCGTAAGTTATGCATTTAAAACACACCACAGAACATGGATATTTAGTTTGCTTAAATTTAAAATAATTTATTAAATAAACACTTCAGTTCGTGGACCCCTCTGTTAGCCGTACGACAATGTATAGCCCATACTTTCCATTAAGGTTTCCTTAATCGCAGGTTGTAATGCTTTTTGCATGTAAGTCGTCAGAAGCCCTCTTACGCCTTTGGAAAATAAGTTATCAATTTCATTCGAATACGCATCGTCGAGGGCCTCGTTGGTTTCCACATTTTGCCAGCCTTTCTCCGGCGTTGGTGGAGTTACTGCGTAGCCGTATCCAGCATTCCCATTGGGTGCTCCATACGATGAGTATGAGTACGGATTACGCTCGGCAAAGAACGTTCTGCTGTGTGGATCGAACTCACTGGACGATTCCTGTTCTAAGTCGCCACGATCGCCTTCGATATCGACCAGCGTGGAGGGCGATAGGAACAGGGAGTCGCCATCGTTGAGTTTCAGTATATCGCCCTTACCGTCGTTGCTCATAAGATCATCGTCGACGTAATCTAATGATCTTCGCCGATCATGGCCATAGTAGGACGATCCCGTTGGTTGACGATTTAGAAAATGGCGTCGTTTGGAATTGATACGATACTTGATCCCGGTCGGTCCTTCGCAGCTATGCGCGAACACGGAAATGAATCCTGGCTCAGAAAAGTGAGAATCTGTGCGAACATTGGCCTGTCTACTACGTTCGCCTATCCCAGAAGGCAACAATGGAATGGTTCGGAACTCGATGCCCGCTCGTCGCAATCGGAGGATCATATCGCAACGTCCTCCCGATGGATGCATTATCACACGTCCACTGATCTGTAGGTCTGGAAACTCAAGCTTCGTATCTAGAGTACGATTATGCTCGATGAACTGACACCGGTCGACCACGACCCACTGGTGATTCTGAGGGATTCTAACCTTCAGATTAGCCACCTCAACTTGAGCCGCCGAGAGTAGACTCGGGGGGACGGTCGTTGCGTAGAATGGCAGTCCAGGAGGAACGGCATTGCCATGTCCACCATACTTTTGCTTGTAATCTGTAACAATTTGTTGGATGTCCTCGTCAAAGTTACTGTTACTGGCTGTGCTGAACGGTGATCGCTGAGGTCCCGCCCCAAATAGTGATTGTCTTTGAGGTCCACTATCCGAGAAATCTATAAGAGACTGAAACACGAGGACGAATTGTGTAATGGCTAACAGAGAAAATGAAACGGAAACGTGTTACTTCACTTACACTAGAACCTGAACGTTGCTGACTACGACGAAGTGTTGTATCTAAGGCTGTTTCCAATCGATTCGCACACCGTTGTCCGTACAGATTTCGAATTGTTCGGGTTCGTCCTTTGGAGCAATAAGAATTAAATCACTTTTATGTAATAGACACAGTTCAAATTATCTAGTGAGAGTAATACTATTAATCTTTAAAGGAACATGCAACCTGCGTGCCTAAGGTTTTGTTGAACATGTTATGTACAAAACCCGAGTATGTAAATGTAATTCAAATGTGTAAGAATACATTTTCTCAAATAGATAAAGATAATCAGCAGCTATACTGGAATGCAAACCAAGAGCTCCCAATTAACACCTCTGACTTCTTCCAAAGGGTTCCACCTTACTTGGTTTGGAGGAATGTTTACTACTGCACCTGAAGCCTATTGAATGTTGTAGATGTTTCTGGAACGGCTCTTGCATTGTATAGTCGTTGAAATATACACGATACTACGATTTTCCGGATAATAATTCCAAATTGCCTCACTACTGTCTTGTTCATTAATGTGTGTACTAATACACTGGACATTGAGGTTTAAACGCCCGTCCGTAATACTTGCTGAACATCCACAGCTCGTAGCTAAAGTCTATTGTTTTTTTCTTTGTTACAAACCCATCATTTTCACAGCACAAAAATTCACTTTAATCTCGGAACATCGACAGCCAGTAAGGGAAACAATGCTAGGTTGCCTGCAGATGCCTTACATAACACCGTTCCCAAACCATGCTTCCACCGAAAGTCATTGTCCCAAACACATTTTCCCAATTTTGCCTCCGGATCCGCTACTTCGCCAACAAACAAGACCAGTTATCAAGGCGCCACAGGGTTTTCATCGCGGAACAACGCATGGGAAGATCTCCTATCATTTATCACGTGCAAGAGAAGAGATATAGAGCGCACTGCCCTTGGTGCCCTTTCACCATTTTCACTTTTTAAACCAATTGCTCACCTACAACGGAACTGGACGACACGCATAAGCAGACGAGAAGGATCCAGTGTCGTTTCATTTTGGAAAGAATGTTTTGTGAAGTAAAATCGGAAAACGGACGTGCTGGAAGAGATCGATAAACAAATTCACTTTACAACTTTAGCTCACAAATAGTTATTATCAGTTGCAACACCGGGTATTAGGAATCACGCGGTACTACGTGATCGCGTAACGCTCAAAGAGCATCTCTCGTGGTTGAAAGTCGTCGGTGTACTGAACTGGCGGCATGCCAAAAGTGGAAACCACCAGTCCGACCAAAACCAAGTCAGTCCATCGCACCAGCGGGAGGGAAATCTTCCCCAACGGGGGCTTCATCGGGTCTGAGGGGACTGTGGTGAGTGGGCGGTTGGTAGTGGTAGGTAGGGTGGCTGGTTTTTTGAGTTCCACTTTGTGGTAGACCTTCTGTCATCTGAGGAACGATGTACGGGAGACCTGGGACGGGTTAGGGGTTTTGGTTGGTTTGGCAGCGCCACTGCTGCACTGCCTCATCTTGTGCTGCAGGTTGATGCAGCCGCGGAGATCCGGCACGAAGACCGGTAACGAGCCGTCCCTGGAAAATGGCGGGAGCGAACGTAGGGTGATCGCTGATGAGGATGGCGAATGTGAGAAAAAGCATTCGTAGTCAGTTGCGTGAAAAGCGTCTTCCTCCCGCGTAGCAGGGGAGGGTGATAGAGAGAAGAAAAGTGCTCAAGACTCGTTTGTAGGGCCGGTTCTTCCGTTCCGGACCAGTAAATGTCGCTGGCCCTGCAGTTCTGCGTCTCTTCACATTCACTTTACCGTAGCATAGACGCCGGCAGATGAAACCCCTGATATCTCCACGTTATACGATCTGTGAGGATGTATTTGTCTTTATGGTTCAACAGATTTGCCCTTTGCCAGGGTCTTTGAAACCTATCGTCGTGGGGCATTCTCGAAGGCGGCTAGAACTTTCAACAGTTCTTTTAGAATTTAGATAACCCGCCACTCCAACCAACGCCAAGTCCAACACAATCTGTTAGGAAAGTGAAGAGCAAGCAAAGGGTTTACGAAAGTTACTCACTGTTATAATCGATTTTTCCCTTTTTTGCACTTTCGTCGGACAAACCTACCCAACGAGACATATCTTCATCACATCACAACCAGACGAAGAAATCACGATCTGGAAAATGGCATAGAAAGTAAAAGATGTATCTGTTCGGCCCTGAGCTGGCACATTAAGGGGGGCCATGCGGAGACCGAATTCTTGGTGCACAAGACACCGCAGGTCCAGCTTGGTATGACCACGGCCGGTTTTTCACCTTACCACCGGTTTCCAGCGGACATTGCTCCGCTGACCTGCAAGGATTGGCAGCGTGAAGATCATCACATTGGAAATAGAAAAAAACTCAACTTAATGCAAAATGCGGGCGTGTGTGTGTATTAATATAAAACAACCATAAATCAGATTATAATAAGTAAAATATGTCCCCACTGAGAAACTGTGAAGAGACGTAGATGCGGTAGACGATAGCGCTTGTTAGGAGTTGAAGCACTAGAAAGAAGAGACAAGCGTGTAGCGTGGTGAAACAATAAAGTTAATTCACTTTTGTTGTGGAGCAAATTGCTACCGTACCACGCTCGCACCTCGCAAAGCCATCATTGGGAAGCACCGGATGGGGGTCTTTAGCTTGGATTAGAGTGTCGACCGAGCGGCTGGGTACCTGACATATGGGCGCATGTCGGAAACCCCACGCTAGGACGACCAATTGATTGTTGTCGCTTTTCCCTTTTTCGCTTGGCACCTGTGCGGGGGCTGAAGTGTTAAGGAAAGGGTTCCAGGTGACGAATAGCCCGGCCCGACCTGAACTAAACGAAACGAGGAAACAAGCAGAAAAAGAGCAGCGCAGCAAAGTGGTACCCTCGAGTGGAGCCCTTCCACCATCCCCGGCTTCACCTAAAGACAATAGACATTCAGTTCCCCGTACAAAAATTGGCAGAAAGTGAATCTGATTGTTGGTTGGTGCATAGTACCTTCACTCTCGGCATTTTCCTATGATTGCGACAGGCCAAGACGACAAGCGATGCATCGTCAAGCTTTTGCCACATTTGGAAGCAATCAGCCACATGTCGCATTATCGTCAAGTTTTTCGATGAGCAGCAGCCCCGGTAATCGTATGATTGCGCATCGTTCATGTGACAATAGGACAGGGCAGTCATGCTGCTTGCTTCGAATAGACCTGCTGGTTTGCGAATCTTGTAATCCGTCACGCGCCATACCACTCTCTAACCACGATTAAGCAATGTGGGGTCTAATGGTGACCTTTTCGGATGAGAGAGAATACAGAGAGTTCGGATTTACAGTAGCTGAGGATGAAAATGACATAATCAAAGCGTTTTGCACATTTCTGCGACGAATAGGAACATTGGATCATACTTGAATGTTTTTTCCCCCTTTTTGCAGACTCCTTTGATCCCGAAATGGGTCGGATCTCGAAGTGGTACAAATCATGGACAGGGGTTCAAGAGGACACTCGCAAGGTTGGTAAATAAGAAGCATAACGATGCGCAAAAATGGCGTGCCGATTGTACGTTAATTATGATTCACGTAAACGTGAAAATGCCTTCCATGCTCGCCGCTTTCTTGATAACCCCTCGGAATCCCTCCCTTCTACGTTGCCCTTAACGGTATCGCGGACATCGTATCCATCCATCCAGCCCTGCCCGACGGTGGGTGTTGATTCGTGGTCCACTTGTTGCTGGTGCTTCTAGGTCATGGCAAAGGAAAATGCTGAAAAAGCCTCCGCCAGTTGGTGAGATCAGGGCAAAAGATGCATCGAGCTAAACTGTGAATCGTTCCTGTTACACCCTCCCGCCGTAGATAGCGGCGCCAAGATAAGACACCAACCTCCAGTGCGTTAGGGCTCACCAACATTTGAATTTTCAAGAACAGCCTCTCCAACGCAGCGTTATGCTGAGCTGGTGTGTGGTTTTGGTTGCAGAAACGGAAATAAGGTCAGCGTCTGATGCACATCAGACACAACCGTCTGGAATAGTTGCGTTGCTGCGTCTTTCCACTTGGACCCAAATTTGCTTGAACCAAGAGGGACGCCAAGTTCGTTTTCGTTGCTCTTCGTTCCAGTTTGGCCGGCGTCGCTTAAGGTAAAGTATTTCATCTCGCGTTTAATATGTTGAATAATACCCAGCTCGCTGTTGCCAGCCGCCAGCCGAGACAACAGGTGAACCATAAACCGAGCCATATTTTCCTATCGTTGATCGTACCATTCTTTGCAGGTGTGATGTGGAAAGTGTGTCTTCTCTCACCCGCCGAAAAACCCGGTCACATTTTTGTTTGCAGTTCTACCCTTTGTTTGAGTTACAAAATCGCCCGTTGACCCATGCTTTAATCAGGAAACCAGCCAGTGCATGCGGAATGGATGGGAAATATCGTAAAAAAAACGGGCCATTAAAAAGTCAAAGACGAACTCAATCCGCATTTTATCAAAAGAAATGTGTCTATTTAGTACTGAGAGCGAGAAACATGTGCACTGAATATTCTAGATTTGCTAAAGGCAATAAGAATATTAAGTATTCAAAACAAAAATTCGAAGTTACATGAAAAATATGGTTTGGTTTTCTGCGTATTGAGGTTGAGTTAAATAGAACACAAACGCATACCGAAATCTGCATAGGAGCGCTTAAAAATATCACGAAAACCATATTCGCATCCATTCTTTAAAAACCTTATGCTATAAAGTGTGAAATTAAAATTACCGGTGATTTACGACACGAAACTCATAACTATTAAACTAACAGCCGGTCGATGCTTACTCCAAATAATGCGCGAAAGTACAGCAAAGCTTCATATCATTCCTGATTTCGGACACGGCAGCTTAACCCAACCAACGACACGTTTAAGAACTTACGCACTAAGGATTTAGCCTTTTCTTTTATTATATATCACCTCATATTTCCACATTTTTTGTGGCTTACCAGTTAGCCGGCTGTTTGCGTATCACCAATATGTACACAGTCCCTAGTGGGAGTTTTGCTGTAAGGAATAAAAGACCACGGAAAAGGAAAAGTTGGAGACTGGCAGGGTTTAAAAAAAAAACAGTAATCTAAAATAAACATCCAACGCAAGAAAACTTCGAGAATTATTGCTTAATGGCATTATCAGCGTGAACAGCGTGGCAATGGTTTTGTTGTCGATTGTGCTTATAGATCCTTCTTTACTTTCATGCCAACTAATCATTTTCACGGCGCGGAGTATCATCAATGAGGGTTCTAAACACTTGCCCCATTGTTTGTTATTCAATTTATACAATAAATGAAGAGGAACAATTACGCACGGAGCGTGAAGGACGGGGCAAGAGGGGTCACAGTCACCAGTTGGACACGTTAAATACACCTTTTTTTCTTCACCTGCTCTGGTTTCCTTACGCGGTAATTATGTTCTTTGTGTAGTGAGACATTCATTTGTGGCGCATATTGAACATCGATGGAACAGGCGATTGCTGAATAGACTTTCGTGCTGCTATTCTGCGATTTCTCTACTCTCGCTGTCCAGCTCTATCCAGCCGGGAGTATACATTACACAACACTTGGGTCGCCCTTTTGTTCACCGACAATTAAGGGAGAGACCCTTGTCATTACCGCATAATTACGCAAACGCAACCATGCCGATACAAACGATCGTTTTGGATAAAGAATATCCATCGCCGTGGTTAATAAGCCTGTCCAGATTATCCTTCACCCTCAATGGTCCGTTTCCTTACGATTCACGACCTCTGCTAGCATTGTCGCATTCTCGATAAGACGTTTTTAACTTTGAATATAGAAACATTGCGCTGCCAAGCCTGTAAGTCATATTTTTCATAGTCTTAACAGCACATCAAATCCCTGGGGGATCACATTCTTATACAAAGCTTTGACCAATATCTACACAATGCCTCCTCTCCACACCGGGCAGTTAGTTTCTATATAGATCCGACCTGGCACAATCCGTGTCACATCACATTCACTAGACTATATGCCTCTTGGATAGCATGTTGTAATCTTGGGTTCAGTTCTGGGTATCTAGTATGATCAAGTGTCATCTATTGTACATCGTCGAGGTATTCACTCTTCATCGAAACTGATGATCGATGATCAGGTGCCGTCCGCTGTTCGGAAGTACCAGATGCCGACGATGCCGTTGTTGGTTCTGAGGCTATCCGTCCTGAAAGAAACTCCATTTGCGCTCTAGAAGGCGCATCATTGATAGGAGTGGACTGACTAAGGTTGCCGATTGATTGCATCTGTTGCGGCTGCTGTTGCAGTAGAACATGGCGGTGCCGAAACGAGAAAGAAAGCGTTGAAGCCGAGCCTAGCGGTCGATAAGATAGGGATCCACCTACAGTTCCTGTACTCCCACTGCTTCCAATCTCTCCAGCTGCACTACTGCTGCTGCTGCTGCTGCTGCTGCTGCTGCTACTCTCGGCACTAGAGGAATAGCTATGCGACATGCTTTCGCCCTTAGGAGCTACCACAGCAGATGCAACGGCGCTTTTCTGGCTGTCTTTCGCTATAGGCGAAGGACTCGTTGTCGATTGTCTCCCTGCGGCGTTAGTCGTGCTCGGGATGCTATTAGCGCCTTGAAGACTATTTTGATGCGACGCCTGCGAGGCCGCATCTGGTGCCTAGTGAGTGAATTAATGCTAACATTACGACTTTTCTGGACCTATTCTCTCATTGCACACTTTTAGAACGTTACTTACATGCTCATTTTCGTTCACATGCTCATCGGGGACGGTCTCTTCACCGGGGCTTCCATCCTGGTTCATAATGATCTCATGACACAACGGGCATCGGTCTTGCACGTAAAGCCACTTTCGCAGACATACACTGTGAAAGTAGTGATTGCAACGTGTGATCTTGGCAGACGTCATTTCCTGCAAGTGAATGAATAGTAATAGTTAGTATGTGGCAGGGTTAAAGAGGGACAGCAAAGTGGTTGCTCACCTGGTAGCAAATAGCACACACGTCATCAAAATGTCTCAATTGGGAGACGGACGCCTCAGGAAGGGATGATATCTTGTGCACAGCTGTCCGGCGCTTCATAAACACACCCCAACCAGCTCGGGCCTCGCACCAGATGTTGAAGTACGCGTGGATGCCCATCATCAGTGCGCGTATAGCACCGCCTATGGGAATCGTTTCTAAGTGTAAGCGATACATCGAAGAGCAATCATATCCGAACGCGGAGGAGAGAGGGAATGTTCGATAGCCGGGACAGCATGTTGTTTGGTTTTGGATATTATAGCAATATGATCAAATCAGAGGCAATGGGGGGAGGGGGAGGGGGGGAGGAAAAGGGATAAAAAATAAAAAGGTAATAGTGATAAAATTAAAAAGAAATAGTGAATCAAATACACAACGCGCAACATGTACTTTAAGAGAGGTGGAAAATTATGAAAACGGCGGGTACTCAAAATGGAAGGAATGTTTCAAGGACATTGACCAAACAACAGATAGGATCAGCATCATACAAGAAGTTGGCTAAAGAATATGCGTTGATCGACGATAGATTCTTGATGGTGATCATGCATGGACACACACACACGCACGTACATGAAACAAGTTCTCAATTGTTATGGGACGCGCAATACTTACCGGATTCGAATATCAATATCCAAGCTCCATTGAAAAACAGGAAAATACCAAAGCAAAACTCCACTGAATTACCGAATGCGCGGATGTAGTACACATAGTCGTCCAGCTTCTCCCAGAACGTATGACGCCGGGCATCGAGCAGGAAGAGGGTGTAGGTTGCTAAACTAACCAATACCTGAGCGAGAGAAAATAGGAAGGTAAGTGGTTCCCGAATAAACAGTAAACGCAGCCTATGTCTGGGTCAGGTCACATTTCGTTGTGGAATCCTAGCGGGCTTACCTTTACGATCACTTCCACCGAGAAAGCCGTGACGGCTAGTAGCCACGTAGAAAGTGTGTGGCGTGACCATAACACAGCGAGCAGTGAGCTCGGTGCGATTAGAAGGAAAGCACACACCATTAACGCACGTGCGTGTCGCTTTCTGTAAAAAAGTGTACATGCCCGGGATCAGACAAGAACCGACGCAGTCGAAAACAAGATAAGATGCACGAAACAAACGGTTATCCAAAGGTGCAATCGAAAACCGGGAAAACTACTTACCGCGAAGGGTTGCGGGCGGCACTCAGTGACATTAGTATGGGTGCAACTATGTTGTGCAGAAAGTGCAACAAAGCCGTCACCAGCAAACACATATTGCGGCACAATCTAACGAAGCGTTTGTCTGGCGACAGCGAGGTCAGACCTGTTTGGAGCGCCAGAATGTAGAACAGTATTGCCGAGACCGTACCAATCGATTTGTCCTCGTCGTAGTCCTCGGAAAGCAGGAATAGCTGCACCATCTTGCCGATGTAGTGGCAGATGAGCGAGATAATGCTGGTCATCCCGAGAACGGCGGTCAGCGTTTCACAGCCGCTCACCAGCAGCGTCTTCATCGTGGCCGCAAAGTAAAGCGGCGCGTCCGAAGACATCAGCAGACTGATCAAATGTTCGGCTATACGGATGCTCCAGAAAACGCGCAGCACGGACGGTACGTTGAGTCGCTGCCATTCGTTTTCGATGAGCGTGGCGATACCAAAATTCCCTGCGTAAGCCCTCGCGTGTTGGTATCCGCTAAGGATCGTTTTGACAACATCGAAGGATGAACTCCAAAGCGCAATTTTCGACAGTACCAGTGGCAATACTGCGGCAAACGCTGGAGAATGCTTCAGAACCACCGAGGGCAGTGGAAGCATGGCAAGCAGCAGTGGCATCAGGAAACTAATCGGTAGGGCCTTTTGCGTGATTTTATACCTACAAAGTGCATACAAAAAGTTGAGTACAGTTTGAAAAGCCAGAATTTGGAGAGTTTTTTTTTATGAGTAACTGCTTACCTAGGTCCCAGATGAATATAGGCGAAGATGACTCCCATGAGCCATTGCGCGACCAGATGCGGTAGTATCGAAAATAGTACGCCACCGGGATCGAGCAAACGTTCCGTGTTCAGTGATAGCATGTCCTCGAGTAGGCTGGGACTGTCCGATATTAGCGACAAGGCTGAGACATTGCTCCAGTACGACAAGAATATCAATCCGACGGATATCACGTACATATATACTATTACTAAATGTCTTGTCCAGAGCATAAACACGCATGTTGCACTGATAGCACCTGTTGGGGAGGAAAGATTTCGTATTACGCATTACGATCGGACATAGAATATTGCAGTTTTCAACAACCGTTGTTTGAAAGTGTGTTTCATATTCATTGATACCGGTTCCGGCATTCGAACGGATGCATGTCCCGTCTACCTGTGATGTAGGTGCAGGCCAGTACCGAACGGAGCCGTTTGGTAAATACTATAATCCAGCGCCATATCACGCATCGCAATGGGTGAGCGCACGAACATGCATTGCTGTTATCAGGAAAAACGCAAACTCATTCACAATGAGCGCCCTTTGTTCCCTGCTGGTGTGTCGTACGAAAAGATGCCGACTGATAGCAAACAACGACGAATGTATGCAACATAATGATGCCCAGTCATCTCACTTGGAGCAGTGTAACGATTCGTATTTGTTTTCACCGGCTTACAGGGGTAGACTGTCGTCAGAAAATAGATTGATTGGCCGCTCCAACGCGTCATCGTCATTTTACGTCAGAGTCCAGCATCTTCGCACCACGGCTAATGCTTGCAATTAATGATTGTCGGAGGAAGGACAACAATTTCTGTCCGTGTTGATGTTGTTCCAACGACAAGGCCACGCTCGGAGAGTACGCGATTGTACTATTATTTGAACACGGAACTGGCTTAAAATCGTGATTTTCATCGTGATGTGCATCTTTTCTAGGACCGAGTACTGAAACTAAGTTCTTGATGATTATTGTGCGGAGTAATCGAATCGGTGGCCTTCCGCACCTGCCCCACCATTAACGATAGAAGGATGTAGGTCAGAAAGAGATTGGCTGCAAAGCGCTAGAGAGCGACCGAAATGGAGACACCGCGGAGGTGCGGATTCTTGGCAAACAGGTTGTCCCTGGCGGAACCGAAGCTGGCCGGAGGTGAGCAAGGTGGATACAGTTATCAGCGAGGCGTGAGGCAGGCGGGAAGATGTTCAAGGCTTACCGAACGAGCAGAGCAGGAACCTCAGCACGGACATCGAGATGAATTTGTAGAGCTCGATGTTGTCCTCCACCCCTCCTCGGTCTTCCTCGGCGGAAGGCATTAACAGCATCGAAGGCTGCAGCTGGGTCGTGTGGTTGGCCGACTGAAGAGGAGTTTTGGCTAGCGGAACGCCCAAGCCCATCTTGAGGATTTCGTCGATGATAAACAAGCTCGGCACTCGCATAATCACGTCCACCAAACCGAGAACTTTCGTTCGCACCACAGACATTTTGAGGGCTATTTTGCTAACTGAACTCAAAGAAAACGCAAAATTCCGACTCCGACGAGGACTGACGAATCAGTGCGGCATGCGACTTGAGGTTCACTAATTTCCATCACACACTAAATACTAATTAATCCTTAATTGTTCTCGTCTGAACTCGTTTTTCCGAATTTTCAACAAAATCTTCGTCCGGGTTTGGGTCCGGGTAGTGGTGGTCCGGGGGGTCTGGCTCTATCATCAGGGGGACTTTCAAAGACCAAAACGAATCAAACGAATTTGCTGCAGAGACAATTCTGCTGCAGAGGCAGTTTTCTTGTTTTCTATGGGCATCTTTGTAGTGTGTGGCTGTGTACCGTGCCTGCGTACGTGGGGAATCGCGTGTGTGCGCCTCGTGTTGTGGACGATGTTGTTGTTGTTGCGAAAATCCATGTTGTTGTGAAAATCCAGTGAAATTCTTCAATTCTTGAACCATTTCCTGCGCGATAAGAACAAAATCAAGTCGTTTGCAACCTCCGCCGTCGTTACCAACGCTGCGGCAGTGCGATTCTTTATCAAAGTGGAGTTTAATCACATGTTTTGTAAAAGTTCTTAGCATTTTTGGACTAGTGCGCGATAAGAACAAACTCCCCTCGCGTGGTGGAGCGAAGCCCCTGAGGGCATCAGTTTAGTGCCAAACATTCGTGGCCGCGATACGGAATCCGCAAAAATCGCTGACCGCGAGTAATCGAAGGTGAAAATTAGAATTCTTGCGAAAAAAGTATCTGTATAACCAAAAACCAAATAATTAAAAATGGAAGTGGAGAAAGAGAAAGAAAACATCTATTTGTTCGTCCCCAACATCATCGGTGAGTGGACATCCTCGCTCTTGGTTGCTCAAGAAGATTAATCCAGGATCCTTTTATATTTTAATGCAGGTTACGCGCGAATAGTGCTGGCCATCGTTTCCTTTTATTATATGCCAACAAACTATGTGGTGGCCAGCTGGTGCTACATCATCAGCGTTCTGCTGGATGCCCTCGACGGCCACGCAGCTCGCCATTTCAATCAATGTAAGTTTGCAGGCAAAGCCCCGTTCGAATCCCCGTTCGAATCCCCGTTCGAATCCCCTAAATCGATAGCCATGCTGCTGATTGGATTAAGTTGCGTGGCAATCGGTTGCATAACGGCAACTGCGGGCCTTATATCGGGGTTATCTGCTGACTGAGTGGGGCATCATTTGCGATAACAATACTGAAACAATATTTGCCATTTCTAGCTACAAAGTTCGGAGCAATGCTGGACCAGCTGACGGACCGCTGCGGAACGTGCGGGCTGCTCGTTACACTAAGCTACTTCTACCCGAAGTATATGTTCTGGTTCCAGATGTCGATGGCAATCGATGTGGCATGCCATTGGTTCTACTTGCATACGTATGTTCCTCGCCATTCCGGAATTAATCCCCAGAAAGCGTCTTGCATAACCGCCCTACATGTCTTCTGTCTTCTTCAGGACGGTCCTTCAAGGCAAGACGTCGCACAAGTTCATCGACATGTCTGGCAATCCAATTATGCGTGTTTACTACACGAACCGCACAGTGCTCGGCTTCATGTGTCTGTTCAATGAACTCTTCTATGCGGCCTTGTACTTGCTGCACTTCACGCCCGGTCCGTTGATAGCCGGTTTTTCCACGTTCAAGCTGCTGGCGATTGTTTCGTTCCCGGTAGCCGTTGTTAAAACCGGCATTTCCGTCATACACGGTTTCGTCGCCAGCTGTAACATCGGAGTGATCGATGTTGCGGAACGAGAGGCTCAACGTGAACGGGAATCCAAGAAGAAGCCGCAGTAACTCTGTCACTAAACGGTAAACTGCGTGAACCGAACGGAACGAAGCGTTCTTCTTGGTGGCTGGAGACGGTCGATCGACGGATGCTTGCTTACTCTCCTGCTTCGAGCTACGTGCAGATAGCAACAATCTTATATCTGGACCTGTATTTCGCTGTTCGAAATCTGAACCATGCCAAAGTAAAACCGTTGTAGGTGTTTAATCGTGTATTTAAGTGTTGTAATCCAACCCCGGCGCACCGAGAACGAGTTCCGCGGCTTGAAATGGAAGAACGCCACGTAATGCAGGAAGTGAAAGAACAGCCGATGTGACAAGGCAATTAAACGGCACATTCCTGTGAACTTTGCATCATTAGGATTGAATTGTAGGCGCATGAGTGGTTGTAGAGCGTATAGCACTATCTGTTAGTGAACCATGCAAAGTAAGCAATCCCGCTCTTAGTGCGGTGTGTAGGTCAATCACCTTGATTACAACGTATCCTCTAAGAGTACAATGCCTTGTGGCTTATGTCGTCGTTCGACGGGTATCAAAAATCCGAACTACAGTATATCACTTCCATGAAACCGCAGATAGTGGTGGTGGTGTTGGTTTTCAATTAAAAGTAAATTATTGAAGCATTCAAAAGCAAAACACAAAATTGAATCAATGTAACTGAAGATGTACTTCTGTGTTGTCCAACCCAGTGTCTAATAAATGTATAATCTACCAAAGAAATATTCGTTTCTTTCCATGATCGCAACGAACATATGCTCGCGGTTTCCGGGATTCTGTTATAGATAAACGTATTAATAGAGCGAGTGCATTTATTATGAATATCTCGGTTACAAGCTCAACGCTTCGAGTGTTAAAGTATCTCAAACGAGGCAGCAGGGTGCACAATGAAGTCCCCCACATAAAGTGAGCAGAAATGAATGGTTAATGAAACAGATGTTCAAGCGTAAGGAAACATTAATCGACGTATCATCGCGATGCGGAAAAAGCTGTCCACTGCAACAGTGTGCCCTTAACCCTTAAGGCTGCTCATGCCAGCACGCATGATCTCATCCACAAGCAGGATATTCACGGCGATAATGGTAGAGGAATTGAGAATCTGCTTCTTCACGATGTAGTTATCGAAGATGCCCATGTCCACCGGTTTCATCGGCTCACCGGTTGAAAGATCCAGTCCAATAGGCTCTTCGTTTAACAGACCTTCCTCCTGCAAGCGTACGATCGTATCCTGCGCATCGTAGCCGCTGTTGACGGCCAGGATCTTCGGGATCACCAGCATGGCGTCAGCATACGCTTGAATAGCAAGGCGAGTCTTACCCTTCACGGTCTTTGCATACTCTCGCAGCTTGTTGTGCACGCGTACCTCGAAGGCACCAGCTCCCGGTACAAGTTTCTTGTCCTCAATCGCGTTATTAATCGACCGGAGCCCATCACGGATGGCGTCCTTAATCTGGGCGAGCGAGTGTCGGTTGGGCGCTTTCATCAGAATGGTGACCGAGAGTGGGTTTTTGCAGTTCTCCACGAAAGTGTACTTATTCTCGCCCAGCACATGCTCGTAAACCAGTCCAGCGTACCCGAGACAGGATTCATCCATGTTATCGAAAGAATTCATAGCAATTCCACCGCAGGCAAGTGCCAAACGTTCCATGTTGCGACGCTTGGCCCGTCGAAGGGCAACGATACCCTCCTTGGCTAGCATATCGAGCGACATGGGGTCGATGCCCTTTTGGTTGATCACGACAATCGTCTTATCCGTTCCATCGCAAACCTTCTTCTTCAGTTCGATCACCTTCTTCACGCGCTGTTCGATGAATTCACGTTCCGCCAACACAAACTTTTCGCGTTCTTCGGCCGTTTTGTAGAAAAATCCGGAATTTACTTCGGTCTTTTCGTACTCCATGGACACGTTACACGTGAGAATGTACGCATTTTCTACTCGCTTCGGCATATCGGGATGGCGTGCGCCGTGATCCATGACGATGCCCTTCACCAGCTGCGTTTCGGAGGCCGACTTGTGCTGCATCTCCATTAGCTCCACCATATGCAAATCCACCGGCTTGCCTTCCGTACGGATGGCCAACACTGCGTCCACACAAACGTCCGTCAGCAGATCGGCCAACACCGGATGCACCTTCGTGCGCAGCGACGTGCGGGCAATGTTCAGCAGATTCTCGCGGTTTACTTCGATCGGATGGGAAATTTGCTCCAGAATTTCCAGAGCTTGCAGACGAGCCTGATCGAAACCGTCGGCCACGATACGCGGATGCAGTCCGTCCGCAATGTACAGATCGGCCTGCTTCAGCAACTCGCCAATGATCAGAACAATCGAGGTGGTCCCATCACCAGTCACGTCGTCTTGTGCTGTGCTCGCCCGGGCGATCAAAGAAGCCGTCGGATGCTTGATCTGCATCTCGTGCAGCAGCACATTGCCATCCTTGGTGATTTTGATGTCTCCGGCACCGGACACCAACCTGATGGGAAAGTGAGGTTAGACATGGTCAGGTGAGTCATTTCGGTTTATTCATCGAAGTCCTCCATCCGGTTGGGCCGGTTTTTCAATCATTCATGCTTTTTACAGGCATTTGCGAACGTTTTGCAAGAGAGATTCATTGAAAAAATCGGCCAAATGCGGTTACTAGCGAACAGTTGTTCTACAACACCGGCATGGGGAAGGGGAAGGGGATACTCACATTTTCATCGTTCCTTTCGGGCCGAGGTTCGTTTTCATCACATCCTGGATACCTTTGGCGGCCGTGATGTTGATTGCCAACGCTTGTGCAGCACGGGCAAATTCGGCTTTCGGGTTTAACAAACTAATTGAAGCCATTTTTATAGGATTTTAGTTTGGTCTTAACAAAAACGAGCGTTTCACCAGCCGGGAGAAGTGTGATTCCGAGAACGAACTTCGATGCCTTTCGTGTGCCTACAAGCACGCCATAAACTTGCCGAAACGGACCAAATTTGCAGCACGCAGCGGCACGAAATGCCACCGTTGCCCATGCAGCTTTCTTGAAAATAAATGCAGGCAAATGTTTTCCTGCACGCTGTTTCGCTGCTCTCGCTGTTTGTTCGCACGTGCGGTTAAATCGTGAAAAAATCGTAAAATGACCAGTAAAAAGGTAAAAGTTGAGGCGGAGGACGACGAGGATCGTCGCATGGACACTAAAAGCGATAGCGATGACTCGAGTGACGAGGAAAATGAGGAAGCCGTCGAGGGAGATGAGGTTCGTTTCCGCTCCAGCCGCAAGAACCGCAGCCGGCTCTGTGAAAGTTGGCGCCTTCGCTTACTGATCAATTTCTTCCGTTTCCAGGGTATCACAGTTGATTTTGAAGGCCGAAACCCGATCGACCCGGACCTGGATGGGATTAAGCAGATGCTTGGTCAGCTCTTCGTTAAGGCACACATCGATTTAGGCGAACTAGCTAGCGCGATTATCGGTAAGCGATTTGTGGAGTGCGTTTGTGAACTCCCGAATAACCCCGGTCACTCTTACACCAGGACAAAACTACGTCGGCAGCGTGCTGAAACAATCGTATAATGATGAGGAAGACGACGACGATGAGGATATGGACATGGACGATCCCTGCCAGGTCGTTTTCGGCGTGACCACGGTCATCAACATGAGAAACAAGCAGGACTTGAACTCTATCCGGCAGCTGCAGAAGATGATCTTCGAGAAGGCGGAAAAGTACGCAACAGAGCTGGTTATCCAGCAGTTCCGAGAAGCGCTGGAAAGTGGCAACAAGACGACGGGTTTGTTGATCAATGAACGCTTCATCAACATACCCGCCGCCGTAAGCGTTCCGATGTGCGAAAATCTACTGAACGAGATGGAACGAGCCCGCACGAAAGGCATGCCGTACAGCTTCGACTACTACCTCATGTTTGTGAAGTACTATCAGCAAGCGGCCTCCGGCGACAAACCGGCAGAGGTGATTTATTCCAATGACGAGGAGGAGTATTTCATCAAAGAATCGCTGGCCAGTTTCGACTACTCGGTCCAGAAAGAAACGACCACGGCTTTGGCCGGTCAGTGGCAGAAGAAGGACGAAGAACTGCAACCATTCCGGAAGGTGCTTCTGATTGAGGCGAACAAGTTACCGGGCATTATATCTACCATCAAGAGTTTAGTATCATCCGCGGCCAACAAATGAACAGGAAGAATAATTTCTGATTTCCTCTCTGCGTGTGTGATTTTATCCTGTGTGAGCGTGTGTTTAAGAATAAAACAAGATCAAAGAATAAGAATAAGAGCTTCTCTCCAACTCTCCACACTGTTTGGATTGCTTTGGTTATTTGACACCGGCGTTTTGCAAGACGAGTCAGCAGATTTTCCGAGTTTGTTGAAAGTGCAGAGAAAAGGGCAAAAAGTGTGTAATTGGTGGTTCCGAAAGGTGAGCTTCAAGGGCAGAGTGTTGCCCTAGGTCCGGGTGATACAGCGGACCTCGCTTCAGGAGATTGTTGGTCAAATTACGATAAAGCCGCATTACTCATTAACCCTTCGGTGCAGAGCGCGTACGTGGACCGGACAATCGAACTCCGGTTTCAGGTTGAGCATAGAGGGTAGAGGGAACCTTTGTGGAGTAACGAGAGTGAAAATGTAAAGTAAAATCTTCGATAAACTGGACTGTGTGCTGCGGTATTAAGTTTAACTGGGCATTGAGTCACACCAGCGTGCAACGTAATTCTGCGAGTGTGACTAAAGCTGAGTAAACCTTAATTCGCAACAACAGGTCTTTTTTATCCTCGATGGCTGTTATCGATGGTTCCCCTTGATTCATAATCATACAATCAGATCGTGCTGGCGCATGTGGATTAATGCGTGTTTTTAACAGAATTGCCTTTCGTGAGGGCACGAACGTTCTTGCGGGGCTAGCCTGTCTGTGATGAGTATGGGGTTTCTTAAGAACCTTGCAGAAGAATTATTCATCGTATGTTGTGCTACCATTATTAACACTCAACACGCTTAGTGCTACTTGATCACATAATACACGACAACGGCAACGAGTATAAGTAGCATCAATCCCGCTATCAATTGTGTACATAGTGATAGCAGCGCGAGCAGAACAGTCGCACCAGGGCTATCAATCATTAAACGTTGGCTATTCATCGTGCATTATCATCTTCGGACTTTGGGTCGGGTGCCATTCACAGATTATCACTCCAAGTGGAACCGTTGCTGCTAGTAGTCGGAGCGCAGAAGTGGCAGCATTCGCAGCTAGTATCCGAGCCTCCCACAGTCTGCAATGGGCGTTGAAAGGTAAGATTAGATCAGTAATATCACACTTCCCCAATACATCGTGGCTGTTACTTAGTGGTGCTAAAGGCTGATCGCGGCTGTTCAATACGCCCCCGTCGTGTTCTTTCTGGTGCAGACATTCTACTCGCCCCGCAGACCGATAATGCGTTTACGCGGCTTTGTCTGTAATTTTCGTCGATTCCGTTAGGGAAAAATGAGCCATTAACGGTTTTCTAGAAGTAACTGTCTGAAAGCCAGCCGGCGGGAAATTTCGCCGAAATGGAAATTTATTGCTTCGCATTCCTCTCCCCGTTCCAAAAAGCGTCGAGATCTATTGAACCAGACGGGTTGGGGGGCATTGATCTACTGCTCTTCCAGCGCGCGGCTGCTGTTCTCAACAGCTGATAGACGGTCAACGACCGAGCCAGTTTGGCAATCAAATTGTATCGTTGCACGTTTTTTCTTCAACAAGAAACAGATAAATGGAGTGTTACAGGAAATTTTATGTTTCGAATGTTGTTAACAAATATTTGATGATTTGAACAAATATTGGATTGTGAAACTACGAAACCTCGTGACCTATATTTTGAACTGATCGTTTTTTACTAGGCAGTTTTCAAACGCATTTTTACCAACGAGCCCGCGATCAAATGGATAACGCACGTGGTGTTCTATATTTTCCAAACGAATCGTTGCCATGCCGCTGGTGTGTGACTTGGTCAGATGATTCGTTATGCAAAATAATCGACACAACCAGCATGCTGCTTACTTTGTGCGTCAACCATCCACTTTCTACATCCTCCAGCGATAGCAGAACGCAATGAGTTTTTTCTAGGCTTCGCTTTGGACTCGGATCGAATGGCGAGAAGACGGTAAGGGAAAAGGCTTAAAGAACAGCAAACGACATCGTCCCCAGCGACCACCACGAACTACGATGTAAAATGGACGACCGGTAAAATCGTGAAATTTACCGTTAAGCAAACTACGCAGCTACTCAGCCCCCTTTGTTGCACTCCCCTCGTCTGCTGCCATTCGATCTCAGCTGACCAGCATTATAGCGGCACTTCTTCGGTCTCTCGTGGGGGCCTCAGTGAAGGTTTCTGCGGTGCGTCAGTCTGTCCGCCGGTATATTTTATTATTATTGTGAAGGAACGCAATCAAAGAACGAAGCAGCAATGAGAGCCCGCGAGGGCAATGGTCGCGGGCGGCAGCAAGACCCAGAGTCCATGCCTTGCCCGGGGTAGAGAGAAGTACGGAAAAAGGGGGGGGGGGGGGGTCGTGAAGAATGAAGCAGGGGTCTTGGCAGAAGATATTCCTAACCTAGTTTTTCTGTTTCCTCTCTTCTGTCCGTCTCGGCCTCGTGCTTCTTGGCGTTCACGGCACGGAATGGGGTAACGAAAGGGTGCCCCATGAGCAGGAAAGACCACAATGCTCGGTACTTGAACGGCGGAGGCGCATTTTACGGAGGAACTGTGCATCATCGCAGTAAGCTGAGCGGGGCCGGCGGCCGGTTTCTCCTTGCAGCTCTTGTTGTTGTTGCTGTTGTTGCTATTGTTGTTGTTGTTGTTGGTTGGTACTATTCCTTTTTGATGCCAAGAACCATCCGGTGATAAAAGGGTAATTGGTTGCGCGCAGACGCGGAAGCGCATCAACAGGGTAAGATCTTGCTCTCATGCGTTGTTCTTGGGATGTGGAAGGGCAAGAAGTGAATCTTCTCATTTCCGAACCTTCGATGCTGCGCACACACTGCTCCTCGAGATGTCGTTTTGCGGCGACTTAATCCCTCCGCAGAGGATCAAGTTTACATTGAATATAGGGTGGTGTGGGGGTCAGGTAACTGCCTAGACTCCGCTAGACTCACGTGCAAGTAGAGTGACCGAGAGACAAGAGGCAAGACTCTGTTCGCAATCGGTCTGACGATCTTCGCGAGAGCAACAGCAGCAGCAGCCGTGCAGACAGCCCCAAAGGCTGCAGGCCTGGGTGGTGGGAGCTGTTCTTGTTCGTTTACCGTTTGCCATTGGTTTCGTGATTCGTTCCTTGAACTTCGACGACGACCGACGACGACCGACGACGACGACGATGACGACGACGTTGACCCAGATTCACTGTACTTGCTTTGAACTCTTTCGCCCGCAGCTATCTGCCGTGTCTGTTGCAGCCGGTAACCTCGTTGGAGCGATCGGTGCTACAGCGCGATCACTATGATACGATCTGCGTGATCGACGGCAGTGGGGCGGATTTGGCGCGTGCATCACCATCCCTGGCCTCACTGTTTACCGAGCAGCGTTCGTTCGATGCCGGATTCGAATCGGAACTCAGCTGCTTCCGGTGCACCGATCTTGACTGCCGCATCGTCTACAGTCCGGTTGGTGAGCTGAACGATTTCGATGATGTGCGTCGGTTCGCGGAGGCCGCTCAAGCTGCTCTGGGACGAACGATTAAAGCCGGTGCCAAGCAGCCGCTCCTGGTGCTGCCTAACTCCGTTGGACGCTTCGGAGATGCGGCCCTCGTAGCTCTGCTCGGTGCTCTGCATAAACTGTACGTGCCACTGCAGCTGCGTGAGGATGTCCCGGAGAAGAGCCACCGGTTCCGTAGCCTTGGCGTGTATCATCCGGATGCGGGACAGGTGAAGGGATTGCTGCGTACCGTTGAAACGCTCGAGAATGGTCGATTCGTGGCGCGAGACATCGGTGGTGGCGATCCGGAGCGTATGGCACCGCCACGTGTGGCCGAGTACGTGCTGCAAGCGTTCGCTAACGGGCCAATCAAAGCGACCGTCATCGAAGATCCGCACGTCTTTGAGCGTGAGTATCCCCTATTCCAGGCAGTGAACCGTGCTGCCGGAACCGTGAAACGTCACCAGGGACGCATCATCTTCCTCGAGTACAAACCACCGAATACGGCGCGCAAGACGGTGGTGCTGGTCGGCAAGGGTGTGACGTACGATACTGGTGGTGCGGACATTAAGGCCGGAGGTGTTATGGCCGGTATGAGCCGGGACAAGTGTGGTGCTGCCGCAGTGGCGGGCTTCATGAAGGTGGTCGAGCAGCAGCAACCCTCGGATGTCCATGTGATCGGTGTGCTCTGTATGGTTCGCAATTCGGTCGGCGAGGAGTGCTACGTTTCGGACGAGATGATTACATCGCGGGCTGGAGTGCGCATCCGGGTCGGCAATACGGACGCCGAGGGACGCATGGCGATGGCGGATGCTTTGTGTCAGATGAAGGAACGTGTGGTCAACGAACGGTTGCCCGATCCGCATCTCTTCACGATCGCCACCCTTACGGGTCATGCCGTGCTTGCGGTTGGCTCCAATGCGATCGTGATGGACAATGGACCGGCCCGTGAGGCCGGACACGGATTGCGGCTACAGCAGGAGGCAGAAAAGATTGGGGATCCGTTCGAGGTGTCGATTCTGCGCAAAGAAGATTTCGATTTTCACAAGGGCAAATGCTACGGCGAGGACGTTCTGCAGGCCAACAATCTTCCATCAAGCAGAACGCCCCGTGGTCATCAGGTAGGTTCCCATTGGATTGTTGCTTTGTTTGCCGAAAGCTCGTCGAAAGCACTACCTCTGATAACGGCTTCGGGTTCTCCTTCTCTTCAGGGTCCTGCTGCATTTTTGATGCTGTCCACCGGACTGGACAAATGTGGTCTAAAGTCTGCGTATCCGATCAAGTATTCTCATCTCGACATAGCGGGAAGTGCTGGCGATGTTCCCGATACTCCTACCGGATCTCCGATACTTGCCCTAGCTCGTACTCACCTGCAGTAAGGGAAACTGTTCGAGGGCTATTGGATTGTCCGAACCCCCCGCCCTCTCAAACATCTCGTTCCAGTGCTAAAAGCGGAATTATCCTTTTGCAAATGATTTGCCAATAAAGCTATCTATAGTCCCGGTGAAGGGTCGTATTCGACTTCGTTGCTTCGCGTATTACACTCTCCGCTGCTTTACAACTTCCTCAGATCATAGCTAAGGGGTTCAACGGGGGGAAATGGCGTCCATTGAACCCGCAAATTCCGCTTCTTCCCGCGCACGTGTCCACCCACCCCACGTGTGGTGGTACGTCGTAAAGTTCCGCCGGATGACAATTTCCGCGTTGAGCGAAATTCTCGTTCTCTACCCAGCATCCATCCACGGTACCCGTGCGTCTCGCGCGTCCCGTTGGCGAAATCGAGGGAACACCGCACCTAACGGTGCATGATAGCTTGTCGTGGGTTGGCCGTCCGCGGTTTGCCCGCGAGCACGAATAAACCGACCGGCACGCGATGCATGACGAATCCTTACGTCTGCATGTTTGCGCTGCAGAAACAAGCCAGAATAGAGCAACGGACCCGTTGGTCGTTGGTCTGGGAAACAAAGAGGTAATCCGTTGTCTCTGCAGGAAGCATTTTCCTCCTCCTCGTGACCCCGCGTGGGGAGGGGGTGGGCCCGGGCATTGGTTCAAAACCGTGGGAGTGACGTCGTGGGCATAGGCAGATGTGAAAAGCTCACCCCGTCCACACAAGACCTTTCTGTGTCTGGCAGTTCGGCTCAGCTGGAAGCTGGAAGGGCGCTGCTCTGTGGCCTGTGGTCGTGAAACGAAGGAAAGAGCGAGATGTCGACAAACCGCTACAGTAAGCGGACCACGGCGGTCCCGGTTCCGTTAGGAGATCGAAAAGACCAAAATCGCAGAGCGGAAATAATCTGTTGGCTCACTCGCTCGCTCACTCGCTCGCGCTACACCTTTCGCCAGCCATTCCAGCTGCTGCTGCTGCTGTTGCCGGTGCTGATGCTGATGCTGGTGGTGGTGGTGGTGGTTGATGTGGTGAAAGTGGTGCAACATCGCTGCAAGGTTCATTGAACGCGGAAATTGAACCCCGCGAATGGAAAGCAGGAATACAAACACGCCACGATACATGGACCGGGACCAGGGACATTAGCGGGGGCAGCAGCAGCAGCAGCAGCAGTCTGCTGCGGACTAATGGCGGTGCGTCTTAAGTGGTTGAGAGCGCATGGAAGTGCTTTAGTTTGAGCGGATCGGGCGAGGTCCGGATCGCGGATACTTCAAAAACCGGAACCGTCCATCAGCCCGTTTGATGCCCCGTTCGTGTAGCCGTATAGTACTGCGCTGGAAGCTGGGTGATGATTTTGGTTTGAGATGCTGCATGCGGTGCATCGTAATCTGCCATCGAAGGATCGCGTCCGGTAGTCCGGGGGATGCTGAACCATTCACTAAACGGCTACTAGCAACCATCCACGTAGGCGTGTGGTGCTTGTGTGTGTGTGTGTGCTGGTTGCTTTCTAATGGCAGCTTGATTGGAAGAGCGATTGTCACCGTATGACCTCTCGGAAGTGATTGGCCGGTAGACGACGAACCCAGCCGAGAGAGGTGAAGATTCGTTTCCCCCCCGGAGGAATACATCCGATTGGCCTATGGCCCATGTTTCCCTTCTTGAAGATAAGTGGACATAACGTTACTTTTTGACCCCCGGGTGCCTCCATCGTAACCGTACCGCCAGCGAGAACAGCAGCACGAGCTTCTTCCATGCGGTGTACGATAGGTGTTCGCCAAACACAAAGTAGGCCAGCCCGGGGGACCGTTCCTGAAGGGTCGAGTCATTGCCTTCACGTAGCTAGCGTGGAAGCGGAATGAGCTAACATGCATTAAGTTTTTTTTTGCAATTACCGATCGAATCGCACTGCACTGCACCGCACCGCACCATTCGTGCGATGTATGCAGCGTCCATGCAGAGACGATCCTATCAAAGAATCTTCTTCACGAAGCACAAGCGAGCCACATGAACTAGCGTCCACATCCTGCCCATTCCCACCCATTCCAACCCGTAGCCCTTGGCGTGGTGGCCCTTTCGCTAATGATTTATACGCTCTGCCCGTGGAGTGCCTTTGGCCAGTGCGACGAACCCGACGAACCTCCAGCAGGGTCCGAAACAAAGAACAGCTTCTTGCGGACCATGGCATTAGATCGCACCAATCATCCAATGGGAAGGAAAGGGCTGCGGGAAGAGGGCTTAGAATTATGTAACATACCGCGCCCCTCGAGCCGTCCGATGGAGATGGAGTGCAAGGGTAAACCCTCCCCCGGGTGCTCCCGGTGGGCTCCATAAAAGGTCCGATGTCGATTCTTGGGATCTAACGGGTCCATTCCTAGCGCGCAGCAGCAGCAGCAGCAGCAGCAGCGCATTGCCAATGCCGGCAAATGCAAACATCTCTTCGTTCGCTAAGGTCGCGGTCGTCGTCGTCGTCGTCGTCGTTGCCGTCAGCGTGATCCACGATCTCAGATCTCATCCACACACAGTGGGGATCTGAGAACCGGTGATCATACGTGTGCCGTAGATGGGTATAATTTTAATTAAAGAGGCGAATGGAGAAGAAAAAACGACGACGACGACGACGACGACGGCGACTCCGATGGGGCCACACGGTTGTGGCTTGGCGAAGAAAACGAAAGAAAGGTAACCGGCTCAGCGTCAACGGGGACGTTCTCGGGGACGGAAACTGAAGGAACCGCTGGTGGCTGGTTCGATGTCTGACCAGATCGAGCCCAACACCCGGGGTGGTGGTGGTGAGGCCACTCGCGTGGACTCTCGTGCGGTTGGGCAGATTGAAATATTGTATGCGGAAGCTGCAGCACTGGAAGTTGGAGCTCTGAGCCTGAGCGGCCGGCGAGGAAGGGTTCGAGTCGGTTGCCGGACGGCCGTTGCAGTCACAGAACTCTCACCATGCGCATAGGGTTGGCGGTACGCGGTCCTCCTATGGGGCTCGCTTTAATATCAATAAATTTATGGCAAAACAAGATGATTATAGACATTGTTGCTTTATGGTGTTACGGTTGGTGGCGAAAGGGGATCCAGCATCGGCCAAGAGCGGAGATTGCTGGAGTGCTGGAATGTTCCTACTGAAACCGGACACAGTGCCATCATGGGGCACTCGCGTTAGCGTCCGCAGTGCATTAGAAGTTTAGATATAAATCTGCTTTACCCTGATAGCGCTCTGCATTGAAGATCATGTTCAGAACATGATCGTTACAGAATGCCACTAGCAACTAATGTGTATATTAAATATCTCAGCGAGCTCAGGAACAGGAAGTGTGTCCAACATGGCAGCTGTTGTGCAGCGTGCAGCCTCTCCCTATGGTAGGCTTCTCCCGGTGTGTCTTTCATCCGACGTTTAGACCGTCGTTTACCCTTCTACGACGCTCAATTTCATCGTCTCGTCATCTGGTTTCAGTATCACTTGCCCACTGAACTGTGTTTAGTAAACATTGGTCAATCTGAGATTGACGTACGTGAAGGAGGAAACCAAAAATTGCAATAATCCTAGACGATCTTCCTGTCTACCTGGTGCGCGATCGCGATCGACAGCTGTGGCCGGGAAATTGAGAAGCATCTCCGTGCCATCCATGCTCGTCCGGTGCTATTTATATGACATCCTTTCTGAGCGGAATCGAGACATCTTGGAGTGTTAGTGCAAAAACTACAGACACAAAAAAAAACACGTGAAGAGGTAAAATCGGTTGCCCAAACGCGCCTGAAGCGTTAGTAATAAAAAAAAACGGTGATGCGGGACGATCTGAGATGTCATCTAAGATCGCCATCACCGAGAACGTCATCTTGCACGGCACCTATTGGAGCGTGAAGCAATCGATGAATCGATCGCTGGTGGATGAAGCCTACAAACAGCATCGGAAGAGCATCGGGGAGGGTAATCTGACCTCAACCGGACGTTAGCAGCGTCCACGTTACGGCGAGCCCACCGCGTTCGCCGGTGCGGACTTCGCGACGCATCAGCACACGGCCGGATGGCGACGAAATTTTACAGGATGCAGGAGACATTCTAGATAGCGATCGACCCGCAGCGATCGCATGTAAAAAGTCGTCGCCACCGCGTGCCTCACACGCGATGATCATACCGGCGATACTATACCGGCTAGGAACTAGATCGCCCAACGGGGTGCACCCCATGCTGGCTGCAGATGGGTAGATCGATCGGATGAGACCAAACACAGACAAAAAAAAATCCCAACGAAGAACCTGCCCCATTGGCGGGACTGGGCGGAACGACGAACGGACGAGCAAGGGGAAAGAATGGCCAGATGAGCCAGGCAAGACCCGGAGTGCGGGATCTGTGAAACGTCTCGCAGACGGCATTCGAGATCGCGAGATCGGTGAAAGGCGGGGAAAACGGTTCTCGCGAATGTTGAAGAGGAGCTAGAAGGCCAATGACCCGCACCTAGCAGTGACCTACTAACATCGGGTCCGGGCCGAGGAGGAGTGCGTTCACCTCAGCTCATCGTCGTCGTCGTTGTCGTGGTCGCCGTCGTGATCATGGTCGTGGCCGTGATCGTCGTCGTCGTCGTCGTCGTCGTCGTCGTCGTCGTCGTCGTCGTGCTCCTCAGAATCATTCCGGGAAGGGGGCAGTGGGAATGCTGATGATCGAAGAACGGCGAAACTCGCGCACACGAGGAAAACTCCGCCACACACTCTGTTTCCATCCAACATATTCTCTCCGGGGGGCTCCATGGTCTGAAACCCGCTAGCTCTGCTGCTCTCCGGTGGCCCTGTCCTGTGTGTGTGTGTGTGTGTGTTTTTCCTCCCCATAACCTTTTCGAGACTTTGAGCGTTCGTCGCTGCGACGCTCTTTCTCGGTTGGGCTCGGCCGGGCCCGGCCTGGGCCTGCTTTGATACCAGAACGATAAGTGGTGAGAGAGAGCGAGTGAGCGAGTGAGCGAGAGGATGCGAGAATGGAGAATGAATCCGAAAGATCTTGGGGCTCTTGGATCTTGGAGCAAGCGAGCAAGAACGGGGACAGTAGAAAGGTTCTGCCCATTCCGTTTGGGGCGAGTGGGGTGCTGCGAGTGAGCGGCCTGCGAGTCCAATGGGTGGTGCTCACAGCTGAGATTGCACACGCACCACACCGCACCATTCCTCTGCACCCATGAGCACACTCCCTGAGAACTCGTTGAGCACTTCTTTGCGTTCCAACGCACCCAGTAGCGTTGTCGTTCCACAAGCATCCACATCCCCCCTTATGCATCGCGGTGGAGTGCAGTGGCAGTGGCAGTGGCAACGGAGACACCTTACCACCACCCTCCTTCCTCCTTTCCATCATGCGTTGCTGCTCCACCGAGTGGTTATTATGTAATACGATGCATCTTACGCGCAGGGGCAGCGGCCGGTGCTGTTTGCCTCGCGGCAGGCTGGGGAGGATGCATACGAAGAAGCGGATATTTTGAAAAAAGATCTTTGCCTTTGCCCACGAATGACGAGGATGACGGTTTGGGTGGCGTTTCCATCAAGATGTGTGTTCCTTTTTCTCTCTCTCTCTCTCTCTTTCTCTCTGCACGGATCACGGAAGGTTTGTTTTGGTTCTACTTTTTGCAAATGGTTGCTGAGTTCAACGGAGTGTTTGAACTCTCTCTCTCTCTGTTGGCTTTCACGCGTGCGACAGATGAGCTGAGCCAAAACATGTGTTATCCAGAATGGTTCGGACACGGAACATAATCCATGTTGGCGCTGGAAGTACATTCGGAATTGGGATAGAGAATTGTAGGGGTTCGTTTAGTGTCTTGCATAAGAGCAGAACAGCTTAATCCGGCCAGCGATTACCCCTTTAGGGATGTCGCAAGGTTACGATCCGCTTAAAGATCATTATCGTCAGGCCTCCCACTATCTTCAGATGATCAATCATAACCACATTCAAACGAGGAGGGGCCCACTGAAGCTCAATGGGGGCCCCCGGCTAGACCGGCCCTTCGGCATGGTCTATGGGAGTGGAAGAGCTCTAAGTGTATCGAAATGTTGTCCACTTTTTCGATGCGTGAGGGCATTGACCGGCGGGACTGGCTGCCGGGAGAGTCGCGAGCTGGCGTGGCGTGGCGATTGAACGCCGGCCGCCGGTTCGAGATATCGAGGATGAGTAGTGCAGAGCAGCAAAGCCCCCCGTCCCCGGGGCTGGGGATGGAGGAAGACGGAAGTAGGTGGAGTCACTGTCCAGGGGGAGACCGTGGCCTCTTCCCTCTGCCCGGGCCCCCATGGTCTGGCCTGGCGGGGACAGTGCCGATGCTACAGAAGCGAACAGAAGTGAGAGTATTTGTGCGTGTGCCGAGAGAGAGAGAGACAGAGCAAGAGAATGAGTCGTGTGCTGAAAAGTGTTGCTTCAAATAATTTTTGGGTAGGGGGGGAGGGGGGGGGGGGCTGAGAACTAGCCGAATGCGGTGGAGTGATGGGAACCAGCTGCCGTTGTGCGTAGCTGTGCGATCAAAACCTGTCCAATGGACGGGGACGAGAAGTGTGAGCGAACAGAATGCCAACATGACCCGGCTATCCCGGCCCGGACTGACAGAGACGCACGATTGGACGCCACGAAGATGCGTATACGCGTTACGCGGCTGATCTCTGCCGACCATTACGAATCTCTGTCAGAAATGGCACACACATACGTACGTACGCCGGCGAAGATAAGATGTGATTGGCATGTGATGCAAAGATTTTTTGGGGGATCATGTTCGCTTCGCTATCTATAATCTGTAAAGAGTTAATGAGAAACAAGTCGATGGAGCTGGATCTGGGATTGTATAGCTTTAGAAGAAGAACATTTATGAAAAGAAGTATTAATGAAAAGTGTTCCAATAGTGGAGCCCTTCTGTCTCTGATTCGAATGAAGGGAAACAAAAAGCGTGTCGCTGAGCGGACCGTGTCGTTGAACGGACAATCATAAACCCATTTCCGGGATGCTGCTGGCTGCTGAGAGACGCCATGTGTTGCCATGCCGTGACTGCTGACTGCGCTGTCCAGCAATGACCCCGACGACGAGCCCACTAGACAGGCGTACTACTACTACCACTACTACTACTACTAATACTACTACTACTACTCGTCAGTAAAAAATGCTCGATCTGTTAGTTCTTCTCGATGAGATTGCAAAGATCCCGGGCACGCGGCGCTAGAGAGCGGGCTGCGAGAGCGCAGCTCTTATGTACGACGAACTCGCGCGATCGCGCATTGCGTGAGTGACTCTCTCTCTCTCTCTCTCTCTCTCTCTCTCTCTCTCTCTCTTTCCATCGTCTCCCCATTCCGCGCGTGTCTTTCTTCAGGCTGCTGCCCCTCCCTTGGGGACCCGGTTTCGTTGCTGCTCAGCGCGACTGTTGCTTCTGCTGCTGCTGCTGCTGTTGCTGGTGCTGATTCAAGATATGGAAGTGGAAAAGAAGTGGCCCCCAGATGTGGGTCAGAATTTGCCATTGAACCGATGACGTCACGCGGTGCAATGACCGAGCAGTCGTCCATTCTGTTTCACCTTCTGTTCGCTCCGGGCGGCACGCTGACGCATGCGATGGTGGTGGGGTTCGGTGCTCCTCGCTAGTACCTCGCTCCCCCCCGGTTGGGTGGTGGGGGAGTGGCTCTCCTACGCCTGTCTCCTCTCTCTCTTTCTCTCTCTCTCCAACTACTCGCTCTTCTCCTGGCTTCACTTCTTTCACCCGATGCTTCCGCGCGATGAGCATAAATTTTATAACACTTCCCTCAACCCCTGCTCGTCCTCCTTCCCCTTTTCCCCACACTTCATTCCGCCATGGGATCCTCGCCATAATTTTCCTCTTCCATTTCCCATCATCATGCAACGTTGTCATGCAGCTTCGCATTTCTCCGGCCACAGTCCGGCTGACGACGACGACGATTGTGTGTATGCGTCTTGAGGAACGAAGTGGTGTAACGAGAACCTTTTTACCATCGTTTTTTTTCTTCTCTGCTCTGCTCCACTCGCCTGATCTTTCTACCAGTTTGCGCCCCACACACACGCGCGGGGGGGATTCGGGTACTTTTCTCTTGTCTTTCTCCAGTGGCCTTTTTCCCGCATTTCTTTTGGGCCGCTCGTACCGCCCCGTTTCTTTCTTTCTTTTTTTTTTTGGCGAATCAAGAAGTAAGAATACTTTCGCAAAAGTCGTCACCACCGCTCTTCGCGCTGGCTAGCACCTCCACCAGCAGCGACCCCGTTCTTTCAGCGATCGTTCAACGATCTCTCTGCCCGATCTCGGCCTCTCGCTTCACGTCACACGTGGCGAACTGGCCGGATTCGGTTCTGTTTTTTTTTTCTTGTTGTTGGTTTTTTTGGGGAAAGTATGTAAATGGAGGAGATACACACATTTCATTATGATGATCGCTTTTGTTGGTTTTATTTAAGGCAGCCGCAATGCATGTCTTTTCAATACATGGAACCACTTCCATTAACGTGCGTTGCTTGCTCGATCCGTTCCATTTGGACCGAAAGGGATTTTGGGAGAGGTCTGATGAAAAGATTTCTCCATAATCTGCAACAGTACTTTATTTGTGCTGCAAAATGCGTTCTTTTTAAATGTTTTACAATTACTTGCATGTTTTCTATTTACTCAAATATTACATTTCCTGTCTTTAATTTAACTTTCATGTAGCTAGTAATAAAAGAAATAAATGGTGAACTATTTGGCAAATGGTGTAGCGGTATTGATTACTAAAGTCCGTACTCAGTAAGATCCATTTTAAATGCGGGGGAATGAAATCAGAATACATGTAGTTCCCGGTGTTCGCTCTGGAAATGGAGCAAACTGGAGATTCGCGCAGCAGCCGGCGGTCTCCAACTGTCTTCTTCGGGGCCGTATATACAGCTCAAGGAGAAAGGGCACTTGCGATCGGCCATGAATGTGTGTGAAGCGTAAAAGTCATCTTTTCGCACACAACCCCATCTGGAAACATCCAGGAGGCAGAGACCAAAAATGGCTGTAGTCACACAACGCGTGACTCCACTTCCGCCATACAGCGAAGAAAGGCTTTTGCATATCATACATGTTGCAATTACCCACACTGATAGGCCCGGCATTGCGACTGTTTGTGCACTGAACGGAAATATTGCGTTTTCTCATCCTTCTCGCTCCTTCTCGCTGTGTGTCCTGTGCTGTGGCAGACCCAGGTTGGTGTCATCCTGGGATGGTAATTATAAATTACTCTTTCATCGATAATTGTGTTGCGGGGAGGGTTGGGGGCGAGGCAGTTGGCGGGGAAAAGGGTTGTGGAGTGGACCATTGCGATTGTGTGAGTGACACCAGGAAGGAGCGCTGGAACCAACTGAAATAGCAACTACCATACGCAGGTTGTCCCCTCTCCCAAAAGGGAGTGAAATTTGCGCAAATGTTGATGAAGCTGTGACCTGTGCTGGCCTCCCCCCCCCGGGGATGGCGGGGAGTGACTGTTTTTATTTTTACGTTTTGGGCACCCGCTCCGCGAGTTCATTGCACCGGGGCGAAAGTCCTTTGAACTTTCCATCGCAAGTGCATTTCGAAATTATTGCCCTCAAAACGACGCTTCGTTTATTTAACCTTGCACCAAAGTGGTACCTTCGATGCACGGCGTCACGGGCAACGCGATTGTCATTCATATTTGAGGCGCTCCTTGAGGTCGATTATCATTACACGGGGATGTTTTTGCCTTCTTCGTTTGGCCAACGCTCGTTGCAAATTGGCCCTTGCAACGAGAAAATGCGGAATACGTTTTCGTTTTCATTCGTTACGTTGTTTGTTGAAAGGCTTCGTCATTAAAAACCAAGGTTCTTCATTCTTGCGACCCGCGATTTTTTCTTTTCGCTGTTGCTTAATTTTTGTCGAGCATTCATGAAAGTAATGCATGTAAGCGATTAGCATGGGGTCGATTAAACACAAAGTATTTAATTACCAAACATATAACTACGCTATGGGGGAAAATACATTAATCGTTTGCTTTACATGGCATCAGGTCGATTACGAGTGCTCGGGAATTAAAGACCTACTGCGATGCTGCGAAAATCCGTTCCACAAACTTATCAACTCAGAGCAGCAGCGAACAATGCATCTTTCCAGGGCTATTGATGAGCAGAGAAACAAAAGAGCTGGTTTGTCTGGTGCCTACGGGGTTCCGACGGGTGTTGTTGTACATTCCTGCGTCTCGGAGATGGCTTGAGGTGAAGAAGTAGCAGAGCAAAGTTGTAATAGAATCTTGATACGGTGGACTCCCATCCATCCATCGCCATCGATGGGTGTGTTTGGGACGCTTGCTGACTGCGTCCCCCCAGTCTATGTGGTATCCGAGGCTCCACAAATGCCGACTAGATCCGATCGCTTATGCTGCTCTCGTCATCGTTGGCTCCCCATCAAGAATCCCCCCTTCGTCGTTGCTGCGTTGCTCTCGCGTGGCGCTATTCTCTGGCCGCTCTTCTGTGCGCTCTCTGTTGTTGGACACAACAGCAGCATAATCTCAGCATTTCAGTTTTCCTGTTGTTTCATTCACCATCACCACGGCGCTGGAACACGCGAACTAGCGACGCGGCGCGACGCGTCGCAGTGCACATTGCGTGCATCCGTGTCCTATGATGTCGTAGTGCGTGCGCTTTTTCCCCGTGCGTCGATGTGTGTGACGCGCGCACACTGCCATTGCCATGGTCGGAGTGCGCGCGTGTACGTGAAAAGCACAGCCAGCTTTTATCATTAATTAATAGATCTTGATTAAGGGTCAATAACACCTGAATCGGGCAGAGACAGCGGGAACGACAGTGGTGATCCGAAACACCCGGGAAGCTGTACACGTGCTGCCGCTGGGTCGGTTTTGGAGGCTGCTACTGCTGCTGTTGCTGCTGCTTGTCGTTGCTTATGTTTTGATGTGTCGCTGGAGACCGCTGCTGGCGAAAGGCGGTCACTGTACGCGGTTCAATCGGGAAACGAGCTACGACTATAAACCAGAATCGAGAAAATGAGTAACGCCATCGGTTCGCTTGGTATGCGGATCCGCAGAATGGGCAGAGGAGGGACTGCACTGTGCGACTGCGGGTTATGTTTTTGTATGCATCCTTAAGGCCCTGGGATGATGAGGTTGTCGACAAGCCAACCAGGCAGCAACGACAGCATAGTGATTACAATGCACCGCTCTTCATTGAGATGTCTGATGAGCTCTTGTCTTCTGCGTTGAACAGACGCGCGCGCGCGCGTGCGAATGCTGTGCATGGTTTTGTGCATTGCGTTTGACTTTTCTTATCGCCATCGTGTCGCTGGAGTGAAGGATCTAGTGGTGCATCGTTTCTTTCGTTTTTTTCTGATCTTCTCGCTGTGGCTTCGTTCTCACACACGCCAACTCGAGTCGATGTGCACTGTGTCGACACCATGATCCTGTCCTGTTTCTGGAGCTAATGACAGAGATCAGCGATTTATGGGTATGCTCTGGTGGTAGGAATGTGTAGCTTCGGTATGCTATAGTTAATCTATTCCATATGCCATAGCGAGCGCTCAGCGAACTGGAAAATGTCGGTGATTCTGCATAGTCAATGTTAAAGCTCGGTCAACCGGGCAATAGGCAGTACAGACAAGAGCACAATTATAGTTTTATTTATTCGATACCACGGTTTATAGAAAGATCCGCACATAGAATAATAGTTACGCGATGAGTGTAGGAAATTTAATTTTATAATATTCTTAGAGGATTAGCCTTTCACATAACGTACATCGTTTGAAGTTTTATTTCTTCATAATTCGTTGAAATTAGAAAAAAAAAAACAAATCCAATAGCAGTTAAAGCTTGTTTTCCGTGGCTAATGCTCTTTGGTCATCGCATGCTCTCGGCATGGCGTGACCCTGCTGTTAGAAGCGCTTTCAGAGAAGCCTTTTAAATGGAAGGTAATTAATTAGACTCACTGTCGGCATGGGGTTGTAATAGACGGCTTTACTGCGCTTGAACTATCGAATGTGTGTAGCACCGGGCGGGAAGATGGCTGCTGACATCTTCATCCCAGCAGAAAATGATCGTTCCTTCCATCCATCAGCTTCAACGGTCATTGATGATCGCGTAGACCCCACAGAACGGCCGTCAGATCTGAGATATGAGGCTTGTGTAATGGCCTGCAGGGGGCATGTTTTACCATGAAAAGCGTAGCTTACTTACCGATAGTTGGGCGCTGGAAGGGGGAGGGGCGTTATGGTTGGCACCTGCTGGAACCGCTTGCCAAAGAGCAATGGGAAATAATAAAATCAACCCATTCGCTCAAGTCGGTTCGGTCCGCTTACCAGCTTCCAGATGTTACTTAAAAGCGTGCGCCACACAGCAGTACTCCATCGTTAGATCGGTTTCACTGGGGAGAATGCGGTTCTTTATTGTTAAAATGAACATAAAAAGATCTTTAAACGAAGATATACGAATGTGGAAAACAAATTTAAGGTGTATCGGTTTAACTAATTGATTGATTTTTTGCTCTGTTGTATGCTTCGGTATGGACAATTTGGGGCTGTGTAACAGTGATGGAGCGTGAAAGGAGAATTGATCCCGAAACTTTATTTTTTAAGTCCCTCGCTTTGGCTCTTGCTCTCTTTTTCTCTCACTGTCATGCGTGCCTCAACTTATTGTGAGTATTTCCTGGCTTCTTCTTGAATCTGAAGGGTGTGGACAAGGTCTATAAGCGTTAATTACTATTTCATGTACATTTCATCTCACGGAATGCTGTAGAAATATGTTTTTTTTCTACATCTCGTTGTGCTCTTATATCCGGTGACTGGCCATTGATGTGCTTGCTTACTGCTTTGATTTATTCATCCAGAACATTAGTTTTCTCTTTCAGGCGGTGGTTTGGTTTGTGCTACAATATTCGATTATTATCGCGAATAAGTGTTTTAATGCCTCCATTCGATCCATTCGCATATTCGATTATTCCTAAAATTTCAAATAGCATACTTTTAACTTTTGTGGTGATCTTATTCCTCGGTTCATGTTGGTCACTAATTGAAACAAAATCTTTCCAAAAGCGACGCTTTTTAGCTGGCGATAGTAATTTGTCGTACAGCGCACCTAATGCCAACGACATTGCATCAAACTTCAGCTACAGTGCCACTCCACCGATGGGTTCGAGCGATGGAGCCCATGGGTTAGGCGTTTCGAGCGCGGCACGTGACCCGGCCCCACGGAAGATGAATCCCCAAATGCATCATTCTATCGTACCATAACGGTCCAAGTCTCCACCATCAGCTGAAGCATGGGTCTATGGTTTGTTTGGTTGCCTCGGTTGGAGCTGGTTGATGCGTTGACTGGTGTGCGTCTAGGGGTGTGTGCGCGCCGATACGATACACGTGGATGACCGGATCTGGTTCGGGAGAGGAAACCCTGACCCCCCTTCCTCTTCCCTTCTCCCACCAATACCCGCCGCGCCACTCCCCTCTCAACACCCCTTCACCGCCTATCCTACATCTTCCGTTTAAAGTTCATCGACCGGTCGCCAATGGCTAGAGCAAGTTATCACGGTGCACGCGCGTCTGCGAACAGCATCGACAACGTACCACCACACCAGATCATCATCGGGAACGCAACGATCGAAGGGGTTCGGTAGGCCGGCTGAGTCCATAGACCAGGCGACGGAGGGATTTTATGCTCTCTACTCATAGGCTTCGCTAGCCGCAGCATGCACGGGAAATGACCGCCGGTCTTGAGGCGAGATGCATCAAGCCATCGTCATTGCCAGTTCGATAACATGGGAGGGGCATATTGGGTGGGACTCGCGTTACGTTTCAGGTAACGTATGCTATATCGGACAGAATCGTATTAGGTACAAAGTCCTCGCCGTTTATTACCGTTGACATGCCGTATGTTGACTGTAGTAATAAGTCGCCTCATAACAACGTATATGTTATAATGATCGTGCTTCAGTCACACACTTTTGGTGACATCGATCGATTTTGAGCAAAAGTACATTGAGAGTGAGACACCAGCAGTGGAAAACTTCGAAAGGCCTTACGAAAATGGCATTAGATCTCGCCTACAAAATGCTCAAAAATAATTACTATTATTGGAAAATGTTTTGAATAATCTATTTACATACAGCTCTGGGGTATACTTTTACGTATTTTACACATCATCAAGTTGAACAATATCTATAGATATGAATTGTTGGATTAGTAATTGATTGTAAAGCTATTATTTGGTTTAGTAGACTTTGG
>NC_064874.1:50584402-50591902 GCF_943734745.1 Anopheles darlingi
GCAACAGCTTTTGTATATTTAGTTCCGTTCTGTCATTTAACTTGCAGTGGTAATGCTGCTACCACTGAGTACAAAGTGTCAACGTCTTCCGTGCTTCCACGTTCTTCCGCGGCGGTTCGTCCGAAAGTGATGCAAACCTCGTGTCGCGTACGGCGTTACCTCAAACGATACCCGGCAGTAAACAAACGTAACCCACGGGTTTCTCTCCCCTTCCATGAAGGCGCGTGTCGTGAAAGTGGCCGGACACAGCGAACGGGGCAAAGACATCATCATGCCGCACGGCAGACACCAGCTCATGGCTCGCATCATGAGCCAGCGAGTCAGCAAAATTTCTCTCTCTAACCCACGACGAGGTGCCGTGACGCACCATGGATGATGCTCTTCCGTAACGAGAGTTTCATTTCAACCACACGACATGTTGTGGGTAACATCATTGCGGGCTAGTGTTTATGTTGAACTCGCTTCCCAGTATGCGGACTTCCTCGATCTTGCGGGGCTACTATAGTGAATCGTTGTCGCCGAGATTGTCGTTCGTGCTGATCAAGCATTGGAGTCCAGTGTGTTAAATTAAGGCAGTATTATGTTACTTTTGTAAAACAAATGATTCACCCGTCATAACAATGACAACGGTTTAATACGTAATACTAGATGCTTGAACGGGCTTATCGGGATCAATAGCTTATGACGCGGGCAGAGGAATTTTAAAAGGCGGCCAAGGGGATGTTGAAAGTTGTTTGTACATGAGTCACCCCGTACAAGAGTATTCGTTCGAGGCGGATATTGTGAAATTGGAATATTTAATGCAGGCCAACCAACTCGCGATACACTCGCGGACACGCCGAGTCGGATGTGATTCTGCTGCCAGTCACTCCAGAAATACAACCAGCCCGGGGTTTTCCTACGAAGCGAACCTAAACTGTGGACGCAAAAAGTTGACTGGAACTGAAAAGCTGAAAAAACTCTCCGACACTGCTGGCCGGGCGGTATACTTGTCGGTTTTCACTTCCGCGAAATGGAGTGTCAGCCGTCGCGTACGCAGCTGTTTTTGGTCCGATGGTACGCCGGATCCAATCGTCGGAAGGGCTGGCGCCTACCGCATGGACCTATTCACCGCCGATCCGTTCAGCGATCGCGGATGCTACGAGCAGCTCAAATTGCTCAAAGCCCTTCGATAGAGCCTGTTGAGTGTATGGTTGATTACAAACCACCAGTGCATATCCTTGCACGGTTGTTTTGCGTAACAAAATCCCGGCTTTCTATTGTTGGGATTGTCTTCTTGATGTACTAAACTACACATTCTCTTATATTCAAATATGCTAATCCGCAATCACTTCAAGAAATTAACGCCTGATTCTACTATATCAAAGGTAATATGGACCGCTCTTTTGTACATTCGATGTTTTGTAGTTTAACGGTTGTAACCTTTTGAACTTTTGTTGTTACCTTTTGAAGAGCTGAGATCAAATCGAATACGTGACCTCAGACACACATGGGTTTTCGCACTTTGGCATTTTCTGTAGATGATAGAAGTAGTTTGCTTCCATCCGCATGAAGATCGAGTGCTTGTCCGAGGAACTGTTATTACAGAAAGCATCGGTCCATCTGAACGATCCGCTAGGTTTTGCGGATTTAAAATCCCGTTAATCCCATGCAACGGGGAGTTAATGGTGGTTTTTTGAAGAACTCGTTGCTTGGGTCAGCTGATTTTCATGGACGAGCACGAAACGCCGAATTCTGACGTGATGTGGTTTCACTTTGGCGATTGGCTGGAGCTGTACACAAGCCATAAACTTACACAAACTTATACCAGAAACACATCTTGCAAGGCGGAACGCAGCTGCAGCTGCTTTGCTCATCAGAATATCAATGAGAAGAAAGCTGCTATCCATCCTTGCTGGTCGAGAACTTTCTTTCACAGCACAACACGGATCGTCGCGTCGTGGCGTCGATATTTGGGTCATAAAAACCAGAATTTTGCGTTCCATCCATCCATCGTCCATCGCTAGGATTTGTAAGAGCAGTCGTCAAGCCGTTTGTTTGTGCGGCAATCGAGACCACAACGGGGGCGTGCAGGCAGGGTGCGGTGCGTTGAACGTGCTCCACGCGCTCCAACACTCGCGTGGCCTCAGAACGGGTTGGCTGCCGGGTTGGCGATCTTGGGGCGGGAATTTCTGGAGAGAAGAGCGCTGTCTGTTGGCGGACGGACGGTGAAAGAAAACGCGAAAAGCAAATGCCGAAATGAGGACACGGTGAATGAACTCTGGACTAGACGCTCATTAGACGATTTGGAACGTGCGGTGCGCAGAGACATCCGCTGCTGCTGCTGCCCTGTCCCCCGGGGAGTCCGGATGGATTGGCGCAGATCGAGGGACGCTAAGCAAAGGGGACGCCCTTTTTGGACGTTGTTACAACACGTGACAGTACTAGAGGATCGAACGGATTAACATGATTGAGCGTTACAGGTTAAGTGTCCGTGCATATGCCAACCATGTAACGGTGCGAGCGTTGGCTGTAGTTTGTAGTTCGTCGGCCCAGCAGCAGTAGCAGCGATCGTTGCATCCTACTGGGTTGGGAATGTTTTATTTATTGTCCAAAACACGTGTTTGTCAAATTTGAATAGCTTGTGTTTAATGAATTTTTGATCAACTAGTAGCAGAATGCTTTTGATTACGAAACGACGTGTTTACTCCACAGTCATTAAAATAAAAATAGAGTTGCCAGGCGCAAACAATTTCTGTTTGTCGCTTTGTTTGTTAAAGTATATTAGTATATAAATAAACAAGGACGTGTTTGTCGTTTAATGAAAACTATGCTAGAATATATTACGCATGAAACACTTGCAGTAAAGTTCTAGGATGCTTGACAAAGTGAAATGTTACCTTATGCCGGAAAGAAAGGTATTCACCTACATTCTTTTCCCTCAGTTCTCCCAATAAAACTCATCTCTGGCAATATAAGTCTGCAAACCAAAACAAAACGATATATTTGGTGTCGCAACGAGGGCTCGCACCCTTTCCTCACCCTTTCCTGTTCTCGACGCGACCGTCTGATTGAAGGCATTGAAGAATACAAATGAGTTTTTACGATTCCTACCGGAAGGCGCAAAAGGTCTGGATGCACTGATAATCCTAGCCCCTTTCTTTCAGAATCCAAAATGCCATCACAGCAGGCCGACTGGTTGCCTGGCAATTTCTCGTATGGTAATGGTAATACTTTCTACGCCATAAAATGGACAAAATTTAGGCCAGAAAGGGTTGGATGGTGGTAATGATAATGATGGGAATCGTTACACAAGTGCATTGGTTGTGTAGCGCAAAAAAAGGGTTAAGAAAGCATCCAGCTTCCATAAACCAGGGCACCCAGCGTTTATTGGGCCCCGTTGAGACCGTGCGACCATTCCGTGGAAAAGGTCCCCTAGAACTTCCTGCGGTGGTAATCGGCCGTTGGTTCCACCTAGGGTGCGTTGTTGTGTTCTGTGTGAGGAGAACCTCATCTGCCGTGGACATGGTATGCCTGTTGTTTTCCTGTTCGTGTTGGACCGTCGTTTTCGGTGCGTCAACAGCTATAGGCTCTTTGCTTTTTGTTTCTTTGCGACAGAAATCAAAATGTTGACATGCGTCGGAATTCCGACCTTTTCCACTCTCCCCGCCCCTTAAGGGTTTTATGGATCCCGGCGTAGAGGTAAAGTGTCTCAAAAGTACCCAAACCTTCCAACTGCGTCCCCGGGTAGTCGGTAGGCTGGCCAGGGCACCAGGGCTGACCGATGGTGCTGGTGGTGGTGGTGTCAGAAATCAGTTCTGTAGCGTCGCCCGGGTGGGTGGTAAAAGCTTTACCTCTACAGGCGCACCACGTTTGTGTCTCCTGGAGAAAGTGTTGTATGGCAGTGGGTGGCGTGGGTGTGGCATTGACCAGAGCGAGTGACCGTTTGACCGAAACCGGGGGCCGGGAAGCGACAATGGCGAAATAATCCAGGCACCACAGCCGTTTGTCCTTCTCACCGACGCAAACTGTTTATTTTCCGTGAATTACACAGCTCCCCACCCCACCTCCCGGGTCCTGCCCCGGGACCCCTGGCCTACTTGCGGTGGGTGGTACCAGGCACTTTTGACGAGCAAACCTGTTTCCCTTCCGTGGCCATTCCGCGCCGTCACCGCCTGGAATCGTTCTCGTGCGACCTTCTTGCAAGGGTAGAAGCGCTACAGACCTCTGCCTGCGTCAACGTCTGCGTTCAATCAAAGCTACGAATTTGCTGCTGCTGCTGCTGCTGCGAAGAGGACATTAATGTAGGACATTGCAGTGAAAGCGTGGAATACATTCCGTGTGCGTGACTTTTGAAATGTTCTACCCTGCCCACAAAATTAATACGTCAGCGAGTACAGGCGACGAGGGATGGATGGGTCAGTGATAGAATAACAAACTCGTTTCGCCAAATGGCCATCGTAAAGATCGTTGCTAAATTATTTGGAAAAGCAATAAAAAGTGGCAAAGTCCGAGGCGGAGTCACTGGTGATGTGCAGCAGCAGCAGCAGCAGCACCAGGAACAGGCAATAAGCCTCACGCCATTGCGCCAGAATGATGGGGCAGCTTTTCGGAGGTAATTAGGGTCAAAGATTTACGCTTGTCTCAGCCCGAATCAACTGGACATGTCGGGCTTGTAAGTCTGCGCGGGGGTTTGTCCCACTTTTGTGCCGTGCATGATTCCGGATCGTTCTTCAAATTCGCTGCCACGCAAACATTACAAACTTTGGGCAGGTCCGGGTTTCGGACCTTTTGCACCAGTTGAGTTCTTTCGATGTGATCGATAAATGATTAACCATATTTCGCCCCAAGTATTTGCAACGATTAAATATTATCTTTGAGTAGAAAGTATAGTAAATTCAGTTTCAAAAACAGCAAGACCACGATCGCGCACAAGCACGATGTTCTAAAGTGACGACACCAGCTGTCGCTTCCTTCCTTCCTGACGATTAGAACAGGCGAAATAGCTCAAACTGTTCTAAAACATCCCACCAATCGGCTCACCGGTGAGGATCAGCCCTTTTTTCCAGGATCGGACCGCGGCCGTGGTAGAACAGCTGTAGACCCTTTTTTTTTGGGGGGTGGGAAGCAAGAGAGCGAGAAGAAGAACAAAACTCCTCCTCGAATGCGCCTCTGGGTCCATTCTGGCGAATCAGAATCTTTCTATTGTACAATTCTTAGACACACACACTCACATGCGCGCGCACACTCGATCGAGGGATGGAATGGAAGAAACAGCGAAGAAAACCCATTCAAGGAGGATCTCAGGGAGGCTGGATATCCCGAAAGTTCGTCCCGTTGAGGAGCCAGCCCGCGCCCGTGGCTAGAGCGAGAGGGAAATGGAGGAAAAGATTCTAATTCTAAATCCGGTGTGCCATCGAGGGCCTGCGGGAGAAAAAGAAAGGTTCCGGCCCGATCGGGTGCCCGATCGCCTCCTTTGGCCAGCAGCAGCCGCAGCAGCCTTCTCCTGTGTGCAGTGATCGCAGCAGCAGCGGCAGCAGCAGCAGCTGGTATAGCCAGTTCAATCGTTCTTCTCGTTCGCACCCTCGGTCCGGAACGCAAGATCTCGCTTGTTCCTATCTGTCTCCGGGGCTACCTGCGGACGCGCTTTCTCGCTTCCCCGTTTGGGCGCGGATGCGGACGCGGGAATGGTTCTTTCTTTTCCCTGAGACCCGAGGGGTGGCAGCGTTTTCCAGCAGCAGCGAAGGCAGCGAAGGTTGCTGCTGTGGCGACGGCGGCGGTGGCGGCGGCGACGACGGTGGCGGCGTGCGCCGCTTCGAGCAGGAAAATCGCATCGAGACGAGCTCGATTTAAGAGCTTCGGTCGCGGTGCTGGAGTTCAGAACAACGTGGTCAGCCGAGTGAGCAACATCCGAGAGTTTTACCCCCGGAGACGCAGACACAGCGCGAACACAGACGCAGGCGACGACGACGACGACGAAGAGTGTCTCTCTTTTCGAGCACCGATCCGCCGATCCGATCGCTTTACCGCCAGCAGCAACCTACTCGAGCACTCTCCACTCGATCGTGCGTGCGTTTGATCGTGTGCTCTTCGGTTTTTGTTTCGAGCACCCGAGCGCGATCGTTGACTCAGATTACCCCCGGTGTGGTTGTGGCGCTCGATCGCGTGGTAGTAGATCGCCCGCCCAGTCTCGGTCTCGGGCCTCTCGTTAACGCGTGTTCACCCTATCCTGTTCAGTACGATCCCAACCCCGTTGCTCACAGTTCTAAGATGGAGATCCTCGACCCAACCGGTTACTACTAGACGGCGGCTAGACGTCGGACGTGTGCGCCCGTGAACTCCGCAAAAGTGATAAAGCGCCGTGGCAAGTGATAAACAGCGCAACGAACGAACGAACGAACTGTCGCCAAAAAAAACAGTGAACAATTTAGCCAGCTTGTCGAGTGTCTTCGAGACTGAGTTTCGGTGTGTTTGCCATTCATTAACCGTCCCTACCGTTCAAAATGGCCCTCAAGCTGGATCCAACTGGACACTACTAGGGAAGCGGAACGATCAGCCATATCTGCCGTCGAATCGTCGATTGCAACACACCGCGTGCAGACGTGTCTAATTTGGTGGACCCCCAAGCGGCCTCGGGAAGGAAGGAAGTTCAAAGAAAAACTCAGCAAAGATGGCACGCAAGCTGGATCCGACCGGTCACTACTGACGGAGGTGCTGACGACCCCTCGATCTGCGGGAGCAACGATCGCCGCCTTCTGAACGATCGCGCACTCACGAATCTTCCCAGCTGGAACGCGAAGCGAAAACTCTCGGAACTTCCACAACTGACGTCGCTCCCCCAGCGACCAGCGATCTTCGTCGTTCTCCACATCATCACCACCACCATCATCATCATCATCATCATCATGACGCTAGAAATTTTGGATCCCACTGGTTACTACTAGAGGTCTGGAAGGAGAGGAAGGAAGGAAGGAAGGTAGGAAAGGAGGAAAGGAAGTGATCCCATTCCCAAACGCACCGCCGCACCGAAGCAGGCCGTGCACGAGCAGCCGTGTGAACAGCTGATTCGTCGGGAGCCGCGACAAGAAAAGGCGCATTACAAAAAAAAAAAGATGGAACGCAAACTAGATCCCACCGGTATGTACCGGCGTCCTGGCAACGCATCGAGCTACCAGCGCTCGCCGTACCACCACCATCAACAACAGTTCCAAAACCACCAACGGATGCCGCACCAGCACCACCAGCAGCAACAGCAACAACAAGTGAAGTGCCATTATCTGGACCCGACCGGGCTCTACTGAGCGGGCGAGCCGGCCCCTCGAACCCAGCAGCGCAATGTGATACTTTCTACTGACCAGAGATCCAGAGATACTACCCCCTCCGTCCCTGCTGTCCCCGCTGTCACACCATGGACCCCTATTGGCACCCTCTCCAGCCTGCCTCTCTCTGTATCCCGGGCAACCAAACTCAACACCAAGCTGCTGCCAAGTGCTAGTGCGTCCATCTGCCGGCAGGATGGTC
>NC_064874.1:50594402-50616902 GCF_943734745.1 Anopheles darlingi
GCGACAACGACGACTAGCATTCGCAGCAGCAACAGCGATCTCTCGCGTTGGACGCCACCAACAGCAGCAGCAGCAGCAGCACGCGGTCGATCGATCGTTCGCGGAACGCGCGCTGTTAAAACCACAGACTACGCGGTGCGTCTATCGCGGTCTGTGGTGTGCGGACGCACATGTGGCGCACGGCGGCCGGAGGATTGAGTCGACCGCGCAAAGTCGCTACCAAAAGTTCAAGATCGAGGCGAGGTAGGTATTTATATTTTCGATGTCGATCATTGACCGACAAACAAACAGCGACAGCGGGGTGGTTGGCAAGCGGGAGTGCAGGAAGGGGGGGGGGGGGGGGGGTGCGAGTGACGGTGCCATCGGTACAGCACCAGGGCGCTGCTGCTGATGACGTTAGATTACAGCGCGAGGACGACGACAACAACACGCATGACGGGTGAGTCGGTGCGGAAGTTGCCTGTAGCGTCGTGAGTCAGAGGCGTTTGGGTGGTTCGGGGTTCTGCGCGACACCAATACCGGTGTCCGCGACGAACGTCGCGATGGTTTTTGCGCGGCGGCACTAGAACCGAGGGTGTCTGATTATGTTATGCTTGTGATTGGTTTGTTTATGACGCGGCTCTCGTACTACTACGAGAGGGCTTTGGGTCCGTCGGCCGTAGTTGGACCTGCTGTGTTCACGATCCTCATCGGTGTCTAGTGCTAGTGCTTGCGGGTATCGTTAAGCAGCAGCAGCCGGTCTGATGTTGCTCCTTCGGTGTTGACCGTTGGGCCAACGTAACAGCAGCACTAAAAGAGAATCACGGAAGAATAACGCGGCCGGGGAGGGGATGGAGGAAGAAGCGGAACTAGGTCACGCGGTCGACTTATTTGTACGAACAGACGCATAGCAGGTAAACCCCATGACTTAACGCCAAACGTTTTCGACTGAGTTCACTTTGAGTTATTTTCTCATTTTTAATACGTTTCTCTTTTATGGTATGATGTTAGTTGTTAAACTGTGACATACATAATAAATGGTAATAATATTCATTCTACAGCGACTACTTTCTTTTGTTGCACTCCTGTGTGTTTAACCCCTATAAATAATCTCGCTAAACGGACACAGGTAAGTGAAGCTCCTAATCAGACTGTCTTTAATCATTTAAATAAAATGTATTTATAACACAGAACTGCACATTTTTTTGTGGCGTCGGGTGCCGATAGTGGTTCGAAAATGGTTAAAAGAAAGAACGCACGACAAACGCCAAATCGGAGGAAAGCTTTTTATCGCGGGTTCAATTTCGAGCGGAGCGGATTATTTGTTGCTTGAGAAGCCAAACTGGTCCACATGTTTTGAGCGTGGAAGAACGTGGCAGGTGAATGGGAAATGAAATCCGCCAAATGGTACATGGCGTGTGGATATGTAGGTGCAATCAATCTGTGCGACGGAGAGAGAGAACGAACACGAGAATGACAATTATCGGAGCATTGCACCTGGCCAAGAATGTGTGTCCGGCCTCTGTTGCACATATTGCCACCAGTCCAGCATGTACAGTGGCCAGCATGTGAATGCGGATGCACAGCTCTTTCCGCCACTACGATAGGAGGCGCTAAAGATGTTTATGTTGTGGCGAGAGATGTACCATATTGTAACTCAAAGAGGTACTAACGTTAATTCGAGCCTACAGAAGAATCACATCACATTATTATTTTTTTATGTTTTATTGAACTAAATCATGTCGTGAATATTATTTCGTAGATTGAGAAAAAATCATATGAAAATAAAGCATCTATGACATCAATTTTGATTGGTGGAATGTTTGCAAATGCACTTTTTCCAAGCTTCGTGCACGATCATCTGAGATATAAAAATCGTTCGATCGATAATTAGTTTTTTAAGGACCCACGATGAGTTTTGTTTTAATTTTCATTGTTTCCATTGTATTGTAGGTTTTTCCGTTTAAAAAAAATTATTCGAAGACTGTTTCTTAAAAGGAAAGTTGTACATGATTGATTACAAAACGGTATCAATAACCATGAAAATCATAAATATGAAGGTTCAGCAGTTTCGATGCCACGATAAACACAAACTTTGAATATGTTGGATTTGAGACAACCGCTTCAAAATGGCGAGATGCTCCGAGCAATGTATGACGCTAATTTTTAATTTAAAATAACATTGTATCTTTCGTTTCGATTGATATTTATAGGAGTTGTTATAATGTTTTACAACGGTTGGCTTATACTCTTTGAAGGATTTCAGGTATCCTGATTTCACTACTCGTGGCCCCAAAAGAAACTGGACACTACCGTCAAGTCGAGAAGTTCACGAAAACGGCCGGTGGCATGTGTTTGCGTTACAGAAGGAATTGCTAATGTAGAAGGAAAATTAAAATGTATCATCCAGACATGACAGAGGTCAATTAATTCCCTTCCTGATCCCTTCCTTCCCTTCCTGGTGCCACTCACCGGACCCCCGATCTGACCGACTACACCGACTGAAAGGGGGGATGCAAAAGGGGACGATCGCGGTAAATCGTGCGAAACTGCGACGTTGATTGAGGCGCACGTTAGTGTCCCTTCTTCTGGACACCCATGCGAACACGGCCACTTCGAATTTGGCGTCGCCAGTGTCGCTGAAATGTGCATGAAGATTTGTTTCGTTTGCGCTCCATCATGAGGACATCCGTTCCTGGACAGAGCTACAGAGCTGGTGGATTGGGGTTGGAAGGGTGGAAACAGGGAGAGGACACGCGCGTAGAAGATGAGCATGAAAGGGGAGGCCCGAAAACATGGCGGCGTTGATTCGTTTGATAATGGATTACGCATGATGTTACGATTATGTCGATCAGCCAGCGCTGTACATCAAGCACACACGGGGTCGGGTGAGGCTTAGCAGGGGTGGGGGGGGGGGGGGGGGTAAGGATCAACGACCGCGCAGTGAACCAATCGCACTCGACCCCTCGGATTCGAGCGAGCGAGAGCAACGAAGCGAACATTCGCTGCAACGACATCATCGCTTATCATGCAAACAGTTGCGATAAGCGTAACGATCGGTGCAGAGTGTGTGGAGCTGTCCCGTCAACAGCTGCTCGTTGTAAGTTATGCAAACGGCGAAATTGCATGCGAGGTTGTTGATGCGGAAGTAAGTTGCCAGTCTTATGTCGTAGATACAAGATAACCTTTCGGTTAAATCATCACTTGAGCTCGTTTCGTATTCTATCGCGGACAAAGCGTCCCTGTAAAAAGTGAATTGCATTCTGTTACAAAGGTGCCTGGCCACGATCGCAACTTTCCGTTAAGAAACGGTCTAAATGAGGTTGAAAATGAAATCGTGGCTAGAGACGGTTAAGGCGAAAGAATCTTTCTTTACGATCAATTTCCAGCTCGGAAATATGTTGTAGAAAATTGTCAGAAAAAGTCTCGCAACTCACCGCAATGACAGCCAATGAAAGTTTCTTTACAATGAAAGTTGCTATCATGACATCTGCATCTTTGGGTAAAAGAATTAATTGTTTCAATGTAAAATGCGCCAATCTGTTGGCGTCCTGCAGCCAGCACGGCAGCTGCCGTCCTCTTTCTTCTCCATTTGCTCCATGGCATTCCGCTAATGTTGCATTCGCGCTCCGGACGACCGATGAGAGAATCAAGAAACTAGGGTGGCGCCTAGCTGGGGCCACCGACTAGAGCAGATCGCATCGCCAAAAAAGGTCAATGACACTCGCGGCTAAGGCGAGACACACCGAAAGCATTTTTCGGACTTTATTTTGTCTTCCTCGATGGGAGTTTCAATGCTTCGGCAGTTGCCCTCCTCGTCCGGCGTTGAGCGCAGAACCAGAGCGTAGCAGTAGCAACAACAGCACCAGCAGCAGCAGCAACATAAGATCGTTTCGAGCACCGGCACAACCTGTGACCAACTTTAAATCCGAACTGGTTTCTCCGCGAAGATGGGTTTTGAGAGGAATAAAATTTTCAAAATTTCTCCTCCACCCAGCCACCCTCAGCATGCACACCCTTTTCCACCCGTAGGTCACGGATCACGATTGACTTATTTTTGTGGCTACTTTTTTTTTATGGGCTACTCTTTTAAACCTATCCCCGAAAAGCTAAGGCCCACAATGCAGCAGGCGCAGCAGCGATGATGCTTGCGATTCTTCTTGTGCCATTTCTTTTTGCCGGGGTTTTGGGGTTTTTTTTTGCGTAGATTTTCAGCAGATTTCAGCCCCGTTTGTGTTCCCTATTTTTCGGCGAGTAGGATTTTGACCGTGTGGCTGTGAGTGGTTGAATTTGCGAGTGTGTTCGAATCTTATTTCGGGCATCTATGCTCCTTCGTTGTGTTTTCTGCCTTTTCGCACGCATCTCTCATCCCTCGGAAGTCGAAGAATAGTTTGGCCAAGCTCTTCAAACTCGGTCGGCGGGCTGGCGGACTGTTGGCGTGTCCCTCTGCCAGTGCCAATGTTCTAGGTGCCTCGTGAGATGTTTGGGGGCCTGTGTCTGGGGTTAGGCGATCCGGCGATCCATTCCGATTTGTTGCCCCACGAAAGCGAAAGACCCATCCACAAGGCACTTGGGCCAGACACAGTTGACTGGACTTGACGCTGGGGCGGGCAACTATGCTGCTGGTGGAATGGCAAGGCCGCACACCGTGCATGCCCGTGTGTCTTCCCCTCCGTTTTGGGGGTTCAACATTTTTTGGGTTCAATCGTATCGGTCAGGGAACAAGGCACATACCCCAAGGGGTGATTTCGGAGCCCCAGTTTTTTTTTGCCAATGGTTAAAGGGATCGCTAGTGCAGAAGCTGGTACCTGCACTCTTGTTTCGCTTTGCATCGACCGCGTGAGCATCTGCATCTTTGGCTGTACAGTTTTGTCCTTCCAACGACTACTCTATTAAACGAGATAGTCGCTTGTGTGTGTGTTTTAAAGGATTTTTTAAGATACTCTAGAACACGTGTCTCTGGTGGGGATTGCTTGATAGACAGCAGAGCTTACGGGGAGGTATTTAAGATCACGCGTTGCAAGTCGTTCGACAACCGATCAATCGATTAGCTGCCTTCTGCCTATCGCTGGCGAAACTGGCTTTTAAACGATTCGCCAAAAAGGTGCTTCTCTCGACTCGAGGGTGAAAGAACAGCCGACACATTCACCCCAGGACGGGGCACATCTGAACTCATGTCACGGCAGAGTGGCGAGACGAGACGAAAGGCGCTAAAAAGTCTATCAGAATGAGACAGGCGAATGAGATGAACAAATTAAACCTCCGAAAAAACGTCACAAAATCTCATGGTTTGGTCCGGGGAGGGTACGGACATGTGGTCTAAGATCGCAAAATCACACACATACACGGACACACACAGACACAGACAGCCGTGTATCGTCAAGTGCTTTCATTATTTTCTTTAACTTCTATTCATCATTCTTTGTTTTAGGTTGATACACCTCGTTAATAGTATCTGTTCCTCTGCTGCTGGTCTGCGGCCTCTGTGTCGTTGTGTCCGGTGAGTCCAGTGGGGCCAGGGGCCAGGGGCCACAGGCCAATCGCTGGGGAGGCTAGTCAACGTCGCTTGCGGCTTGCTGATGATGAGTTGTGATGGGATTTCGGGAGTCCGGTGTTCTGGTTTTGATGGGTGGTCGATCATTTTTTTTTTTTGGGACGTCTAGCTCTCTTCTTCGTCTATGTTGCGCCAAATGAACGGTCCGGTCCGGAACGGCATGAGACACACTCCTCGAAATGGATGGAAATCGTGGTGGGAAATCCTTCGTTTCATTAGTGGCACCTCATCGCGATTGGTAGTGGATTATGCGCCAACGTGTGGCGTGGAATCAATGTGACCGCACCCGACCGTCCCCAATCCCTGAATGTCTGTTGTTGAGACCCTTCGTGTTCTTCATGCTGGATCATGTGTTCAAACAAAACTGTCACACTTTATGTGGCACGTAAATGGGTGAACGATAGCTCCCGGAAAACCACGTTCTGGAGAGAGCGAGAGAGAGAGAGAGAGAGAGAGAGAGAGATAGGTGGAAAAAGAGAGGGAGAGTTAGAACAGAGAGAAAGCAAAGAAAGCACACCGAGAGCTCCACCGATCGGGGCTCCACCATGGGCAGGATCGGTTGCATGAAGAGGGGAGGGGGGGGGGGGGCAACCTGCTCCTCAATCGGTCCATGATCGGCACCAGGATGGAACCGATCGTTGGGGATGCGGAAAAGGGAGGGGGTAGAGGAGCAGATAGGCCAGAGAAAAGTGAGCGTAAAACCTAGCCCCAACTCGTGCCCTGGCGGACGTGCGAGTGAAGGTGATGGAGCACAAACACGAGAAAGAGAGAAATAGAGAGAGAGAGAGGGAGAGAAGCAGAAAGAGAGAGAGAGAGGAGAGAAAGGAAGAGCGAGAAAGGAGATGATCATATGCGAAGACGCATAAAGTTAAGCCACGCTGGGGATGGTGGTGGTGGTGGAGCGGTGGATGTGCGTACGGGAAAGAGCAGTAGGCGACGGCGTGGAGGAAGCGAAACAGAGATAGAGAGACACAACAGCGGCCGCTCGAGTCGAGTTCAGTGACCCGCGTACATCACTCGGTCGTCGTCGATGGGGATGGTGGGCTAGTAGAGGGGGAGTGGTAGAGGGAGGTTGGGTGGACGGCGCCGCTGGATCTGTTGCTGTTGCTGCCGCTGCTGCTGCTGCTGCTGCTGCGAGGAAAGTCATTTGCAGGTAGTAACTCTTCATCTTCCATCTATCTCGCGCCATTTCGACCTGTCCTGCTCGCGCTACTCAGCAGGCCTTGTACCTTGCATCGATACGCGTGCACACACACACACACACATACACATGGGCACGACACCAGCCAGCAGCAGCCAGCGGTCATATCATCTTTGGCTTTGGCCGCGCCCCGTGTGTCCGGCCGCCTGGAGGAGTAGGAGCTAGGGCGAGGATGGGAGGGGGGGGGGGGGAGCAGGGTTCTCGCGTATCGTATCGTTTCGCCCATCAACCGTCCTTCCTTCCTTCCACTGTTCGTTCTTTCGCTCGTTCGTTCTTGCTTTTGTCACATTTTCCGCGCGACGAGCGTTCAACGTCATATCGACAAGTGTAACCCATTAAGTACTCTTAGCCTCCATCCTCTCCATGGAAGGTAAGGGGATGGCTTTTTGGGAAGAGGGGGGGGGGGAGGTTGCGTGCTGCTGCTGCTGCTGCACTTGCGCCAGAACTCACCACTCACCACGATCCTTGCCAACGGACGGACGGACGGACGGACGGATGCGAAAAGATGGATCAAATGATGCGTGCGAATTGACACGTCCACGCAGCGCAGCGTGAAGAGCAGACAGAAGCGCACGCGGTTCTTACTCTTCGGTTCCCGCGGACACTGTTTGTTATGTTGCACCAGCAGCAGTAGCAGCAGCACCTGGTGCAGCAACAACCTGGGTGGTGTTGGGGGACAAAGAGGATGCACACTCTCAGCCACCGGTCACGCCTGATGATGCTGCTGGTGCTGCTGCTGATGTTGCTGCGAACATGAAGTACGATCTCACACAACCTGTTGCGTAATCGTCGATCGCCGATCGCACACATCGCCGCATCGCAGCCACCTACTTACACTCTCGGTGGTATTCCTGGTCGGCGGGCTGGACGACTTTCTTCGCTCAGCGCGCATCTTTCCGATAAATGGGCGCGATAAATCGCAAGTGAATCTGCGCAGTTGGTGCTTGGTGCTGCGAAAGTCACTCAGCCGTCGGCAGCAGCATCCTTACGGGCGCATCTAGGCAGCCATAGTAGCCTGCCAACGACGGAAACTCTGTCCCCTGTATTGACGGAAGGCCTGCTGCGATCCTCAACAAAGCCAAGCAAAGCAAAACAAAGTGCAGCATAAGAGGGCTGGCGCTGGCGCTGACCAGCAGCCCGGTTGCTGTCTTGCACGCAATTGCAACACTATTTGGCGCACGCCGCGGAAATGATGTGGGGCTGTGTGGCTTTTAATATTGCATCATTATCGCCAGCAACACGGAATTATGCGGCCCGGATGATACGCGGCGCAGTCCGGGGGTTTCGCGGCCGAAGCGTCGCAGCTAAATGTGATCTCGGCCGCAAAGTGGTGATGACCGGGGAGGAAATTGGTCAAGTGGCCGTGCCCGGGGGCCGTTGCAATGTATTCCTGCTGGTCGATCATCGATCCCGTCGTCTCGTCGTTGACTGGCTGAAACGGGAGGGGGGGGGGGGGGGGTTGAGAGGCCCAGGAATGAAACAAATCACTCGCACAGGATCATCGCAGGATTGGCATGCAGCGAGTGTAGCGAGAAGCGTAATGATCGCAATCATACACGGGCTCTCACTAATAGCAACGTGCATGATGCATTTGATGCCTTTTTTTTTGCTGTGATGGCGCACCTATACCACCGACAACCAACCGACCGACGGTGGCATATCGTCGCGGCACGAGCATACGCCAGGACGCCATGAAGGTAATGATGATAGGTAATAGGGAGAGTAATCGCGCGTATCGTGAGGCCCCTTGGATATGGTGGAGTCTTACCGTCTCCTACGATTCCGATACGACTCAAGGGGTTTCTGTGAACGGGAGGGTCTAATTGCGGTCCTGGATCTCCAGGATTGATCCACATCATCCATGATCTGGCCACTGGTCGCTTGCCATACTAGTGATGCGAATTTAGATGGAAGCTATGGACGATTGATGGTATGGACTTTGTAGAACCAAAGTCCTGCTATACACATCACCAGGCATACTCTGCGACAATATGAACTCCATGTCTTTTTCTTTTTCTTATATTAGCAAAAGGAGGGATAAGTAGTCCATTATTTTTTCAATAGTCGCCTGTAGTAAAAGTCGGAGTATAGAAGCAAAAATGCTTCTCGTAACATCAAGTAAAATTGTATCATTTGAATGTATCATTTACCGATAAAATGGACTATATTTTTTACCGATAAATAGACTATTTTTATTTTTCAGTATTTTTTGTTTGTTCCATTCACTTTTAAATTCCTGCACCGTACATAGATTTTGCTGTTCCATACATTTCGCAGTTTTCATTGATAATGACGCTGCCGGGACAGTATCAAATAATCTGGCATGTGGTATGGGGTTTCATCGATTGCATTCCGCATTTTTTTATGCGAATTATTCGGTTCACAAGCAGGACGTCGAAAATGTTGATGAAATCGATTCAATATTTGAAGTTCACCGGCATGTAGCATTAGACCAGAGTATTTCTAGCATTGTATCAGAGGTAAAATTGAGCACAACCATTAAACCATTTGTGCGAAGCTAGACTCAAAAACTAGAGCGATTTTTGGATAACAGATCAAAAAACACTTTTTGGAAGATAATGGAACGAATTTGCATCTATTTAATTCTGGCAAAATGGAATGAAATCGGTCCGTTTCTGAAACAGATAATGATTGGAAACGACAAATATGACACATCAGATCATATTGTGTAATAATAAACGACACTAAATCATGATGAAGCAGCTCAATCGGTTGTCAATCCCGGGAGCAGCAACTAAGAAGGTTCTCGGAATTTGGAGCTTTCAAGTCCCATAATAATTTAGTGGGTCTAGCAGAGATAATTTAGTGGGATTTAAATTCCATAGATCCTAGACACGTTTTTCAAGAATTTTAAAACTTCCTGTGTAATAAGAAGCTGGGTACATTGGGAACTAGTAACCTTTGATTGCTTCAGGTTTTACGCTAACCAACACGAAAAATATTACTATCGAATGGGATTATGAAATAGGATGAAACGAGTGAATTCATTACTTCAAGACCAACCTATAACCTAGTAATAATAGAATTGGACTGTTCGATTGGCGTCCAGTATGAGTGATCACTCTGAGTGCATATAAAAGTGAACAGATCAGCAAAACAAATTCCTATCCGCATGCCAGGCAGATAGCGTCTAAACATATCTTCTGACCTTATAATTCGAGTGGAAGTGCGCCGAGCACTGGAACCAAGAAACGCCCCATTCAATCACTGGCCACTTCCTTAGTTTCCCGGGACACACCCAACATCGACCCAACGATATTCCAATTCGATCAATGAAACAAGTGATCGCGAATTGCAAAGCCACCCAGCGCTGCGCCGCCGATCTTCACACGAGGAAGGCCTCACGAACCAGTCTGCAATCCGCGAACTCAGACGCGAAGTTGGAAGGCGGGGAGGGTCTCAAGCCAGGGAGGTGGTCGCAGATAATTACGGCATTCTTTATCTATGTTAATGTCGAAACAGGAATTCTTCTCCCGCCATTGATAGTGGCGGGATGCTACCCTCCGAACTACGATCCGGTTGACCGGCCATCCCCGTGGTCATCGCTGTGGCTCTCAGGCTCGGGAGAGCAATTTCAATTAAACGAGTATTCCCGCGTGTTGGCCGCGCGATGGCTGAGATTTAAATTCCGCCAGGGGAGCGGGCACACACACACACACACAGCCCGCCCCAGGGTGGAACTATGGGACGGTCTGGCCAGTGGACACCCGGGAACGTACGTACGTACCGGGTTAATTGGTGTCAGTGTCGGTGATGCTGGTGGTGGTGGTGGAGGGGGTGGGAATTTTAAGACCGATTATGTCATTTGTGACATGCACTTATCGCGGTGCAGTCACGCGGTGCGATCTTCGCATCGGGACCGGGAATCTCCTAGCCGCTCTCCTATGCAAGAACCGCTGAGCATTGGGACCGGTGTACGTATCGCCGGCGCCGCACAAAGTTGCGGAAGCGATCGCAGACCCTTCCGCCCCATCCAGGGACTCCACGCCCTCCAAAAGGAACGGGTAGAGGCTCACCTGCGGTGATTTTGCACTGGCCAACCAACCAACCAACCAGCTCCAGCTCCAGCTCCACACATTGTGGTGGCCGGTACGGTGTGCATTTCGCTGAGAGAGTGAGTATTCATTTGCTTTGCGTTTGGCCTTTCTTCGGGAATGGCCGCACCAACCATGCCGCGGTGGTGGGTTCAATGAACGAACGAACGCCGATTGCCTGCGCCGCACACAATAATGCTGCGGCGGCCCCGTGTGTGTTGTAAGCAATAGGCGGCCCCCGATCGCGCTCAGCCTGCGATCCCGGGTGCGTACGCTCAGCTCTCCTGGCCTGGCCTGGCCTGGGCTGGTCATGGTGAAGGGGGTTTGTTAAAATGTTTGTAATGTTTGTGTTTCATTCCACTTTCTCCGGGTGTGGTGATGTTTGGTGATGTTGAATGGACACGACGGTGGTGGACGGTGGTGCTCTGGAACGTGGTGCGACATCGGGTGCGGGCGCGCGCGCGCGCGCGATCGCGTGTGGGAGGAACACTGGAAATTTATTCCATTCCAACCAGCGGTCTTCGGTATGTGGCACTCCTTTCCGGCAGTTTACGATGCGGGGATTCAATTTCGGGACGTGTTGTTTCCTGATGCGCGCTTGTCAGTTGGAGTGGTGCGCTGATGCAATCCGATGACCGGTGTCCGGTGGATCAGTGTAATCCAGAGCAATATCGTGTGCGTGTGCGTGCGTGTATGTAAGCGAGAGAAAGAAAGAGAGAGAGAGAGAGATAGAGACCGAGTGCACGGAAGAAGAAGCAGGTTTGGCGGAAAAAAATTTGCAACGTAGATGCGTCATTAAGAGCAAACGCTCCAACTTGGCAACGACGACGACGACGACGACTATGATGACGATGAGCCCAGTTAGAGCTGTCAACGTATGTGATGCACTGATTGGTTCAACGCCGATGGTTTTGCGCCGTCGGGGTGACCGACTTGGACTGACTCCAGGGCCCATCCGCACGGTGACGATGGGAAACACAAAAAAGCCATTTGCAGTCCGAGTGGAAAATTGTTGTAACTGATCACTGGTGTACAATGCACTCGAGGTCAGCGACGGCGGTTCGTGGGCATGCCAAAGGTTATTAGACTCTTGGTCCTGGACCGTTTAGAACCTGACCTTTTCCCGCAATTGACGCCTATTCTGGGGTGTGCTGGGTGTATGTGGGGGTACTAGCAACGCCCTGTTGACGCGCCAAATGCCAAAGACCCGAGGACCCGGTTTTGGGGTCCGAAGCGACCGTGCAGAGTGACGACAAATCTCCTGACCACGATACCGGAAAGAGATCGACAGATACGCACGCACCAAGGAACAAGTTGCCGGTGGCACAAGTCGCGTGGTCGCGACGTCGAAACCGATGAACAAGAAGTGATCTAGCTACCATCGAATCCACCGAGCCTACTATATCCTGCATCCAGCATCCAAGTGCAACAAACTCCCCTCCGGTGGTGGTGGGGTGTGTTCTCTCGCCCTGTTCGTTGACTGTCCTCTTCCCTTTTTCTCTCTCTCTCTCTCTCTCTCTCACTCGCCCGGTCGGTCTCTTTCGTGCTTCAGTGAGTTTTCCGGTTGCAACGACAATTATAATCTTCTCCGGGATCTAATTGATGTAACATCGAACCACGAACGAAGAACTCGCCGCATACCCGCATGGGTCGCATGGGTAGATGGGGCGCCTGAGGAAGAGAGGAACAGGTAGCCCCTTTGCTTCCCATATACCCAGTCATAACCGACTCTCGGGCGGTTGCACCGGCTTGGACACGCCGGACTCCGGAGACCAGTGCAGTGATATAACTTTATTTATCAGTGTGTTTGTTTTGGACTCCTGCTAGCAGCTAGCAGCGGACCCAGAAGCGGCGGATCCCAAACCGGCCCTGCGCAAAAGCGTGGCACACAAGCAAGGCACCAAGGATGTCGTTGTGCTGCTGCTGCTGCTGCTGCTGCTGTCCACTGGGCGCCTCGGCGTCCAGCCTATCATCTCGCCTCTCGTCTGTCGCTCATCCGGTTTCGTCGCGAGTCGCGAACGAGTGACATCGGGAAATCTGCCGCAAATTTGCCATATTAAAAGAAACTGCACTAAAATGTGCACTTAGCGTGCCACCGCCACCTTGCCACGGTGCGGTTCCCCCTACCCCTATTCACGTGCATCCAGGGCCAGGGTTCTGTGGGGAACACACGACAGCGTTCAGCGACCAGTGCGCGCCGTGGATTAATACGCCACAGTTTCCTGTCCCTCCGTGCCAACTTCCCGTGTCCCCTTGGGGGAAGAAAGGAAGAGGGGTTGGTGCCGGGGATCGATAATGCTAGGCTTATGGTGGTACATCCCGTACACCCCGCAGCGGTGGCAAGCAGCTCAAGAAAGCGAACCGGTGGAGTGAAGTCTCGGGAAAACAAAATGCCGTCGACACTGAGCGTTCCCTACAAATGGGGCTAAAGATGGCACCAGAAATGTTGTTGACAGCAGCGCAACCGCACCCTCCCTTCAGTTGATTTGCATTCTAGTGCCAAGTAGTAGTGGCCACTCCGGGCCAGCACACCTGTTGCTGATGAGGCTGCTCACCTGTCGATTCACTTGCAGCATTTCTCTTGTCTCTGCCACACGACTCCCCTTCGGGTTCTACCGATGAATGGGAAATCAATAGGCAAATGGTGCGTAAACCGATAGCTACAGCAGAACCTAATTGCAGCCATCCACCGATACGCAAACGGGTACCTTCCAAGGGCCATAGTCAGGGACTAATTATCAAATTACCTTCATTGCGTGCAATTGGTGGTTTGGTTGGAGCGAAGAATGACGTGCAGAGCCTGCTGTGCCAACATTTTTACCCTTTAGTTCAAGCATTACCCCGTTGGCATGGAATTGAAAAGGACAGTGTAAGATGTTTCTATTAAGTAATGCATCCATTTTGGTCAACTATCATAAAACAATTGAACATTTTACCCGCCCTTAATTATAATGCTGCCTGGAGACTTAAAAAAACGAAATCTTTGAAATGATAAACCTACACCAGAGGGAACAGCGAGCAATTGTCAAGGCAGGGGCCAATCGGCTTGGGCCTTTCAATGGTAATGATACAGTTTGGTCTCACCGCACTTGCTTCGCATTTTGCGTTAAACAGCCGCCAACCCGCAACTAGACTTCAACTCGTACCTCGACTCCAAACAACGGAGCGCGGACACGAAGGTGCGCACACCGCACAGGCACCACCGTAGTACCACCGGCAGATCGGGGGGCTGTTGCCAATGGGGTTGCCGTTTTGCAATTATTTCCGCATTTTATCGCGACACGCATAAAATGGCACCTCTCTAGATAGCGATCAATCCGGTCGGTAGAGCTTATTGCTTTGCCAAACGCAGTGTAACCGATCGACGATCGGTGGCCCTAGCGGGGGCTGACTCTAGCCAGACTCTGGTGCTCTGGTCTGCATTTGAGCGATCGCTAGACGCTAGGTTGTTGTACCAGGGGTGCCCAGATTGTAAACCGTTCCACTACCACAGAGGGAACAATGTGAAGGAAGGTGGTTGATAAATATTTACTCAGCAAAGCGGCTAAATTATTACCTCTTGTTTCTCACTATCGTATGCGTATGCTGATCGAAGAGCTGCGCCTGTCGTCTGTCGATGGCGAACCTTCTCTGATGGCGTACTGTCGTGAGTTAGATGGTTTTTGCTGGATATCCCATCACTCACCCTGCGAGTCATGGAGTTCCTTGTGAGAATCTAACCATATATAATGTCATAAAGCGCAATCGTATCGATTGGTCAGTGTGGCAACAATGTTGTTATTTCTGGAGCTGATTTGCTAATCCCAAAGCCATCTCCCGGTGAGCCGATTGCAATCACTACTGCTTGCCGCTGGCACATCCGCCTCAACTGACCAGCAACAGGACGACGATGTGCAGAATTTTGTACGGTGTGAACAGGTGATCTATTACCACAACGCACCTGTTTAGAGTACTAATTACACTTTTGCTTTTAATGTCACACGACACGTAATTACACACCTTTTGCGCTCATGTGCGTGCAATGACTCTAATGCACATTGAACAATTACATGACATTCGATGAAAGATTGATACTGCTGCGAGACGTCATGCTAATTCTGAATCACTTTCTTGTTTTATCACACAATACATTCGTGGACATGCACAACACTGCTTTTGCACGGCTGAAGCAACAGATTATACCGTGCCGCTCATTAACAATTATTATCCGTTTTAGAATTGAAGAACGGCCGGCATATTGCTCTTGTGTAGTGTAAAGTGATTTTTACAGAGTAAATAGATGACCACTAGGTTTTTAACTGTTTTGCTAAGAAACCAAAAAAAATCGATATAACGAAGCAATAGCATCAAATTGCATGCTTATTGTTCTAGGAGGTTAACTGGTGTCCATGATTGAATGTAGCCTTCTGGGAATCAGAAGGGGGCCCGCAATGGACAGGACAGTGAAAATTGTGTGATTTATGTTGCAAGTGCATCCATTTTCGATATTGTAAAGTATTTGATCTCGAAGAAAGTATTTGTGAGAGGACAAAAAACGAAACACAAAGGATAGCAGAGAGGAATAAATCATAGCGCCAGCGATCAACATAAATTCAACTTGAAGGCAGTAAATCACAAAGATACAGTAAATCACACAGTAAAGAGAGGAAAGGACCACCAGGACTCTCAAGATGCTGTTAGTCCAACAAATGTACCACAAAAGAGCGATATGTTGTAGATGCAGCCTGTCTGCATTGAGATGCTTCCGAATCTTCCGTTGCATCTCGCATACCTTTTGTCCATTTCGTTCTCATAGACGGGCGCTCACTCACAATCAGAATGCAATCCAACTTCAATCAGCCATCGCCCATACGATTGCATCATGTCGCGGTCGAACGGCGTAACGGTGGCGCTAATTTGTTGACTCGTTTCTACTACCGCTGCCGTTGACAATCAACAACACGTCGTCGTCGTCGTCGTCGTCGTCGTCGTCTGGTTCTCCGTTAAGCTGCTCAGTTTTGATTTACGAGCCACACTGGATCCCATCGGCGCCTCGACCAATTGCATCGACTTATTGACACGGTGCATCGAAGATCGAATGCCCCGATAAGCGCCCAGCGAACACATACCGGACTCAGATACGCGACAAACGATCGCATCTGGGCACAACATTGAAGGTCAGCATCGGTCTGAATCCGTGGCATTTCACAGGCGAACGACTTTGGCGTCCTTGTGTGGCCTCCAGCCACCCGGTGGCGCGGAGGGAAGCTGTGTAAAGAAGTGCTGTGCGTGTTACGTCAAATGTGAGGCGCCAATCTAATGAAATTGAAACTGAAACCTGATTCTGAGCTGATTTCCGCGAGGATAGATAGCATCTATCTGCTGATGCTAGCCATCCGGCCTGATACTGACCACAGGGGTAGCCTAATGCAGTGCAAGGATCGTTTAATGGACGAACAATAAGTTGCCGAACGATTATATATTAATAGCTTTGCTAGGTCTAATGCTATTTTGCATCGAATGGTGCTGTTCTCGTTTATCTAGAGGCGTAGTAAAGCATTCAGTATAATTTATATTTTTGTCATTATCTGCGTATCGTTCATTCGTGTATAACGGAGAGTATGTATTAAAATGGCTTAATAGTTTATGAAACCCTGTTATAATGCATCTTAACATGAAGTAAAGTACCGTGGAACAACCGCCCTATTTGACCTTTGAACAATCGTTCTTCTGGCTAGCGTTCTGATGGGAACAACATTTATGGAGAAATTTGCTTTGGCTGCCCACATTGTACACCGTGTAGCACCGCGTCGCAATTCAATGACACGATGCCACACGCCGGTCGGCTGGCGCAGTTGGGCTAAGTGGTACGCACGGGCCGAGCATGATCATTTCTCGGGATTTCATTCGATATTTGCCATGGGCCACATAGGGCCAGGGCTCTCTGCCAGCCAGCCAGCCAGCCAGCCTAATAAGAGCGTCCATCCGCCTAACCGCGAAATGGTGGTGTCAGCGCCACATCGTATTTTTACCCCAACCCCAAGCCGCTGCCATGGAAGAGAGAGACAGAAGCCGACGTGGTGCGAAAACGTGTATCAAATGCACACATTTATTCATAAAACTGAGTAATCATATATTGCCGGAGTGTGACTTCCAAGCAACGAGCCACCACCGGACTGTGGACCGGACCTCGCGGTCTGTGGGAATAATGGTTCCGCGCAAAAATTTCGAGAATTTTGTAAATTTCACAAACGAGTGCGTTGAACGGCGTCACGCCCAACCCGCTACTGGCCAGCAAACAGCTTAACGGCTAACCTGAATAGCCTTCACGCGGTTGATCCGGTTGCTACGATTGCCGGTCGCGGCGGTTGACAACAGCTAAACCCGGAAGCCAGTAGCTAGGCGTGGGCTTAGCTGTACGTATGAGATGCATGTCAACCATGTTGCATCGCACTCCTCAAGAAGAAATAGCAGCCTCACTGAGATAGCGGCTCGGGGGAGGAATGATAGGACAACATCGGTTTGCATCGATCGTATCAGGGCTGATGTCATCATGTCGATTACACTAAGCTAGGTGACGGAAATGGGCAGTAGGGCGGTTTACAATGGATCAATAAATTACTCGCTAATCAGTTCGAACTGTGTGCCGGTTGACGATTGGATGCAATTGCTTCTGTGGTGTTGATGGTGATCGCTCGCTCGCTCGATCGCTCGGTCAGCCATCCGTCGATCCGTTTCCTGCTTCTCGTTGGATGCGAACCATGAACCCTAAGCAGGACAACCGGCGACGTTGAACTTGTCTAAAGCGGTTTGTGATGCAAATCCGTCCGTATTATTGTTATTAAATTAGTTGCTTACCTTCGGTCTGGCAGGTTGTTGCAGCTCAAGCCGGTGGTTGTTGTTGTTGTTGTTGTTGTTCTAGCTTCTAGTGACGGAGGAGATGGAGGAGACGCGATGTTGGCCCAAGGCGGCGCAGCTTGTGTGCGGAGTCCGTAAGATGTTCATTCGGCTTCTAATGCGGTGTTGCTTCCTTTTCCTCCGTATTTCTCAAACTGGTCACTACTAGCAACTCGCCACGCGGTCGATCGATTAGATGCAACCACTTATTGCACTTCGCGGGCAAGAAGAGTTGAAGTTCAACGAATAGAGCAAGCTCGCCCTAAGGCGTTAGCACAACTGACCTTAGCCGGTCGCCAGCCGTCTGGCCCCGTAAGGACTGGACGAGCCACGAGCCGCTTCTATCGACGACCGTTGTCGGTAATTTATATACTAGAGCTTCTTCTTCTTCTTCGAATGCTTCCCGACTCGACTCGACTCGACAGCGACAATTACTGACAGCGACAGCAGCAAACCAGTGATGATACCCAACGGTGATAAGCATATCAAGCAGTTGGTTGCAACGAGACATTAGCATTCTGTTGCCGTTCCGCTTCATCCTGACGAGCGTTCTGCGTTCTGCGGTCCGATCGGGGCCTGTTGCCTTACACCACTATTAGAGAGGTGGGGTATGGGTACAGCATAAATGTTCATTGTCTGTCTCGCACTCAGCACGTATTATGTACCAGCACGTATGTCTATTTGTCATAATATTTATCCCCACCCCACCACCGACCACTCTGGTTCAGGGCTGGTCTGGTCTGGTCCGGTGGCTTCGAACGCGCACCGCACGGATCCTGTGGAAGTGTAGATGAAGCAGTTAATGGTATCACTTTAAATGATTGAGTGTTTATTAAAAGGCGCTGTGCTGCCACATGCGTGCAAAACAAGTGCCAAGTGTTCCAAAGAACTAAACATGCGAGAACGAGACAGGAGCATTCGGGACTATTAAGTAAGGGGGCACAGTACAACAGAGAGACACCGAGAATGGGACGAAAGCAGTAGTGGAGGATCAATGTGTGAGCGTCCTGCAGAAAACAAAACCTAAAAAGATACTAAACGCTAGGCAAGAGAGATAAACTTGCCAGCAGAAATCGGTTCCAGCGTCCGTCAACAGCTCCAGCTACCGTGCATGTACACTAGTGGACAGAATTGAAGCTCACGATGTCAGTTAAAGTTCTGGTCAGTTGCATGCTCCCACTCCCTTGTAACAACATTGATAACAGACCAACCGGCAGATGTACATGGGAACGGAGGAAGAAGAGAAACGATTTTTACAAAACCTGAAACAATTCACCCTCTATTCGTGCGCCGATATTGTGGTGATAAGTGTGCGAGATCAAGATCACGATGTGCGTTTCAATGCACCGCGACGGGGCGATTTAATTTTGCCGCCGGTAGCCCTACCGGTAAGCTGAGGATGCGTGGCCAGAACGGGTAGCTCGCGACGCGTTTGCATAATAACGAGTTTGGCGCAACTCGCGGTAGCTCCCGTGAGTTTCGCGTGCCGTGATCTCGCTGATTTGCCAGATCCTCGTCGGCGTCGTCGAACTCGCGAGACTCCGGGCGGAGTATTGCTCTCTGTTGTCGAGATTCTCACGTTTCATGGCATGCGATGGCGCGCGAACCTCAGAAAAAACATTGCGTTATCGCGATCGACGCATCATCATCATCGTTGTCGTTGTCGACGTCGTCGTCGTCGTCGTCATTCTCTGGCGGTGTGCACAGTGTTGGTAGTTGGCACCCGCGCATCGCAACGTAGCGGATCGCGAACAAGATTAAATTAAATGCAAATTTCATAATTTATAATTATCGATCATTCTGTCGCGGGAACAGACAACGTGCTCGGATTCTCGATTCTCTTTTCGCCAGGGCGTTAAACCAGATGAGCTACGATCCGTTTGCTACAAATGAGACATAATTAGCGTACATCACGGGCATCCCTCGCCAACGGTCAAATCGGGCTGGCAAGTGATGAATGTGACAAGAGACCACGCCTATGATATCACAATTTCGAGGGTAGAAACTTTAGAAGCTGCCTGCCTACAAATCGACAACCATGAATGATAGTAAGGATTTGCTGATCCCTTTTGTTCTTTACATGTTTAACACGCACACACAGCCGATTAATGGAGGAAATCCATCCATTTTTTAACACTTGACACTACCTCTTGGAAGGTACAGAGCGTTTGCCATTGATGTGTAAAATGTAAATGTGTGTCATTCGCGATCCCGCCACGCTGGGACGTTGTCTGGTGGCGATCCGTCATCAACCTTGATACGTCGTCGCACGTCAGAAGATAAATTTCGAGCTCAACCTGAACCCGCATGACTCGCTGGCCGTTGCAATGTAACCCGTTTAATGGGTGGCGATCGATCTATCGATAGAATCGATGGGCCATGTGCGGCTGGAAGCATGCGGCTGGCGTGTAAAGAGCAACTAATCTGTGAGACTGTGAACCGGCCAACAATACGCTTTACACCGTGTACGGATGCACGGATGCTAGTGCATGAGTAGTGGGGAGGGGGGGAAGAAATAATCCGTGCTCGGTATGCAATTAGACGTTAATATAATAATGAAAATGCAGCGACGAAGAACCCCGCTACGATCGGTGGTGCTAAAGAGCACCAGTTTATGGGGCAACAATGTAGTGCTAGACGGCCGGTACAACACCTTCCCAGGGCCGCCCGTAGTACTATCGTGCGCTACTAGTTGTGGGACAGGTTCCGCTACGCTTCCCCTACTATGAACAAGCAAACAAATCGACCAGGCACGCGGGCGGTCTAATGGATCGGCTGCTGAGGGGGTGCCGCCGTTTGCATGAATGATGCACTTCATGCTTTCAATCAAAATGGACCTCTCCACCGGGGCTTCAAAAAGATGCTCCAGGGTTGCTGCACCAGGTAGGGCAAGGTGTTGCCGTCGCCGTCGCCGGACACTTGCCGGAGAGAATGTCATGCTGGCATTGTCGTGGGAGTGCGCCGCCACTCGGGCAAAAATCATTGTAAAGCGTTTGCGGGATAACTACTTGTCCCGATGGTCCCTCCCCGGCATTCCAACGTCGTCGCTGCGCTACAAGTGTCCGTACCAGTAGTTGAGTGATCAGGAAATCGAATGACCATTAGGCGAAGGCAGCAGCCAGTCATCCGAACCGAAGGATGACTTAATACACAGAGGCTAGCGTGTTGTGGCCGCTAGCAGCCGATTGATAAATGACTTCGCAACCTGTGGCGTCATCATTGGTACGGCATCATCTGCCGGTTGTTGGTGCTAGAATACTAGAAGGATCCATTCGCATCCGTAATCGGAGAAACCTTCGGCGTCGACCGCCCCTCTCCCGGGGATTTGATCGGTCGAAAACGAAAGGAACCGGCGGTAACGGTATTCCGGAATGTTATATCCTTTGAGTGACGCAATCTGCGCAAACACTGGCTGCCGTTTCCGTTCCGTTGGTCTAGGCACGGGATGCCGGAATCCCGTTACGCGCTATTTCCGTACCACAAGAGAAAGTCATGTTGCTACGGAAGGTAAACAATTTTAGCATACCGGAAGACAAATACGGTCCAAGACTTCTGTCCTGCAATAGAATGAGTCCACTTTAGGCTTATTTGCTGAAGACGGTTTCTGGCCTGTTATACGTTTGTTCTATTGACATTGTGTCACTTCCGAATTTTTGTCGAAAAAGTGAAAAGAATCGAAAAAAAAGAAATCTGACACCGTGTACCGGTTCAGTGGATGGCATCTCGTACATTGCAGCCGGCGCCTTGACGTTGACGATCGCGCGTAGAGAAACAAGGCCTCGATCTCGATCACGGTGGGCCAGGGGTCTTTGGCGTCTTTCGTGAAAACATTTGCCGCTTGCCCATTACCACCATCTGTCACCGGAACCACTACAAACTCCTGATGGCAACTTCCATCCCGTGATCACCCGTAAAACCATAAACAGACGACGACGGACGGATCGTGGGGATCTCTCTGACCTATAGGAGGTGTTTAGGTGTGCGATCCGAGCGAACCACACACGGATGCCAGCCTGAGGATGTCCTTTTTTATTACCTTCACAACCATTCCCTGTCCCTGATGCAAGATGCAGGCCGGACCGTCCGGCAGGTCAGTGTGGTCGGCGTGCATGCGCAAGTCTCTGTGATCGGTGATGACTACAGACTCTCCATGCTTAAGTGACTCTCGCTTTCATTTGGTCGTAAAGTTCCCGGATTGATTGCCTCGCGCTGTCACAGAAAAGACAAAAAGATATAGACAGAGAGAGGGAGAGAGAGAGAGAGAGAGAGAGAGAGAGAGAGAAAAGGAGAGAGCAAAGAAGATGAATAAAGGGAACGAGTCAGAGCGAGAACGAGACAGATAGACCGAGGGTGGGTTGTTCAGGTTCTCTGGGTCGTGATGCATCGGACTGCTCCGGGGATGCTTCTTACAATCGTTAACGTAATTCTCGTCAAAAGAAACCGACCCAGCGGTGCTGGCGGGTTGATCCTTGAGATCTATCGGTCATAAAATTGCCATTGTCCAAGCACGATCTGTGCACGAACATGTCACGGGGGGATCCCTAAACAAACACATACTTAAGTTCCTATTGACGACGTTACATCTTGACAAAAATGCAATTCACTCGAAAATGTCACAGAAAAATTACTTCCTATCAATAAATAAATGGCCTTTGATTACCTAATAACAACACTCGGTGACCTTGCTCCATGCATTGCAGCTAAATCACCACCGGGATTCACCGGGAATTCTGCGGGAATAATCGATTTTTCAGTTTTTAACCATTATCGATTGTGTCATTTATGTTAAAAGATAAGTAAAAGTATTGTGCACAGCAATTTCGTCAATGTTAGTT
>NC_064874.1:50621902-50649402 GCF_943734745.1 Anopheles darlingi
ATATTATTTATGGAGGATACAAAGCATTGTTGAAAAGTCCGAGTTAAAAACAAAACCTGACGATTAAATCCTATATTGTTTCACACTATTTAAAATAATTTCGAGATAAAAATACTGAACAGGATTGAAACTATTTACAGTATGCATCAAAATGAACCAAAGCATTCACAATGCAATAAAAACAAATACAATGCAATAAAAAAAGGTTTTGTAGCGAAAGCATTGATATGACCATGAGTCACTGCAATAGAATGTAAAGTATCTGTTTATATCGAATTTGCAGGCATTCGCGAGATTCCCGCATCGTGGGCAATTTTCTGCCATTTGAAGATTTCTAGATTTTAGAGTATCGGCGGCGTGCATTTTGAATTTGGAAGCAGCATATAATTATCATTTTCCACCAAAAGCCGATTGCCTGTGTCGCTCTCTCTCTCTCTCTCTCTCTCTCTCTCTCTCTCTCTCTCTCTCTCTCTCTCTCTCTCTCTCTCTCACTCTTTCTCTCTGCCATGGCGAAGCTGATTGATTTGTATAATTCGATAGTATAATTTGATATTTTTAAGAAATCCCGAATAGCATAATGCAAAAGCGGTCGCCGCTATCAGGAGAGTTTTCTCCGTTCGCACGGAATCAAATGGTGAGTGCCAATCGTTTTCCAGTCCAAAATCTCGGCTTCCGAGTCCGTGGGCCGTTGGGTTAAATGAAGTAGCATCACATTTCGCCGCTCTCGTTTCGCTAATTATGTATATTTGATGATCATTCAACCAAAGGATATGATGATGAGGTGGATGAATAGGAATGAAGGGGAAGGTAGAGGGGGGGGGGGGGGGTTGAATAAGAAATGGAACCGATGGCGTTCGGAAGGAATCACAGTCGAAAATCGATCAAAACCCGTGATCGGATCGGTTGGGGTCCTGTTTTTCTTATGCATTTTGATTCGCCTTTTTTGCTGGATTTTCATTCGGAGTGCTTGATGTGCAAAATTGCATTGATTGCCGCAGTGGTGGCTGGAGAAAGGGGGAGGAAAAAACGTTTAAAAACCATCAAAAGGGTCTTCTGGAAATCGCTTCCTGTGAAATTCGGGAATAGCAAACGAACGGCCGGCCGGCCGGCCGGTACACAAAGCGTGTCCCCGGTTTGGGAGTCTATTGCCGATCGCATGCGCATCGCATTGGCCTGTCATGATTATGATGGGATGGGGCCGTGTGATGGGCAGGAATTTCCGTGGAAAAAATTCCCAGACAATCCCACCGAAAAGCTGGCAAACGGTCGCCGTGCCCACGATAACGTTCCACAAGCAACAGCAGCAGCCTAGCGATCGCTCTAAGAAGCGCGCAATTATGAACACGAGCCATCAATTTAAATAAAAACCGATCTTAAGCGATTCAAATCCTAAATTGGGACAAAGGCAGCAAACGGACGGCGCCGGATGACAGTGCGGAGAAGCGTTTTGGCCGGCCACTGCTGCGCCTTCCCGTACGCCTTTTGGCTGCTTCGCCAAACGAAACTGCGACGACTTAGGGGGAGAATGTGCCGAGTGTATCTCGCGAAATCAGATTTATGGGTTTTGGCAATGCAGTACGGGGAGAAGACCTCTGGGGACACAATAACATCATCATCATCAGCAGCAGCAGCAGCATCATCGGCATCATCATTTCGTCAAGGTTCCCTCCGCTAAGAAACATTCGAAAGAATTCCATTCTCGACGACATTCGGAGGACATTGGCCAAATCAATGCACCAATATGCCTCGAGTGGAGAGCCGTGAGGACTCTTGAGTGCACCGAAAGCGTATCGAAGGGCCGGTGAACAAATATGGCCTTCAAAGCACACCGCACCGCAGCCACTGCAAGGAAGTCCGCAAGCAATAGGGATGAGTAGGAGGACGTTCGTCCAATTCGGTCATCGGTAGACCGAGAAATCGCCAAAAGAGGCTTTTTGGTGTGTACGTGTTGCTGCCGCTGTTGCTGCTGCTGCTGCTGCTGTTGCTGCTCCAGAGCATATCGGATCGTTCCAACGCTCGGTCCATTTAGCAATCCACAACAGTGCAGGTGTCTCTTCTAGGATAAGCTGTCTAGGAGTGTGGTTCAGGATAAACCCTTAAGCAAACTACGCGACAGTCGAAACTACTTGAGACTTCTTGCCAGATGATAATGCACCGGTAAGCGTCACTTGTCAGCGTGGCCGTGCTCGAAACAATCGGGGGCCCGGACCAAAAATCTTGAATCCAAAAATGGACAAACAACCCATATTCGGGTATGCTGCGCAGTATTGGCCATAAACAAAGGACACACACGCACACCTCCTTGGAACCGGTCGGGACTTTGCTGCTGCTGCTGCTGCTGCTGCGAATTCGGTAAACCCGAAAGCTGGAAAAAATGAGCAATTTTGAGTCAATATTTTTGTTTTTCGGACCATGTGTTTAGCTCGTGCCCGCTGCTGACCATATCAGAAGCGGAGACCTACCGGGCCGAGGAGGAGAGTGCTCTGCTGTGCACATCATCGCCGGTGCACGATCAACCGGGGACATCCGATACCACCGGCATCTGAGTGAAAATGGCATGCTTTCCATTCCTGTGCTTTGCAACTCTTGGCTTCCTTGGCTCGTGACCAAGCGGATAGATAGGAAGGGTTCCCGGGAACGGCTGACTACATTGTTTTGATAATGTGAGTCTTTACAAATGACTGAAGGACTGCACCCTGAGATTTGATTTGTTTGGATTTTTGTGTTGGACCCCCTTCCGCTTGCTGTCCTACTTTACTTTAACCGGATGGCGGCGGAAGAAAACTTTTCTTACCTCTTCTGTATGATGTGTTCTTGTAATTGGTTCGAATATTGGAAATAGATAGGACGCTATCAAAATAATTTGAATATTTTGCTGTGCAGCTTAACAAATCCTTTCTGCTATAAATAATTTGAAAATGTACATGAATAATGTTCTTCGCTTGAGACCTTTTCAAGTGACCGTGAACCTTTAAACCGATTGCAATAAATTGACGAAACCATGGTAACAACTACCACGGCAGAAGAATTATCGTGGCCACCACAACCACGTATCGGATGTTGTTTGCCATTGCTGATTGAAACGTATTATTTATTTATGTTCGCGGCGTCGCCGTTCACTGGCCTGAGGTTCAGAATGAATTTTTTACTTCGATCGGCACATCGACATCGAAGCATTGCCCTTACGATTTCGTAGTATTTTCGTAGTAGTATCGCTGGCTCAGCACCGCACTTGTAGCGCACGATGTTAACAACCACTCATTCACGAGAATTAAAAAACCCGCAACGGGCCGCCGCCACCACCACCAGCGAGTCAGCAAAACATACCGCGTGACCAAAGCACCGCCTTATTTTTCCCACCACGCAGGCGGGCTTTTCGGGATCCTGAACCAGCTTCATCGCCCTCCATCGTCGTCCACCGGATCATGTTACACGGGTCTTCCCTGGAATTCCGTGAACGCGCGACACAGGTGTGTAGGCCACTGCCGCCGCCGCCGCCGCCTTCACTGTTCGGTCATCACTATCAGCAGCGGGTTGTAGCCCCGGCCGTGGAAAATTGGACCGGAATTGCAATGCACTTCTGTGAAAGTGCAACAGTTGCGTGGCGCGGGACACCACCACCGGCTGCTCCACCTTCTAAGACCGGTCATTTCCTGTCCCACCGGAACAATTTGCAAATCGCAATCGATGGCCGCTGAGTACGCTGAGAATTTGAGAACCTTTTCGCTCCCTTTGCCTTACCATTGAGTCAATGTTTGCGTCGATGCACTCGAGCATTGTGAAGGTTCATTGTACCGAGGGGACAGTTCGAGTGTGTCATCTGCATCTGGACGCCTTGGCGCGACCATTTCATTAAGTCATCATCAACGGTTTTGGGAGTGGTGCCGCTGTTAGCACTTCTTTTGAAGGGCGTTCAATGAAGGCATTCGCCTCATCGCCGGTTCGTCCCAAGATGCGATGTACGATGAAGAAGAAGCGAGATCCATTTTTGAATCACAAATTGACCGACTCCCAGTGGGCCGATTGTGTATGGTAAAAAGCGAGCTGACCTCTGGAATCATGACACCTACAACGGTTATAGCACTCGTCGCTGAAGGGAAGTTCCGCGAAGTTCATTGGTTAGGCAGCGGCTTATTCCATTCGGAGCTGTAAGTTTGCATGCGTCAAATGAAATGTAAATACCATCGATCGATGCATTACGATCGATTGAGCATTTTGTGGATTCCGTTCACGATCAATCTTTCGCAGTTTCATAAAACACTTCCCCGGATGTCAGATGAAATCATTATCGAAATATTAGTGCGGATGGAGCCGCTAGGATTGTCCACTTTTTGGCGATTCTTCTGATGTTTAAAATCGTCGTATCAAAAACACTGTGTAACACTGTTAATTGATCATAATAAATATCGTAACCGGAGTCCCATTTCACGCCTTTCTACTTGTGCGAAATTTATGCGATACACTTCCTCTGGACAACGGGCCCAGGGGTTCACAAATCCTTTCCTGGTCTCGAGGGGATGCAACCGATTTGAAATTCCAATCAATCTGGCGCGTTCTGTTCGTGCTGCCACGATTCCTCGTGCCGCCGTATCTTCAAACGCTGTGCATGAGTAATGTGGCTCAATTTCGTCAAACGATGGTCGAAGAACCAACCCGATATCCGGTGCTCAATTGCTCGTTGGTTACGTCGTTTCAACTTGGCAAACAAGTATATTTATCCGTATTTTTTGTCATACCTTTGAGGTTTGCTGAGGATAGATTGTGGAGTCTAATGCCCTTCCATTCGTCCATAAGGTTGATGAGAAATGAAATGTCAAAGGTTCCTTGGTCGGTTCCTGGACGAAACTGCTGAATGCACGCAAACTGGGAAATTTATCACCGGGCTGCAAAAACTGCGGAAAAAAATTAGTCCCCGGTTGAATGCACCTTCGATCGGGCAAGGGTGCCTGGGTGCTTGCCGGGCGATGCACCTCCGCTAAGCGAGCCCTGAACGAGGTTGCTGGAACTGGAAATAGGCGCAATTATTGCCACTTTCATTGCAACACTTCCTGATGGCAATACCCGTGGCAATACGCGCACGGGAATGGAGAACCATTTTCCGGCTCCACCGCTCCATCGCTCCACTCTACCTTCCTTCCTTCCTGCCATCAACGATGCCTCGAGTCACTCATCGGGTGCATTCAACTGCTGCGGCCGGCCGCGAAGCCAACGTCGATCCGGTTCGTGATCGCACCGGACCCTCCGCTTCCCTGATCCCGATGGCCCGAAATGATGATGATGCCCTCACCGATGACACTCTGGCGGAACTCCCGCTTGAAAGAAATGGAAAATTGGTTGTTAGTTTTTCTTGTTCGCAGCCTCTTCGCCTCGCACTTAGGGAATGGATGGTGGTAAGGGGGGGGGGGAGGTCTCCTCCTTGGCCCCACGAACTTCTTCGCTCTCTGAAGCCAAGTTGGGCTCTCTCTCTTTCTCTCTTTCGTCTATTCGTTTTACCCCTTTACTCGCTTCATGTTGTCTGCTTCCGTCGTCATGCTGCACTCGCGATCATTGCTCCGCTAAACCGATCACCCGACGCCTCTCCACCGCTGCTCATCGGGTCACAAAGATCGTAGAAAAGAGTGAGAAGGAGAGGGGGTGTTAAGAGAGGGAGAGGTAATCGGGAGGGTCACGAAGCACTTGAAACGAACACCTAACAACGGTTGATGGCGGTTGATGGAAATCGCGGAAAATTTACGTAACCGTTCATTGATCTCTCTCTCCGGCACCCCACCGTGGAGTCGCGTAACTCATTGGACGCCGTCTAATTATTTGATGGTTGCATCCGGATGTTGGCGTTACGCGATGGATTGTGGTTGATTATGGAGTGACGAGGCGTGATTTCTGTTTCCGCATTCTTTACCTTCCTTTTTCGAACACACTGTAGAGGATCAATGAGATCACAGTCAATTGTCAACAGTTTAGTAAGCCGTTCTGCTTACTAAACTTTTCAAAACTATTCTTGAAAAACTACTATTTGTGAGTGTTGTTAGCAAAATAGCAAACAAATTGACCCTCTCGCTGTGAAATGACTGAAATCGGTCGTCGGTTGAAGTGAAATCAAATCAGTGAGAGGGATAAGTGATGGGATAAACATCATCATTAAGCCCGGTAGGCAAACAATAAATCATCGGGCGTATTAAGGACCGCTCACGTCTCGAACGGCTTCCCACCTCACCGGAGCGCGGCGATATCATGCCCCGATATGTACTGGCCCGGTGTAGATCGGAACGAGTTGCAAATGATTCGCTGGCTCGTAGGAAGGAAGTCGAACTGGATGTGTCGGCAGCACCCGACCTCCCCGAGGAAGTCTGTCTCGACCGGCTGGCGTGGGGGTGGTAGTGCGACGACATTGAGTCACTTTCGATTTCACTTCAACCACCTGTCTCGAGTTGTGCGTCGACGTCACCGTTATTGAAACAGTCTTAAGGAGCGGAAGCTCGCGAGGAGTGTCTTGTGGGAGGTGTTACTACAAAAATGGTTAACTATTTCCGGGAGAGCGGATACAGCGGATGAATAGAACAGAGGAGTACCTCGATCATATAGACGATATTTTCATATATCGAACTGCTTTGATGTTGTTTTCCATTCTAGTTACTCTGATTATCTTCGACAACTTGCTCGCATACTTCATAAATTAACTTATATTACTGACTGCATTGTCGCGGTCTCGCGTTGTTTCCTGGACCACGCTACTCGCTTTACCAAGTAAGTAACAGTTTAGACTAGCCGGGAGAAAGGAAAATAATGTTTTCAGCTGTGAATAGGTTTATTTGTTGATGTTGGATTTCTCTTTTCTTTGTTTTAAATGTTTGCTGCTGCTTCGTATTTATTTGTTTAGTTTGATTTTGCTGTTTAATTGCTATTTGTTGCGATTAACGGAGATCGGGATTTGTTTTCTTCCTTGCTACATACAAACGCATTTGTTCTGCGGTTTTGGTTACCATATCTAGCCTACACGATACAGGGTAGAGTCATATGAGAATGAAACAACAGACACAATAATCGGGAAGCTGCAATTTTGTACTTAGTTTCCCGGGGCTGCCTATATTCTCCACCTCGCACGATCGCATATTGGAAAATGTTTGATCGTTACCTAGTAACGGGTGAATAGATCGCCATGGACCAGAAACATTTGTTTAAAATACATTATCTTTTGCATTTCTCCAAACGTTATTTTCTTACCTGTGTGTGCTGGAGTATCTTTTCATTCTCTTCAGCAGAGTTAGTTTCCTGCAATCCAATAGTAAGGAATCTTTTAATTTCCACCTCCACTTCCATTGCCTTTCTAGATAGATCTTTTTTCGTTATTAATGTATCTTTTTGCAGACATTTTACTGAAAAGTGTGTTTGGTTTTAGGTAGTTGATTAGTAATGTAGTTTATAAAATATAATAATTTTTCCCAAAGAAACAAAATTTTCATCAAAAAAAAGAAAATGCTAGTGAAAATGGTCTGCATGGCACTGTGGCTATCCAGCATAACTTCAGGCGTATAGTTGCCCGGCCTGGCCTACTTTCTAGCGTATCTTTGCTCACGGTACCTGCACGGGCAACAACTGAATGACCCGATGATCCTGATGAAGAATGATGATGGATGATGATGATCAAATCGATCGATGATTAATGATGATGATGATATTGTTTCTACATATATAAGGACGGACGAGCCGTATGTTTATTAACAACTAGCTGCCCCAACAGACTTGTCTTTGGGCGGTCATGGTCACATACAAGTTAATAAGCAAAAGTATTGCTCTTCAAATTTGGTCAAGGGTGACTTTGGAGGGTGGTAATAGGAGAAAGAAGCTAGAAAAAGAGGCTTAAGTGAAACCAATCGTTTTAGAGAACTCCGAAAACTACATACGAAACCCATATTGCCCTCAGACGTATTGTCAGGATTAAGATTGCATAGATGCACGTCCTTTCTCTTGTCCGATAAGAATAATTGTGCAAGTTTTGAAGAAATTCGGTTAATAAATCTCTGAGTATTTATTGTTTTTATTAGTTAAGTGTTAAGGAGGGGAAAGAAATAAGGGTGCGAAGGTGTTCTAACCATGCCTATACCACTCACCGGCCCCTGAGAGAGGTGGTATCTATACATCTTTAGTCCAGGAGATGTTGCAATAAGAGTGACGGGAACTGTAACAATCAATGTTACCAAGCGTATCTGCTTTCTGGCGTATCTGCAAGGCGGGAGCCGGAGTTTGGTGGTGGCCAATCCTGGGTGTTGTTTTCCGACTTTGGTGCAAGGATATCCCGTGATCGATATCCGCCTGGCTTTATCCCGAATTTGGAGCTCTTTTTACGCTAACATCTGTCCCCATCAACCCAGAATGTGCGATCTCCCTGGGCATCCATGATGGTCAAAGTATGGCCGGTTAACAAAAGCATCCCAATCACCGTGCCTTAAGGCCCATGATAGGAGCAGCTCCAAACCCCAGGTCAGGGGCGGCTGTCTTTCCCGTCCCATCGGCAACCAGGACGCTAATCCAGTTGGCCACGTGACTCTGGTTTATCAGCTCGGTAAACGTTTACGCCACTACCAAGGATAAAACTGGGGAGGAGAAGGACCCGTACTACGGCCGCCTCCTCAGGGCTATCGACCAATGCCCCAAGTATGACGTCAAAATCACATAAAAATTGAGACAGAATTGAGCTAGTGATCACACACAAAAGGGAAACAATGGCTTCAGACAGCAATAGTCACTTGTGACGACAATCACAGTCGAGAAGCTAGCTGTATTTCATTAGCAATGCACTTTCATACATGATTGACGATAGAACGAACTTCAAGTGAAAAAGAACTGGGGAGCTGTTCTAGTATTTACAGTTGAACGATCACTGTATGGCGATAATGATCACAGGACGCGAACAGGAATCTAATCCAAACGGAAATTAATTCGTAGAACGGAGCTGCAATACTAACAAATAAAATATAATACACAGATGAATGTTTAGAATTTGCTATGTTCTTTTACAAGGCTTCTTTTATTTCCGAAGAATTCGGACTCACAACTTCATACATTTCGGAATACGTCGAATCACCAAACAGCAAAACTTTGTCAATTATCTCGAGTGGAGACAATCGGTTCGCCAGCACTACGAGCTGCCTCGTGCCTTGATTGTCATTACCGAAACTTTTCGTCCTGAGCGCAAAGGATTTGGCAATCCTTTAAAGAGAAACATGAAAGCAAGAAATATTTGAGTTATTGGTCTTTAATTGGTATTTGGAATGAACAGACTACTGATTGTCCGGCCGGAGTGTTCCTTACCTGTGAATTACTTCTCGATCCTCCTTCGAAAACTCAACACTAAACACTAGATCGTACTCCATGCGCGAGTTTTTGAAGTTTCTCAGAACTGTTTTGATAAACTTTGTATCCAAACCGCCTTCATCCGATTTCTCCTGGTTGCCCAATCCTTTGCGACCAATTTTGATTTGTGCAGTAATAGGATCCACGATTCCATCATCTTTCACACCCAAACCACCACCTTTCCAACCAAGCTTTTGCATCAGTTTGAATCCAATATTTTTGGTGTCTATCTTGGGTTCATCTGCGACCTTCCCATTCGATGCTGCATCTTCGGAATCCTTTTTTTGTACTACATTGGCAGCGCTCATTTGTGTTGGCAGTTTTTTACGCTGAAATTTCCAACAAAATCATGATCCTTTCTTCGAACCTATGTTCAGAATATAGTTACCTTCAAAGTATAGCAGCGTTTTCCAAGATACTCTAATGCCTCCTTTACCGCCAGTTGTCGTGCGTTTTTCTTGTTGGTGTGAACTGCTTTACCGAGTACCAATTTTCCGACCATAACCACGGCCTCGTGGTCACCCGTCTGCAGCTGGGTACAGGTATCGCTCATGGCAACGCCACAATTTAGCCGGTTGAACTCATTCGTCGTTTGTATGATACAGTTATTAACAATCACTATCTTGTTAAATATCTCGTCCATGGTGAGAGATTCGTTTTTGGAATTGTTGGTTGCAAAGGAAGGGGCCCTTCTTTGTACTTTTGATGCTGCCGCATCGCTAGCCGATACAAATGTTCTTTGCAGCATATTAGCACGACGTGCGCGATATTCTTTTCCAATTCCTTCCGATAATTCCGCCACACGTCGCATCGTTTCCAGAGGATATCGGCAGTGCAATAATTCAATGTTCAGAAATACTTGTGCGAGACAAACGAGCTCATCCTCTGGCAGGATATGGTAATTTTTTTCCATGAACATCCGGCGCAATTCCCAGTGTTCTTCCGTCTCGTGGTGCGAGCGATAATTTTCAAACGAAAATTCGGTTTCGCGGTTAGCGGCCCGCTGTGAATCTGTCTGTAAACTCTTTTTTAATGGAGGTTCATCGAGTGATTCTATATTCCAACCGCCCTTGGAGTTATGGAACGTATTTTTCGTTCTACGTTTTCCCATCCTTGGTTTAAGTTAGGGAGCACAAAACAACGCAATACACTTATATCTTTTAGACAAACGTAAAAAAAGTGAAAATGAATAATATTTAAAGCACTGCCTGGCACTGGGCGTTACGACGGAGATTCTAATTGTTATAATGAATAACCGATGAGGCAGTGAGTCCTTCTAAGCAAACCTTTGGAAGTCCGTCGAAAGATTTTACCTGGAAAGGCGATCGTGGTATCAAAAAAAATAAAAAAATGATAATTAATTATTAAACCATTCACTACATGATTAAGCCGGATCCAAACGGTTTTCATAGTTTACTAACTGCCCCGACAGACTGTCTTTGATATGTCGTGGGTTTATCGTATACAGGATTCTTTAATTTTCAGTAGATATAATTTTATCAGCGATAAGAGGCACGTTAATCAATAATCGAAAAATAAAATAAGTCTTTATCAATCCAAATACTTGACAAACGAATGAGTTTTGATAATTGTTTCATGTAAATTTACTTGTGAAACTTAAAGCAACTTCTTAAACATTAAACAGAAATTGTTAAGAAAATTTAAAGCAACGATAAACATACCAATAAAAAATGGTAACGATGCAGCATCGCTAATCCCATTGTTATGATTCTCCTCCCTCCCGTCTCTCTATCTCACGCTTTCTTTCTCTCTTTCTCGTTCTTTTTCTTAACATTTATTGGTCGCATTTTTTGAATTATTGTTCAAGAATTAAACGCAACTATCTAATTTTCCCACCCATTACTCTGCTCTGCAAGATGAAGCAAATGAAAAAAGAAAGTAAAAGAGCATAAAGTGAATCCAATCGAATTAGAGACCATCAAAACCTAGGAAACGATACTCATATTGCCCTAGGATGAATTTTAAGGATTGGGGTTGTATCGAGGCATCCCCTTCCCCTCATCCGATATAAACCAAATTTTGTCCATGGTTTCTCAGATGACCATCAACAATTGTGCAAGTTTTAATGGTATTCAGTTCATAACTTGCGGAGTAATGAATGTTTTTAACAATCAAGTGTTAGGGAAGGGCATGAAGGAAGGTAGGGGGGTTTCTAACCAACCCTATAGCACTCACCGGGCCCTAAAACACCTTCATACCAAATATGGAGTCAATCGATCCAGTAGTGTCGGAGTCTACAAGGGACATCCGGACAGACATGAATTCATTTTTATACAGTGTCGGACATAAGTTAAGCAACTGGGTTAAGGTGTATGAAAAAGTGTTTAAAATTTTAGTTTTCAACCAAACAACCAACCAAAACCAAAAAGGGTACCTATTTACGATATTTTAAGACGATTTAAGTTATTAATTTTTCTTCGAATAGCACATTAACAAAAAAGTTTCTTAAAGGATTGAATGTTGATACGACATAAGTTAAGCAACTGAAAGATATCAATTCGTATTTGCTGATTGTTTCAGTATTTCGTTGCGAATCAGTTATTTTTAATTAGAGCTACACTTCTTTTGGGCATAAATTCAGTCAATTTGTTGATCGTTCCTTCGGAGTTTCACTCCAACAACATCTTCTCCCATATTTAATAGCCTTTTTGCAATATTGCGGATTTAATCTAGTATAAAGTGGACGTCTAGCTTGCTTCATATCATCCGAATTAAACAGATCGAATATGGATTCATCACTAAAGAGCACTATTTTTTAATATTGAGACATCCCAGATCAAACAACTCATCGCAAAATGAAGTTATACCTTCGTTGTTGATGTACGGCTTTTTTGCTGGTTTGCAACTGAATAACCCACGGTCTCCCAATCGTTGCTGAATGGTCTGGGAGCTGATATCCAAGCTTGATTTACTTTTTATTTCCATTCCTGATGCAAACGCATCTTTGGTTGAATACCATTTGATAATGCGGTCCATTTTGGATGAAGTTTTTCAAAGACGCCTTTTGCCTTATACGGGTTATTAAATGAGAAACTACTGATTTATCTATGCCATAAGCTTCACTAGTGTATTTCTAAGAGCTTCCCAGAATCGCTAGTTTCATTTCTATTTTGTTTTCAATCGCTAGAATAGATATTACGCGACACTGTTACGTTTTGAATGTAACCGAGTGTGTTGGGCGTTCAAAGGCAAAAAGAATACTAAAACATCATAAACCTTGACAGATTTAGCAAGTTTACACACCAATAGGCTACTACTATGCAGAAATTCCGCATGTGATGATCAATATTTTCTTATTTTTGCTCCAAAATAGCCAGTTGCTTAACTTATGTCGCATTAAAAATCTATGCCTTTTTGAAACTATCGTGTTAATGCGCTATTTTAAGAAAAATTAATAACTGAAATCGTCCTAAAATATCGTAAATAGGTACTCTTTTCAGTAGCTGAGTTGGAAATTGTACAGTTTGGTTGAAAACTAAAATTTTAAACACCTTTTCATACACCTTGACTCAGTTGCTTAACTTATGTCTGACACTGTATATATAGATAAAGTTATTTCACCAGATTTTCGCTACTCTATTCAAAATAATTAAGCATTTCGGGCTATCAGCCATATTTGTTCCAAGGTGTGTTTTTCTTCATTTTCCAAACTAGCCGGAATGCTACGCATGCCTAGGCTCATAAACAAACAGGGGTTTAGGAGAATAGCCATAAGTTCTTAACTTTCCCTTCGGCTGTAAGGCTTGCGTGGAACGCCAAAGTTACGCTGACTTCTGCTCTAGGTAAATCAGTGCCTCATGTCCCACAATTGACTTGAGCATTGTTGTTCTGAGCTACAACTTGTGAGCGCTGGAACTCCTATCATCCCAAGCGTTATTTTCGCCATTATATGTCTATATCTTTACCGCTCCAAATACCTTGCTATGATTATACATTTCTCCCCTAGATTTACGATGCTTACGGCAAACTTCTTTAACTTACTGCACGAATACGGATGATCCGGATGTGAGTTTGGTGTAATCTGTTCCTTTGGTAGCTATAAAGGCTATCCGTAATCTTAATTGCAGGAGAGCTTTCCGAGATGATCACTGAAAGGGAAATTCGAACGTTAAAGAAACAGATTCTTGCGGAATTACGAACCTTAACACTTGCAGGCGGAGTTTCCGATGGTTTCCTTTCGAGACACCCGGATCTCATCTGCAGACTTGGTTGATTGGTTTCCGGAGTTGGTTGATTGCTTTTCGGAATTTGTACAAAGATCCTTTTTACTTAAAAGAAAAGGATAAAAAAGAATCCTTTCTTCGACGAGTCCCGGCGGTTCTGGATCTGGCTGCAGTTTTCTACGGATTGCGCGTTTACGGTCGGGTATGGTTACTTTTCCAACGCGAACGACGGTGGAAGATGCAAACGATTCTAATTTGCTTTTATCACGAAATTGTTCAATTAATAAGTTGATAAATTTCCACTTTTTACGTCTTTTTCGAACCAAAACAAATTTCTAATCACAACATTTATTCCAGTGTTGTAGCCCCTTCTGCACCCAGTGTGCAATGAGTTGATCCCTCCGCCTGCGACGGGGTGGAGGAAGAGGCAAACGCGACGTTCACTATGGAACAGCTCGTAGGCAGCGGCAAGGTACTTTAAAAAGACAGGTAGCTTTATCCAGAACAAATCCCCGATCGTATTTTAGAAAAAACTTCAGAGTTTGACATTCACGGGATGGTGGGATGTTTACTTCGGGAACGCTCTTTTCGGAGCTGTTTTCGCTTTTCTATGGTATTACGACAGTTCAAATTCACGAAAAGTGGTACGAAAGTTAAAGTTTATGCAAATATTCTCAAAATTCTTCCTAGTGTTTCAATATGGTATCGGTCCGTAGGTCTTGCCACCCACCCTAGAACAAGAGCTTGCTAGCGTTCCTGGACCGTGCTCACTCGCTGTAAAACACAACTCGGTCGCTCGAATGATCTTAAATAGAGAGATGAATCATTTAAACATTCGAAAAAGAGTGAAATCAGGTACTTTTCCTGATAAAACCACCAAACTTGCCCACATCTTCTTCTTCTTCTTCTTCTTGAAACTCACGTGGTTTTGTTGATAAAAGCGCCCTGCTATGAATGTCAAACAAATTCAAAATGGTGACCTGTCAAAGCGGTTAAGAAGCTACCTGTCTTTTTAAAGTACCTTGGGCAGCGGGTGAAAGTGGGCAGCGTGGGTTTCGTTTTCAACCTCCTCAGCATTCCTCTCGCTGCGTCGCAGGCAGAGGGGTCTACTCACTGCACACTGGGTATTATCTGCCCAGATAACAGTGAGACGATCTTCTCACTACAGAAATGCTGTAGGCTCGCTGTAGTCTCGCTCTAGTCTCCGGAACAACGCGCTTATGGCAAATAACCCACGAGACTAGCGCGAGACTATAGGGGCCCAAGGAACGGAGACTAGAGCGATTCGGAGACGTGGACTGTGGTTGTCTCGCTCTCTCCTATAGCCCCCTTTCTTTTTGTCCTATACTCTTTCCCTACCCAAAATGAAGTACGCTTTGATTGGTCCGTAAGCCATCGCGCAATGACGATGGCGTTTATTTTTCCAAATTGTTCTGGACCCACCCCGTGACGCCATAATACTTTGGTGATGACGTCGTCATGGTGTGACGTCATCATAATGTGATGTCTGCCGTTCGTGCTGTTGGTGGTGGTGGCGTCGTCTTCGTCCGTCTGCATCTGGCTTGGTGGCGTCGCTGTGGCGGCGTGATCCGGGCTGCGATCATGAACGTTCCTGTTCAACCGCGTGTTCCATACGCGTACTTCGATCGTTGGCGTGTTCTGTGACCTTTGGGTTGACCGTTCGATGCAGAATGCTCGTGTACATGTCGGAGAGGAAAAAAACATATCAAAATATTAGATTACTTCCGGGGTAATGTAATGTTGTTTTATCTTACCTTGCATGTGGACTGCAGTCAACACGTACTTTATCGCAATCACTTTGTACCTATTCTTGTTAACTTTTCTAATACTTTGCTACACTTGCACTGCACCGTCAGCGGAACGCGTGCTTCCCGGAACATAGAAAAATTTCGACTGCCGCGATCGGGACTTTGCCGAATTTTGCTCGAGGTTGCTCCGTCTCGTTTTTCTGTTCCTTTCTCTTGCGCGCTGCCGTTCGAATCGCCCTTCGACTCTTGCGCCCTTCCCACCCCTCGTAATCGAAACCCAAAAGCTCGCGTTCGTTTTCGTTCGCCCTTCTTCTCTTCCCATTCCGCCCTTCCCCCTCCGCAGCCGCGTCCCACAAGCTCGCGCGCGAAACCTCCTCCTCCTCCTCGCGGTTTCTTCCGCTCTTTCCCCCGCTGCCTACGAGCTGTTCCATAGTGAACGTCGCATTTGCCCCTTCCTCGACCCCGTCGCAGGCGGCGGGGGTTTCGTTTTCAACCTCCTCAGTCTTCCTCTCGCTGCGTCGCAGGCGGAGGGGTCTACTCATTGTTCAGTGGGTAGTTTTAACATAGTTTTGCAACATTGCACAAAAAAGTGTGTTAAATCGAATGAAATGCAATGTTACATATTATCAATAATTAAAAATGGTTTTTAAGAATGTGTTGAGCGGTGCTTGATGCATTTTTCAATGAAAAACATGCTCTTCATTTTCATCACTCTGGGGAACTTTTCATCGCGCCTCAAACTCGATCGCACACAGTTGCATTCGCGGTGTGCACCGCGTGTGCCGACACGGCAATGGTGAGACAGCACCAAAACAGCCATAGGAGCGAAAGAGATAGCATGTACTCGAGGGAAATATCCCTCTGCTTGAAAAAATATCCTTATCATACGGGTTATTAAGGGACTGCTCGAATTCTTACTCGATTCCTCCCGAGGGGGTTTTAGCGGCTTTTTCCAGGCCGGGGTTTAGATCATTCTAGATCATTCTAGATCATTCGGAGTCGTTTCGTCGAGTCGAGTAGTCGAGTCAGCATCGGCTTAACTCCGCTGAACACCGTTCGAAGGATCTTCCGCCGCCGGCTAGACATCCCCGGAGGACCCTCGCTTAGCTGCTCGGACCGCTGCCCGGACCACTTATAGTTAGAAAATCACGCGGTGAGTAAACAGTGACAATCGTGAACTGTGTGTGTAACGAAATTGCGAACGAATAGTGCGAAACACGTGGGCGCAAGTCTAGCATTCGTCCATTTGTACCTCTATCAACGCGCCCTGCTTCGTGCGACCCTAACAGATCGGCGAAACTGCCCGGTTAACAATGAGAAGAATTCTGATAATAGAAATTTCCCTTCCAAATTTTACATCTCAAAGGACTCGAAACGGTTTGCCATACATTGACGCCGAAGAGCGTATACGAAAAGTTTACCATAAACCCTCAGCCAACGCGATTTGGCGGTGGCGTGCTTGGAACACACCTCGTGGTCATCAGACGATCGGTGATGCTGTCGTCAAGGTGTGACGTGGCCTTAATTTTAATTTTTCGGTTCGTGTCGCGGTCTCTTAGGAGTCCGGACCTACTCACTAAAACCCTCCCTGCCAATGCCTTGAGCCCCCTTCGGATCACCTACTAGATATTACCTAGGGGAGGCTGGACATGGCAGTCCCACTCATACTTATGTGGGTACGCTCGATAAAAACCGCGCTCATGACTTTGCCAGCCTACCCGTTGGAGGTTTGTAGGCGCCGTGGTTATCTCCTTTGCTCCACCTGCCGCTCTGAGCAAGCGCGTATCATCGTTGATTTCTCAAACCCATCATCAAATCCCCATCAAAACCCATCGCAAACTGCATCGAATGCAGCAGGAGTTGTGCACATTAGCGACACCACGTTTTCTGCTGTTACATCTGTGCCTAACACGAGGTTCATGCGCCTCCTTTCCTCCTCGAACCTCGGACAAGACACTAAGACATGCTCGGGCGAATCTTCTGTTTTCTGTTGGTGGTCTGATTTTAGTAACGAACGAACATTACGTGCCTGTGTTTTAAAAATTGGTTTCGGCACGCTGGCCGAGACTTTGTGTTGTTAGATGAAAACTATTTGTTCTAGAGCAAAGTTATAATGACCAAAACGACTGTGACTGTGGCCCAGAAACATCAAGGATGTAACAGATAATCAAGGGAACGTTCCCAGTTTTAGTGTGACGGGTTGCGGTGGGTATTTGCAAGCGCGGCAAGTTACCCCTAATTTTTTTTTACCCTAATTTTAAAACTAAAGTTCTAGAGAAAGTGGTGAAACCTAGCTTGGAAAGATTATTCGGAGACGACGATTATCGGTTCCAGCAAGACGGAGCGCCCTCGCAAACAGCGAATTTGGCCAAGACTGGTGCAGGGAGAATTTAACCAGATTTGAAGCGAAGAGTGAATGGTTTTTCGGTTGGTCGTACATGTTATCAATACCAAACGACCATAAACTGTCCAGTTTGATACAATCCAAAGCAGCGATAAATAAAATTTGAGATGAAATGTCTATGAAGGTCGTGCGTGCGTGCCGCGTGCGATCGGTTTAAGAAGCGATTGAAGCTAGTAAAAAAGTTTTGGGGCGGAGTAATTTCGGAACATATTTTATGATTAATTAATACAAGTTTCTTAATAAAAAAACGCTCGGATAAAATAAAACGGTCCATCCTTTAGGAAAATATAGACGATTGAAGTTGTAGGAGAATATCTTGGGCACGGTGTAGAGAAATTTCGACTACTTGCGATCGCCGAATTTTGCACGAGGTTCTCCGTCTCTTTTTCCGACTAATACATGGGACTAGTGTTGAGAATTACCGGATGCACCTACTCGGACCGATGCGTTCCGACAAAAAATACGGTGCATCCGCTCCGAGTAAGGTTCTTTGGAATCAAAACCACGTGGTTGGCCAAGCAGTAGTCAGCACACATTTCTACGCGGCCTTTTTTTTAAAGGTATTTGTGTTTACGATCTCTTTGCAGGCATTAAGACAGCCGCGCATATAGACAGCACTCCTGAGGTGCCACATAACGTTATTCATCATCGACCATCATCCGACCGATCTTCGAAACGTGTAATCCTCCATCACGTCATTGGGGCCAGTCGCTAGATTTGTTTTTGTCACTCCGCTACGGCCCATCCAATACCGACCCGGTAGTTTCAGCGTGCGGTCTGGTACGTTCAGCTTGACTAGTGAACCCCGTTCTCTCTTCTTCGGCGATAGTGGTCACACCGACCGTCACGGCGGTGCTGCTGCTGATCATGCTGCTGCATACTGTAACTGGCTTCAATCTGGCGACCTCAGCCAGCATCTATCTACCGATCATCCTCATGCTCAACTACCAGCTGCTGAACGTGCCTCCAACGAACGCATTCGGTGATGTACCCTTCTGTGAGAATTGCGTTATGCTTGATCCGAATGAACCAGCTCGGCTAGTTCGGGAGGTTTCTTTCAAAACCGGATGCCGGGGTGAGATTTGCATGTCCGATCTACAGCTATCGGCTCGCTGGCTAGACATTGACAGTGATGTAGAATACATTCTGGGCAGCACGAAGAAGGCTTCCCTCGAATTCACGGTTTACAATAATGGTGAAAATGCGTACCTGCCGCAGCTGAATGTAACACTCCTGCCAGCTCGACTTACCCTAGCCAATCTGACGCGCGAGTGTCGCCAGACGGTGACGATCGAAAGTGTAAACGTACTGTGCGATCTTAACAGAGGACTTCCGCTGAAGGCGTCCCACACCGCCAAGTACACCCTGGAGCTAGATATGACGAAGCTTAAAGGTGGTACAGTGTCTAAGGCAGAGATACGTGCTGAGGCGCTCAGCACTAGCGAAGAGTTGGTACCGATGGATAACTTTTACGAAACGATGCTGTCACTGCGGGAGTACAGCGAGATCGAGTTCGTCTCGTAAGTCCAAACAACTTCCTCATACCACCACGACAAGCGATCCATTCGATGCTAATACGATGCTTGATTCTTTTGACCATTACAGAAAGTCCCCCCCCGGATAAATCCCACGTGAGCCTGAAAGGCAAGGATGTGAATAAATTCAAGCTGACTCTGCACAACAATGGTCCGAGTGTGTTCAGGAATGTCGAGGTGACGATGAATGTTCCGTTCCGGAAACCGAACTCCGGTGGCCAAACGAACCAGTTCATCGACAAAAACTCGATCGTTTTCAGCGCATCCCTTGGCAACAAAACGCTCGATTACACATGGATCCAGAACGGTGAAGATCTGTTACTGCACAATCATGGGTTGACCGCTTCACAAAAGAACCGGATCGATGAGTTCTTGTCTAAACTGCCTTCTGGAAGGAAGCTTCTGCTCAGCTGCCTTGACGAAATTGAGTTGTACGAGCAGTGTGAACGGTTCACAGTAGCCGTCGAATTCTTCCATCCCGGTAATGAAACGATTGTGATAGAGTTTAGCTTTCAGGTCGATCTGGATGCGGTCGCGAATTCTCTCCCTGTTGCACCTGCAGACATCCCAGGTTGTTGCTTTGTGGTATTCATAATGGCCAATGTGCAGCAGAAGCGAGATCCAGCGGAATCAGCGAAGCATTCGCGCTTTACGCTAGCACCTAACGATCTCTACACCCTCGTATATCACTACCCGGACCAGCACCTAACGATCCCTACACCCTCGAATACCGCTACCGGGACTTGGGTTTGGTCTTTGGTGATAATAGGCTCAGTATTATCAAGTATTATTCTACACTAAAAAAAGAACACAACACCCTTACACAGCGTCATATGTGTAGTACCTAAATATGGAATCGTTTATGCGGGTGTGGACTTTGGACAGACGATTGGCCGAAGATGCTAGCTCATTTACTGAAGTAAGAACTTCAGCACATGTCCACGAATCTCAACAATTCCGCTCGCATATCATACTTTATCAAGCAATGGTACAAATGAAAACCAAAATGTGCAAATGCAAACCAGCAAACATCCTGCTGTTGGTCTATGGAATCTGAACAGTCAAGTCTGAAAGTAGTGTAAAACTGTAGGTAGGACGTGTAGAAAAACTTTTTCTTGGATCATTTTTGTTCTCAACAACTGATTGGAACATTTTTGTTATAAATATTTAATTGAGAGGTTGTCAATTTTAGCTGTGAAACACGTTAAAGCCCGCTGACAATGAAACTTTCTAAACAACTACTCTTAGCGCGGATTTCAAATTATGGGCGTGTTGACATGCCGTCCACATGATTTATGCATCAATCTCGTTGAATGGTCTCAAAAAATGCTGTGTTTCGATAGTAACATCATTTTCAATGAAATTTTTATCTTAAGTTCCCCATCAATTCTTAATTCGTTTAACATCTGGGCTTTGAGAATGTCATTCCAGTAGCGGAATGTGACGGGAACATAAAAAAGTATTAGTTTGTCATGGGGGGTCATGTAAGGTGGTCACGTTTCAAAACGGAATCATGTAGCCAGCTGCGGCCGATGAATTAATTGTACAAATACACAAATGTACAAATGTTACAAATAGGCGTAGATCTGTAAAATAGTTTATAAAACATTCATTTATTTTAGAAAGTCGCACATTTGTTTTGAACATTAAGAATTAGACGCTACGTCCATCGGCCGTACCGGTCATTTTCCTACTCTCGCTGCCAGGGCTGGATCGTCCTACGTCTCGCCTCAGTTTAATCGCCGTACATGGATTCTGAAGCTGATCGATCGATCGATTCTACGATTTAGCTTCACCCATCACCTATCATCGATCTGAATCGATATCTTTTGGACGGCATGCAGGCCACTAACAAGCATTACCTCAGTTTTGTGACGAGCTACCTCAAGCCCCACCCCAGACATCGACGATTCCACGGCTTCGACCGACCGTTCCACATTAACTTTAACCTCTCTCATCGGCATAGCCAACGACCAAGATCCCGACAAGCAGCCTCAATTGAAACCAATTACATTTGATTGATGATTTTTGTTGCTTTATTGAATCTCGGTTTTATTTCAACATTTTAATAAATTATGCTCGCTTGCGGAACAATAAATAATTCGTAGATTTTGTTTTAAATAGCGGAAACCACACAGCGTTCGTGCGACAGGACTCGTTGTTTGCACCATGACTGAGCCCATTTCCTCTTAGCAATGATTGGAAACGGATGTCCAACCACAGGATTGGGTCAATCCATGGCATGTTTCGTATTTCTCGACCGTCTGGTGCGTTTCATTGGTTTGCTCCAGCGTTCCTTTGGTTTGATGACTGAGGATGTCGTTCAGCGATCGAGCTTAGTATGCATGGGCAGCATTCGACGATGATGACGAAGAGGCCGATGATCCAGCAGCGGAAGAGGATGAGGATGGTGAGGAAGAGGAGGAAGAACCGGAGCTGGATACGGAAGAGGAGCCCGAGTTGTAGGCCGTGTACGAACTGCTCGAACTTGGGTAGTAGGAGCTGTAGGCCAGGTTGTGTGATGATGCGGACGACGATGGCTCCCAGACGCGCGAGTAGGGTCCACCGGACTGTGGTTCCCACGAGGACGGATCGTAGCTAGAGGTGGAGGTGGCCGGTGCTGGAGCACCATACTCGGCAGCAGGAGCGGAGGGCATCATCGGCATCATGGACATGGGCATGCCCAGGCCCGATTTCTTCACGAGCTGCGCAATCAGGAATCCGAGCACCAGGGTGATGGCAAGCTTGGACAGGATCAGAGCCTTCATCGCCTTCAGCCCAATCAGTCCCAGGAAGATCGGCATCAGGGCCTTCAGTTTCAGCTTAAGCAGCAACAAAACTGGAAGCAGGAGTTTCTTCTTCAATAAATGACCACGGGCTTCTGTGGAGGCGATCGAATGGGGGTTTCAAAGATGGCAAGGTACATGGGGATGGGTACGAAATGGAAGGAGTCTCTGGTTAGTTCTAAATGCTGTTTCGGCATGTGTTCGGTCTGTGTACGTTCGGCATGTGTTCGGTTAGCGATGCGGCCAATGGGGCCTACATCCTACTTACCAGTGGCGAGTCCAGCCGGCAGCACATCGATGTCTAGTCCCTTGTCCGCCCGGTAGCTAACGACGGTATCCTCTGGCAGCTGCACACGGATCTCGTGAGTAGCCAACACGCGGGCCACACGATCGAAGATGACTTTGTCAACATTGGTCTCATCGAAGGCACGGGCCTGCTCCTCACGGAGTCCCAGCACACCGTCCAGATACAGCAACACCTTGCCCTTCAGGCAACCCATCACGGACGAATCGGCAAAACATTCGTTTACAATCGAAGACAACAACTCCTCGCTGCTCGCGATCCTTGGCCGTTCCTCGATTAGGTTCGATGCGATCGAGGCACAGGATGCGACACCAAGAAGTAGTGCAACGATGGCAACCATCGGTAAACAGGATCGTGATCGCAGCATGCTGATTTCGAACACTAGTACAAAAAGGACACTACTCAATCACTCGAAGCACACATACACACACCACTCTGTGGCTCGCACACACTCACACACACTGTCTATTCGTTGGTGCTTTCACGAACCCGTCGATCGTCGACTCCCGGTACCGTATGTTGATTAAGCAAATGACGACGGGCTAATGATAGTGTATTTGGAACGCCACCAGTGTTTTATACACTGGCGCGACTTTCCAACTTCATCAGCCCGTGGCCCGTGAACGTCATGAATGCGGCCGTACTACGGTACAGCACAGCGCCAAATAAGCCAACGGACGACTGTTGGCCGTTTTTGGTTGACCGAAGCCCAACCCCACACGCCCTCGGTTGCGACAGCTTCGGTTGCCGTGTGCTGGTGTGCGACACCTTTTGCCCGAGCATTTCAATTTTCAACTCCCTCATGCTGCCTTATGCCGTACCACGGGGGGGATCCAATGGAATCACGATGCAAAGCAAAGCAAAGCGGAAAGCGGACATCGGTTCGTACGGTATTAGGTATTCATGACGACACATCGATCGACCAGCACGAGCAGCTGTACGGACACCAAGTCCTATCATAGGAAACGAAAGAATTTCGACCGCAATTCCCGAATCCCTATGGTCGCCACCTACCGATGCGTATGCGGGTGTAGCTACGCCTAAGAATGATCACTTTCTCCCGGAGCCGTGTCGCCATGCGAGCGGCTACCATATTCCCTTCCCCAGCTGATGGTACGTTGCGCACTTCGATTCGCTACCCGAAACGGATGAATCGATCAACGAATCGATCGAACCCATCCTGTGAAACACCTGTGTACTTCCGGCCGCCGTCCCGTCGCAGCACTCCAAAAACCTATTGGCCCCGTTGTCAGGTCTGCTGCTCCACGATCGCCACTTCCGTTCGAGTCACGCGTCCGATTTATTATCTTTTTGTTTTCATTGGAATGCCCCGAGTAACACTTTCCAGACTCAGTCTCGTTTTATGCTTTGTTTGTGCAGCTTTGTGGGGTTGATTTAGGTCTTTTGTTTCCCGCGATTACAACAGTCTTTCTTATCAACCGATGAATTGCTGTCGGAACAAGCACCATTTAGCCATTTGCATTTGATGGTCAGCTAGAGCAGTGAAGCGGAAGTGTTACGGTTACGCACTGACTATGGCTGAAGTATGGTGCCAATTATGATTACCATAAACGTAAAAGGTGAAAATGAAAGTTGAATGTGTCGTGTCGTGGGAAGCCACTTTATGATCGGCTACTTCCCCATCTCTTTGCAGTTGTACTCATGAGCACTTCGACGATCAGTTGTAATGGATTAATTTCGTTACAAACAAACATTTACCATACAACAGCATATTACCAATTCAGAGGGCATCGTGCAGGCACTAACAAAACTACGGAAATACATTTTATCTCCGGATGCGTTTAGATAACCCATCGGGCAGTTGCATAACGAAAGGGACATTCATGGAATTGGAAATGAACTTCCAACGTTGATAGTTGAAGAGTTCCTTTAAAATACAAAACGATTGATTTGCGTCTTTCGATTTAAATCGCGATTACATTAGCGAAACACGATAATATATTTAGTATTGATATGGGAGTAGGATATTAGTACGTGTGACGAGCTTCCATGTACTACTGTCCGTTTAATGGTAATTTATTTTTAATCAACAATTATTCGATACATTAACAACCATTTCAATGGTTGAGCTTCACATAAACCATGCACGCAAAATACATTTGAACCACAATAGTGTGTGATATGAACGAAAACGATAGAAATCATAACTTTGACCGCTAGAAAGTATGCCAGCTTGACTGAAAGTGCAAAATAGAAAAGAAAGCAACCGCCCATTTTCCTCTCTATACTCTATGCGTATTCTATTCGAAACGATCCATGTGCCAGCGTTCACGTGGAAATGGTGGCTCGCAGTATGGAGACGCCTGGCAGCCGACGTGCGTGACTTGGAATCGAAACAACGGTCTTTACGATCGAAAGCGTTGCGATGAAATCAAACGAGAGAGTCAATCGATTTTAAACAAAACGAACATTTGAGCAATCGATGAATCGTGGATTGTAGAATTTGCGACATTCTTCCAGAGTACACATGGGCGGAACATGAGACTTTTGTTGTACGTTCGTTAACAACCATTGGTTTCGTTTTCGTTTCGATAGTCATTTCGTTTATTGGATTCTTTTGCTTGTATCTCATAAAGTCTTTCGCTAGTTTCGCTGTTGTTCGTAAGAAATAAGTTAAATAAATTATTTCATCCTGTGCCAAGTAAGGATGTTCTCTATGGCGGATTTGGGTACTTTAAGCGTAGGCATTGTAGGCCATATCCTGACCCTCGTAGGCTGGCTGCTCGACATTGGCGAATGACCGACCAGCATCCCAGGGTCCATGGGCGGCTATATGCGGATGGTGGCTATCGGCAGCAAGCTGTCGGGAAGTTTAATGAAGATTGCAACGATTGAAGCTGGTTAGATGGTCGACGGTAATCATACTAATCATACCTTTTTGCAAAGCTGAAAGATGGCCAAACCGACGGACACGACGAAAGAGAAGAAGGACAGTTGCAGCGAGTTCCAGGCCTTCAGTCCAAGTACACCGAGAGCCATCGGGATCAAGGTCATTGCCTTCAGCAGGATGAATACCATGATCGGGATGACAATTTTCTTCAGCTTGGACTTGCGAGCCTCGACCGCGCTACGTCCGGTGCTCGAGCTCGGGAAGTTGAAGGTCACGCTCATCTCATCGTTCTGCAGATTACGTTGGGAGACGGTAACCTTAGCATCGGCGATCGGCACCTTGAAGGTAACGTCGTGGCTGCGCAGATAGTTCTCTACTTGATCCAGCACACCGGTTGCTCCTCGTGCATCATTCGTCACAGCACCATTGCTGCGCACCTCCACATCGTTCGAAATCTGCGAAAAGAGGACGAATTAAAACGGAAAATAGATTTGTAGATCTTGATCACCTTTTAGAAGACGGTTGAACTTACCTGGAAGTTGTCTTTTTTGAAGATCGTATCGAGGAAGTTCATGATCTTAAACTTGGTGCATGCGACAGAATCGTTCTCGGAGCTGCAGAGTGATCGCATCTCTTCAACCATACCATCCATTGGTGTTCCCTTCCAAAAGGCAGGCTTGTTGGCCGGATTGGCGGCAACCATTCCGGAGACCACGACAACCACCGCGATCACCACGTACTTGAATGCCATGTCTGCGATTCGTGCTCTACAATACGCGTTGTCTGGGCAAACAATAGTCGATGTTGATGCGACCAGTAAACTGTCAGGTGTGATTGGAGAAATTTCATCGTCGAGTGCTTTTATACGCCCTTCTAACTGCCTCCGAATCCTCGCCTCGCTCGACACCGACCATCGGTTACCGATCGTGGATCCGTGTTATCAGTGACGGACACTAGCGCCAGCGCCACTACCGAATAGTGTCGGTAGCCGCAGGACGCATGCGGAACATTTAACAATGGCGATCACGTACGGTTACTTTGGTTTTTAAATGGTCAGTAGCGCGTGCTACGCAGTGTCTCGTCGTACCGAATCGCACTTCGTCGTTCGCACTTCGCGGCCCTGCAGTACATTAAGTGCATTGTGGCTGTTTGATGGGTTTCCTCATAAAGTCTCCACTGCTGTGTGCTGATATTATGAGGTTATTATTACCATTCTCGGTAAATTGAAATTAAGCCACTGAATGTGTGTCGAGCTATGCATCTTTCTACTACCTGCGACATATTTGCTAACTCGATAAAAGTGCGCTGACTTTCACCGGGTATGCTTTGCGCGGGATGGCTGAAAGCCAGACCAACGTTCCAGTTTTCGACATGGGACACATGTTGTTGCGTAGCGTAATCCAAGATACATCACGTATTGAATCGATAAGCTTGCACCAGGCGGAGACGGTGCATAATTTTACGAACTTTTCCTCGTTCAAACCTCAAAGCGAGAGTAAAGCAACTTCCGGTCACGACCTCGGCTAAGGAAGCGACTAGTTACGAGGATGCCGTATAGCTGCATAACAAGCCACGAAATAAATCTTGCAGGCAGACGGGCTCGTACCCACTCGCGTTGAGCGGAAATGTAGATCGCTGATCGTCTTGCCCATGGTTACGTAAATGAATTATAATGAGCGATTTGCTAAAAGTTTTCATTTCATTTTGTATTCTACATTTTATTCCATAAACTATTCGCCAATAATAGAAAGGACATCTTAACTGGTAGTACAAAAAGATTTATTTGAAGCATCAAAACACCAATAGTATTTTATTCCAATAACCCTCAGAGAAAAGGGTGATCGTATCGTTTTTATTCTAAAATAGAAGATTTAAGGATCTGTTTTGAGATCTCTCATTCATGTAAATAATAATAATTTGGCCGGTAACATGTTCAGGAACAGATGCAGGTGGTTTTACTTTGAGCTGTCTCTGCAATCCCTGTTTCCTTCCTTAACGGGCAGGTATTCTAGTGATATCGAAATGCCGTAAAGCTAAAATGGAACCTATAAAAATATATTACTAGCTAATGCATTTTGATGTTAGAATGTATCAACTCTTTCTGACTTTCTGTTTAATCAATGTAACATCAGCATTTTTATTGCAGTCGAGCACCAGTTATCGCTTCTATGGCAGCAAATTCGGCTGGCACTTATGTAAAAAGAGGAGAGTACAAAATGCTGAAACGATGACATAAAATAAGAAATTTATGTAACGAATAAAATGTCGTGACGTACTTTTGATTCTCTCCCCGTGAAAAATTGGCCATCCAATCGG
>NC_064874.1:50659402-50669402 GCF_943734745.1 Anopheles darlingi
TTCGATCAATTTGTTGCTTTTCACTCTCGGAGTGAAGAACAAATGTTGCATCCGGTTGATGATCCGAGGGTTCCAATATGTCTAATAACACACCTAATCGCGGCCCCAGCCGGGTCGAAGCCATAAACGCTAAACATTACATTCTTCACCTACCACGGCCCCAGAGTGCCCTTATGGAGGTCACAGCTTGATGGTGCCCAAGCATATCGCTTTCATCCCTTGAAGCGATACGCCGATCAAGGAAGAGACCGATTATCAACATCCTACACAGCGTGTCCCAGCGATCGTTCCACAGCTGAATGGAAAGTGCATCTCATTTAGTAGCCTCCACACAGCCTCTGCATGGCCACACAGCCCGCCCATTCCGACCTTCCTTCGCTGCGTAATTCATCGAAGAATTGTGTTAGTGGTGTGGTGGTGTGGTTCATCTTCATTTTCTCCTCCCGGAACCTGTGATCCAGTGTACGATTTGTCGTCCCATCATCCCTGCTCAAATTCCAACCCCGGTTGCATGCGCAAGCGGAACGCTTATCGGGATTTTCTCCGTCTGACCGTCAGACGCGAAACCAGTTCTGCTTCGAAGTCCGCGTCCTCCGAGTGCCGAATGAAAGAGCGAGTCTCTCCACTTGATCGGCCGTCGTTTCCCTTTCCATGCAAAAGGAAGCGCAAGCGTGTGAGTGCGTACTGGCCGGTCCGTCCATGCGTAGTACCTATTTTCATCCCATCGACACACATAAATCAACTTCTCTTCTCCCGCCATCGGGCACGTCTTGGAGTCGAATCGAAAGTGGTGTACACCTTGTCTCACACTTTCTTTCTGCGGGGTAATGTGGATGATTAGGTCCTAATTGAGACGGCGGGGCATACCTTGTAGGTCCTTGTCGGGGTGCGGTGCGTTTCACGAACGATCAGCTTTAGATGATCAATCCACATTGTGCACTACATTCGACAATTACTCCAACCCAACGTCGTCTGTTGAGGCCATTTCCACACACTTTCATCCAGAAATGAGCGCAGCATTATGGAGTAATTTGAACTATACGACGATAGTACGTTCCAGTCACACTGGCTCCAGGCTCTAATAAAGTGATCTACAATTTCCTTTCGTTCAAATGTCAACTCTATCAACGAATGCTACCACGAGATGATGTCCCTCGTAACGGGTGAAATACAATGTTGGAACCATAAAGATAATGCTCATAAGCAACAAAGGTTTGCTGCAAACGATCAAAACGACCACAGTACCGAGTAAACAGTTACGATAGCCACCACAATGGAACACAATAGACACAGACAAGCCTCCTTCTCATGTACAACACTAAGCCAACCCAACGGACATAAAGATAACTTACCGCCACGGGCGTCGGGTATTTCGTTGTCAATCTCGGCGTCCGGCTTATTTGCTTCGCGCGTATATTTGGAGAAGTCCACCCGATTCCTCAGGAACTGTACACGATTGGTGAAGTTCATGTTTTCCACCTCCAGCTGTTCACCGAGAAAGTTGTAGACGTTCTTCTGGATGCAGGCGAAGGTCGGTTTACGCATACATTCTGCTATCAGTGCATCCCACAGATGGTTTCCGGTCGAAAACATGGGTTTGCTACCAGTGCCTCTGCTCGTGAAGTTCCCCGGTACCGTCTCACTCACTGCGCCATGCAACGTTGGTGTTGTCACAGTAACCGATTCACTCTCACTACCATTCACTGGGGTTTCAACGGAGGAGGAGGCTACAGTCGACCTCGTCATCACCACGCTTACCAGCAGCAGCAGTACCATCAGAGAACTCGATGCCGTTACCCTACTAACCGGTGAGACCTTTCTGCGGCCGTTATTGGTGTTGGTATGGCCACCATTTCCACCACCGAACATACCGTAGCTTCCAATATTGCCGGGACGAACCGGCGAGTCACTACCCGGTACCATGATGGCTTCTTCCGCCACTAGTCTGTGTGTATGTATGTCCGACGTCTGGTCCACTGAGTTCTTATTGCACTTCCACTACGAGCACTCCCCCGAGCGTACACCGAGTAACAGTGACCTACTGGAGACACCGGTTCATGGCAATCCTGGATGTAACGGATTCCCCTCTAGACTTGAGCGAACCCGAGCACGGAGACTGCAATGAGAGCACAGAAAATGAAAACGGATGTATCAGCCTCGGGATTTCCGCGCGGGAACAGGAGGAAAGTGAACGTTCACAGCTGATGTCGCGAATCGAACTGAACCGGTTGGAAGCCGTCCGCCGTTAGAAAAGGTCGTCTACATTGGCGAAGTGGCTTTCCGCCACCACACGCGGTTTTACCTGCACTTTCGCCATGATTTGTGATGAGCATCTTCCGGCGTTCCATTGCGAGACCCGCAAGGCGCGCGCTGCCTTATCTTTTTTCTTCACCCAAACTAGGAGCACTCCAAGTGCTCTCGGTTTGGGGGCCTACAAAGCGGCTGGTCACGCGATGAGAGCCACCGAGAAGCTGTCCGCGCAGCTCCCTTGGCGCCATTTCCCGCTACTGGACTCAAGAGATGTGCACGCGCATTCTACCATGCCGAGCCGAAATTCGAAAGTTTTTGTACGTGCCCGGGTCTTACTAATGATAGCATGGGCCATGCGGTAGCGTCCCGTTACCGGTTTGGATTCGTTTTGGGCAGATGATTTTGGAACCCTGTTTTTTTTTTCATACTTGGAACCACCTGCCTCCGGGCGTTCCTCCGGCCAGCTCACGCTTGCTCTCATGAAAACCGTAATCACTGGTGATTATGTCTCGCATGTTATGTGCCTTATGCCGCCCTCCCGCTGAAACAGGTGACGAACCCTTGGTCAACTGTTTTTGTCAAGCTATCTTTTGATGCACCATTTTGTGGTGTGGGTACTTCGCGGTTCACAACACATTTAGAACACGAAAGATCACGAAAGTGATACCTAGCGGTTGTACGATTTAATTGCTGAACATGAAAAGTAAGTTACTATCAATGGAAATTATTGTTTGTTTTGGCCAGAAGTGAATGAGGATCCCTTCGCGAAAAGCAAAAAAAAAACAGCGTGCCTTTCCCTCTTTCGAATGCTACGCCCATTTCCACTTCATATGATTGTGTTTGCATGTGTTTTGATCGTTGCTGGAACTGCGTTGATGTGTTCAATTAATTGTACAAATTTCTAACACACCCAGCAGGTGTATCATTGCATTGCTTTCGGAGTTCCGTGGTCAATTATTACCTTTCCCTCAGCACAAAAACGAATCATTTGCCGAACGGTAGAGAAGCGTGTCCGGTGAATAGCGGCCAGCCTCACCCGTTCACCGCACCGCGCGATGCGGTGTCAGAGGCCGTAGACCATTGCCCGCTGCGGAATGAAGGGAATAATATTCCATTTCATATGTTTATCTCTCTTCCAGAAAAAGTGAAACCCACCGAAAACGGTGGCTGACATACGTGCGCACATCTTCAATCGCACTCCGCGCGAAGTGAAACCAAACCGCCCAGCCACCCAGCACCACCACCACTACCGCACCACCCTCCGCCGGTGGGGTCAGTGTTTGAGCTTTTCGGTTTCTCTGTCAACAACAGACAACAATTGTCGTACAGATGAGAGGCATACGCGAAGCGATAAGTACGGCTGCTGGGGCTTCTACCGCCGGGTACACACGAGAGAAATCACTTCCCCAGCCAAAGCACCACAAGTCCAGCCGAGACGTTTTGACGAGACGAGGGAGAGAAATGTGATTTGGACGCCCCGATTGCGTCTCGCTTTGATTCGCAACGGGAAAGGGATAATTCGGCACCGATGTCGGCGCCCAATTCAGTTCAGCGCACTTCACCATCACGTTTGAGTCCGCGGACTGCAACAACGACGAGGGAACGGAACGGAAGGACCGTTTCGCGGGTTTCACACGCCGATGATTTGTCTGACCGTCCAAGGGCCACGATGGTATGCTCCAGATTTCGCTCTATGTGCACGTACGCACACGCTACGCTGATTAGCATCAAGAGGCCAGTGTCCGCTAGCCGATGCGTCGTCGTCGGGATGGCTTATTAATTGATTAACCAATTACCGCTTGGAATCATACGAATACATCCCTCTCGGTGCCCATCGCCATCTCGTGGTGGCGACCAATCTCAACCGTAGTACTCTCCGGTATCATTAATATTCACCTACTTCCCCAGTAAGCTGCAACATTTCTCCTCCTATCGAGGGCTTACATCACCTGGACATTTCACGCGATCGTGCCGTCGATCGGCTCTCACCGGTGTGTGTGTGTGTCTGGTGATAATGACCGTGATTGTGAATGGGGAAACTTTTTCCGCCGCACTCGCCGCACGACCTAAACCGATCCGCGATGCACATTGCCACAAGGAAAAGCAGTTCGACTTGAACGAACCCCTTCGCCATGCTGCCGACCAGAAACACGCGTGAGATGCGTGGTCCGTACAGCTAGGAGAGGAGCTCTGGTTCGCTGGAACCATTTTTATAGTCAGCCTTTTATTGCGTTTATGCCATTGACCATCACCAGCAGCTGCTTGCCAGCATGCCAGCATACCAGAGCCCGGGCGGCAGACATTCAAACCATTGCACCCGCGGCATCAGGTGCGGGCTTGTGGGTGAGGTAACTTTTTCCGCTTTGCCACGTGCGTGGTTTACGTATCACGCACTGGTTAACGCCTTCACTTTGCCACCAATCAGGTGAACAACATGGGTTTGAAGCTATGAAAGGAAATCATTCAACTCGGCCCAGCCCAGCCCAGCCCGGTTCGCGCTCATTGTGGTTACTCGCATTACAAGATTGAGCTGGAAAGTCATTCCTCGCTGAAGTCATTCCTTTATAATGGACCTTCTGCTCGCCTAGTATGTACCGATCGTTGGATAATCCAGGCAAATCCCAGACGCAAGGCGGCAAATTTCTCCTTTGATCTGTTAGCCCATCGATACATTCTGCATTATCATCGTCTGGTAGACGGAGCGGCCACTCTTTTCGGTGCCTCTGGGGTGGCTGAAAGTGATTTTGGCCATTACCCGTCTAGCAGTAGAACATTATTGCTATACCGGCATTTCCGCGGGAACCACGCACCATATCCGATAATAACTGGATCTGGATGAACTTGGTAGTAATGTTGTGTACATTTTTTGCGCTTCGATTGTTATGTTCATTGATATCGATCGGTGATCTGCAAATACACATCTTGCACCAAATTTAACAACTTGTGTCAACAGCTCTGTTGTTGGATTGGAATGCCTTGAAAACACTATTCCCTCTCTCCACCTCTTCTTCTCAAACCTCAAATAACTACCAGAAGAACAGTACGATTCCCGTTCAGATGATCGAGAGAGGCGCAAAAAAAAGATCCGATCGTTGCAAAAGGAAGGTGTTAGGTGTTAGGCAAATGCGTTCCTGATGGGCGTATTAAAAATGGATGGTAATTTTTGGTTCATCACACCCTCCACATTATCGCCTCTCAAAACGGTGCGCCAGCGGTGCTTTACCGCTAAATATTTAGAGTAGAGAATCGGTGCGTAGGAGAAAAAAATCGATCACGTTGATGATAATCTATTAGCGGCTTTTAGGTGGGTCATGATAATCCGAAAATTCTTCATCGGAAATTGGTTCTTCAACACTTGCTGGCTGGCTGGCTGGCTGGAGAACATGAAAATGGGGAAAAGCAGGAAAAGAACAAGGGAACTGCTCTCGGAAGTTACCTTCCTGCTTCCACAGCCGTTGGGCAATAGATAAGCCAAGAAAAAGCAACATTTACGTAGAAGAACTCGGCACAAACATTCCAGCGTAATTGGTGCTCTCGAAACGCGCAAATCGATTTTTTTTTTGTTTTGTACGATCAGCCAGTAATCTGCGCGTGATCAGGGTCAGTGGAGTATGTCTTTTCGGGTAGTGTACCCATTTTCCATTTCTCGGGATACAGTTGGACTTGTACGATCGACTTTTGTAATAGTGCTTGTCAGTAAGGTTAGTAGGTTACTGATTGCCTTATTAGATGAAGCCGGCGGTAGCGGCGTGATAACATCATTACATGACCAGTTTGGTAATCCGGCATCGTATGATCTTTCTCTCTTATCGTGTGTTGTGCTGAACGATAAATTTAGAAGATTAAAAGGGATTTCCCGAAAGTCGTTTGCTGACCGACACCGAGACGCCTTGACCACGATTGTCTCTGTTGTGTCTCCGGGAGTCTCGAGATTGGGGCCAGTTATTTATTATTTTACGCCTTCTCCGTCACACGCCCAAGAAAAACAATCGTTACCGCCTTTCCAAATGGTGTCCAGTGGCCGTAACCGTGAAACGTCCTACGCGTGTACCGTTCTCCGTGCGTATTGGTGCCAGAAAGGGTTCCGTTAGCATCGCTTATCAACTGGAATTTGGGTGAATTAATTAAAAAGCACAGCAACGAACCGCCGGTTCCGGGACAGCGACACAACCTTTGGAGGAACGCGGTCAGCGGACAAATATGCAACCACCCAGCGAGCGGACTCCAGCAATTTCTCTCGCCATCCCCTCCCAGAAGTTGACGTTTCTCATTTGTACGTCTTCCACGGTGACGGTGTTTGTTTTCGTCGGTGTTATCCCACTCTCCTCCCACCTGATCCTCGCGTGTCACGTAGCACCGAAAGCAGTTCGACCAGATATTAGCATCGAGTCATGGTAAACCTTTCTCTCTTCGCTCGGCAGCATAAAGTTGCTTGAGCGGTTACTCACGAGATGCAACGCAAAATACTACGCGAAAACGCCGCTTACATTCACTGATATCACACAAAAAAAGTATCGATCACTGAACTCTGATGATGGCAGGTACTTTGCAGCAAAACAAAAAACCTCCCAACCTAATACGATGCCCCAATGTTCACCGGTCAGGCGTAGCTTAATCCACTTAGAGCGCACTAATTAATCACCATGTAAATACACTCTTGGAGGTTCAAACTCAAGCGCTACTCCACCGTAGAGGAGCGAATCTCTACAGCTCTCCAGATCGGTTCAGACACTCGATACGACGACGATCGAGCGTCATCCGTAAGCTAACCGGGGAAAGCAGTGAAAGTTGCCACCTTCGGTCCGAATCGCCGGCTTAAGGTCCGTGCACGCTAGCACCGGGGTTGGGTGACGATAGGGGGCTGTTCGCGCCACGTTACTCACTCTATACGGCTCACTAAGGCCCAAAACCAGATACAGGCGCGTTCGCAATAACACAACAACCGTGCACGTCTTCGAACGTGCGCTGCCGGTACTGAAATGACGCAGATTCCGCGTTGCGCGAGTGTTTTATCAACTTTCTTCGCCGGCAAGCACGCGGGAGCAGCTGAGATGATGCTGGAGCCTGCAGACTGGAGTCTGTAGATGAGGTGCTACTAAGATGAGATGATTTGGCTCATAGGGGAGCTGTAGATGCAATGGACTGCTGCAAAATTTACTATTGAATTTTTATTATCAATTTTATTAGCCGATAGCACAGCTGGTGGAATTCTGTGCGTAGCATAATATTGCTATATGCTCATATTCTAATCAAAAGATAATATGAAATGTTATCATGACAAACAAACCCTGTTACAGTTACTTATGATGCAAGTTTGTTTTTCAATTTTGTTTTGTTTGTTTGTTGTTGAATATGAACTACATTTAATATTTTTACAATATTTTCAATGTTCTACTTATTTAAATATTAAAATAAAAGCGTTTCGTAATTAAAATTCATATAAACTAACTTTACATCGGCAATCGGATTAAAATCTATCCCTTAACCTTGATATCAATTATGGTTGGTTTTTCGTAAATTTCATAATGGACTACCACTTTTAAATGTGTCAATTTTCAGTTTTATGAAATCATATTAAAATACAACCTTGGCCTTTATGCCTGAGGCAGTTTTTGTGATGTCCGCCATAGCCTCTTGCTGGATCATCGAAGATATAAAAATCGATATTATTTCATAAATAATGGCCCCTATTGCGATTGTCTTGTCTCGTTTCCAAGACAAGACTCGACCAGTCTTGTCTGGCAAAAACCGCCGAGTCTTGGTTGTCTAAAATCGGTATTGCGAGAGTCGCATGAACACTTGAATGAACAAGTGTTCATTTGGCTGTCAAAAGCCATCAAAATCGCAGCTTTGTTTGTAAACAATCGTGCGCAGTTTGAGTTTCCTTACCGTTAACGTGTTTTAATTCATCAAAAAAATGTTTTCAATCGTACAATATTTGTTCAATTATTCTCAATCTCTGATGCATTTTTATTCAGGAACTCGATCGTCACGAAAGCAAATGCTGAGGTTTGAGCCCATTACATGGTTCTCAGAAAATGTGCCATTTCGTGCAATTGAACATAATCGATTACTGGTAATAGGTTATTGATTAATTCCATTAAATTCTTCCAAATCAACCGCCAGTCTGCTAAACAAAAAACTGTTACGGTAATCTTAAATCGCAGTCTTGTTTGGCAGACTCCCAGTCTGGTAGCTTTGAGTACAAGACAGCTGAGTCTCGTTTCCAAGACAGAAATCGGTGTCAAGCAAGACACTCGCAATACCGACACCAGACTGACGTTTGTCTTGGAAACGAGACAAGACAATCGCAATAGGGGCCAATATTTTATTTCATATAAATATTATTGTATAAAATTATTTCATACTTGGTAGCATTCAAGATATGACACTACGAGCTTATTTTAACTGGAATTTCAGACCATTAATTAAAAAGTATCAACAAAAGATTATAAAAAACACAGGGGTGCATTGCAAGTGAAGAGCAGAATTAGATTTCAAAAGTTCTAAAATATACTCTTGTTGTACTGTTAAGACGTTAAACAACATTTCGTTTTTGGGCCGATTACTCTAAACTTGGGCACTGAGCAACTTACGACGTATTATTTTTCAAACAGTCAATATTCTAAACAAATTCTTGAAAGATTCTTAGTCAAAAAACACTGAAAGAAAACTAATGCGACACAAAGTTCTCAGAACTTTTCGAGAGTCTTTCAGAGACTGGTGTACATTTTCCTTTTTGTATATGTAAGTCAGATTTATTTGTTGATATAGAGACGACTAAAGTAATATACTTCCGACACCTTGTTTCATTAATTTGAATGCTGATAAATGAATGATAATTTACAAGAATAAACTATTTTCATCATGAAGTTAAGCAGAAGTTGATGAAGTTGATCTATCCAACAAGACGAATCAACATTTTATCATGATCAAGTGCTGATACAATGATTTATGCAGTTATGCTCCGATGCATTGCTCCGAATGCCAAACAAACTGCATCCGTATTTTGTTGCATTGTCATGTGACTAAATGATCGAACTTTGAACCTAAGGTGAGCAACAAAACCTCATTAAGATACTTTTATTTGATGTATAATCAAGATCCATTGTTTATTGAAACTTATGGCTTCTGCAGTCTGTTGTTAAGGCGATAACAGTTTGTTAACCGACCTATTTGTTTTACATTTCAAGATAGAATACGAATAAAGTAGAAAACAAGTAGAGGGCTCTTTTAAAAGAAAGGAAAATAGTTTATTATATGTTTTGAAACTTACACATCACTTAGTTCGGCATGTACGTTTTTAACTTAAGTTCAATGAGACAACTGTTCACAATATCATACCAGATTTTATTGTTGTCTTACTTCAAAACGCCGTATTGGCACAGGTTGAAGATGCAGATAAGGAGCATTTCATGTCGTAGGAGATTTTAGAAGTAACAATAAATAATTTAAATTAAATAAGTTTTGGCAGCAGTCGGACTACCGACCAAAGGAGAAGTTTGTAAATAAATAACAGACAAGATAGGATCCCGACAGTACCTAGTAACCGAAAGAATCGTCCGACTTAAACCTCGCAGACCTTGAACACCGGACTCTACTGTAAGCCAGCGGAGCGTCCTCTAGTGGTCCGCGTGATCGCTGATCTTCAGTGAAGCTTTTGCCCAGCGTAAGCTAGATCGTACGCTCTTCCATACCCCCCGTATCCCGTATGTCCGTGGGCTACCTCATCATGTTCCGAGTGCGAGTG